>NC_140769.1:30815276-31415276 GCF_044657685.1 Stegodyphus dumicola
TTAAATCATCTTTATTACCTTCAAACAGGGTAAAAGTATCGTCTACGTAGCGGAACCATGCCGGGAAGTTTAAAGTTTCAAACAATTTTGATTCATAATAATGCATGTAGATATCAGCCAGGATGGGACTGAGGGGGCTTCCCATGGCTAATCCCTCAGTTTGCTTGTAATATTTATTTTGGAAAACAAAATGTGTTTGTTTCAAACAGAGCTGAGTGAGAGAAATGAGCTCATCAATTTCGATGCAAGAGAAATGAAATTCGCGAAGTCTGGTTTCTAGACATCTTAATGCACCCTCCACTGGGACATTGGTGAATAATGATTTTACATCAAAAGAAACCATGAGTAAATTACTAGGAGAAATGTTTTTAACCTTTTTTACAAACTCTATTGAATTTTTTATGGTGTAAATGTTATTGTCTAATAGAGTGGAAAATCTAGAAACTAAATATTTAGCTAAAGGATACGAGGCAGTACCTAAATTTGATACAATAGGGCGGAAAGGAATACCACTTTTATCAATTTTGGGAAGAGCATATAATCTGGCACAATTCGCAACAGATGGGATAAGCGAATGTTTTAAGTTGCTTGAAATGATTTGCGAAGATTTGATCGCAGTTTTTATTTTGGATAAGTCCGAAGGTGAAGGATCTTTAGGGATCGGATTATATGGTCCTTCGTTTAAGAGTTTAGTGACACCGTCGATGTAAGTGTTCTTATCCATGACGACTATCTGGCCACCTTTGTCGGCCTTTGAAATGATAATATCCGGGTTAGAATGAATTTCGCGCATTGTAGCTCTTTCTCTCGCAGTTAGATTTGGTTTCAAAGGTTTATTATTGAATTTCACATTATGAGCGATAAGATGCCTTATCATTTCTTTCTGTGAATCTGAAACTTTACTGAACTTGAAAGCTTTTTCGATAGGAGCCAAAATCTTTGGAATCGAGGGTTTACAGGTTTGTGAGAAGTTAAAATTATATTTTAGAATTCTCTCTTGTTCTTCTGAAAGACTAACATTAGAAATATTAACTATTGGCTTGATGTTTACAATGGGAAGATTTTTTGAACTACTTGAACTGGAAGACTGTAAAAGAAGTTTTTCGAATTTAACTGCAAGGGTGTTTTTATGACGGTTAACTGCATTCTCCGTTCTAGACCAAGACTTTTGTTCAAGGGCAGTGAATTTTGGATATGATTTAGCGAGTTCCAGATGAAGCTTTTAGAGTTCATGTTCAATTTTGGACAATTGTTGACGTGTATCCCTTATCACGGACCGAAGTAAGGCAAGCTTGCAATTTAACAGAATTCTTGAAACGCGACTCGAAGGTTTTTGATTAGATTTGATTTGAATAAAATTGGGGATCAATTTTTTACATTTACATTTAAGTAAAAAGTCAAGATGATTCAGGAATTTTTGCCCTTTCAGGCGTAATTTAGTGAAACGATTAACGGATGAAGGCATGATAAACAATGCAGAAAATCAAACTAAATTAACTGAGCAATAATAAAGTACACACAAAACAGCAGAAAAATGCCGTCACTGAAATGAATAGAAAACAAAACGTTTGTAAGCAAAATGCATGAAATCAGACAAGCAAAGCACAATATCCAAATGTACAAAACATAAAGATAACTTGAAAATTACAAAAATGTACTCACCGAAACTCCTACAATCACAAAATGGCGGCCACACCACGTGCAAAAAAGAAAGCAAAATGTAAGCCTGTTTGGGGCTTCTATAATTAAGACACAATAACACGCTGAATAAATACTATTTCAGAAGTCAAACAACAAAAATCAGCGTTATACCTACAAAATTTTCACAGGACTAGTTTCGATGGTTTTACCGAACCATCATCTTCCGCTGCAAAACCACAAATGAACAAGATAGGAAATAATGATAGGTAAGATAAGAAAGCCTGGACAAGAATAAGCAAGTGGCGCCATCTGTTGGCAAAACCAGAACTAAAACATAATTTCTCTAAAAGCCGAAGGCAAATTTGGATTGGAATTAGGATCGTTAACTAGAACAGAAAGATTTTTATGAATGTGAAATGCCTCTAGAAAATCCAGTTCTCCAATGGAAGATGTTGTTTGAATAATTTTGGCAGCAGAAAAATTGAAAGTGCGATTTTCGGACCAACAATGTTGAGCAACAGAAGACTTCTGTGTTTCCTTTTTTCTAACATATGCCTCATGTTCTTTGACGCGAAATTTTAAGGCTCTCTTAGTTTGGCCAATGTAAATTAAACCACACTGGCAAGGTATCCTATAAATACCCCAGGAATTCATATCCGGAATGGGGTCCTTGAGTATAGAAGTTGGAATTTTATTGATGGGAGAATAAACAACCCGAAAGTTAAATTTCTGCAAAATATGTGCAACTTTATAGCTAATTGATGGAAAGAAGGGAATGACAACAGAACTTTTATAATTTCCTAAAATAAGGGTGTGGCTTTTAGTGTGTTCAGATGAGAATTTTTTAACTGCTTGATTAATAATGTTGGGTGAAAAGCCCCTGTCAATAGCTATTGCTTTTAAATAATTTAGTTCTTCATCAAGGGCTAGTTTGGAGGAGCAAACTTGAAGAGCACGGAAAACATAGGAATAAAATGAAGCTAACTTTTGTTTAGTCGGATGACATGATTTAAAGTGTGGTGGAAGGCAAACCGATGAAGGTTTACGGTAAACTGTTGTACTGAAGTTGGATGTGTTACGTGTGACCAGAATGTCGAGAAACGGAAGAGAATTGCAAGTCTCGAGTTCAAAAGTGAACTGAATAGCAGGATTAATAGAATTCATTGTTGAAAGAACTTTATTTAAATCATCTTTATTACCTTCAAACAGGGTAAAAGTATCGTCTACGTAGCGGAACCATGCCGGGAAGTTTAAAGTTTCAAACAATTTTGATTCATAATAATGCATGTAGATATCAGCCAGGATGGGACTGAGGGGGCTTCCCATGGCTAATCCCTCAGTTTGCTTGTAATATTTATTTTGGAAAACAAAATGTGTTTGTTTCAAACAGAGTTGAGTGAGAGAAATGAGCTCATCAATTTCGATGCAAGAGAAATGAAATTCGCGAAGTCTGGTTTCTAGACATCTTAATGCACCCTCCACTGGGACATTGGTGAATAATGATTTTACATCAAAAGAAACCATGAGTAAATTACTAGGAGAAATGTTTTTAACCTTTTTTACAAACTCTATTGAATTTTTATGGTGTAAATGTTATTGTCTAATAGAGTGGAAAATCTAGAAACTAAATATTTAGCTAAAGGATACGAGGCAGTACCTAAATTTGATACAATAGGGCGGAAAGGAATACCACTTTTATGAATTTTGGGAAGAGCATATAATCTGGCACAATTCGCAACAGATGGGATAAGCGAATGTTTTAAGTTGCTTGAAATGATTTGCGAAGATTTGATCGCAGTTTTTATTTTGGATAAGTCCGAAGGTGAAGGATCTTTAGGGATCGGATTATATGGTCCTTCGTTTAAGAGTTTAGTGACACCATCGATGTAAGTGTTCTTATCCATGACGACTATCTGGCCACCTTTGTCGGCCTTTGAAATGATAATATCCTGGTTAGAATGAATTTCGCGCATTGTAGCTCTTTCTCTCGCAGTTATATTTGGTTTCAAAGGTTTATTATTGAATTTCACATTATGAGCGATAAGATGCCTAATCATTTCTTTCTGTGAATCTGAAACTTTACTGAACTTGAAAGCTTTTTCGATAGGAGCCAAAATCTTTGGAATCGAGGGTTTACAGGTTTGTGAGAAGTTAAAATTATATTTTAGAATTCTCTCTTGTTCTTCTGAAAGACTAACATTAGAAATATTAACTATTGGCTTGATGTTTACAATGGGAAGATTTTTTGAACTACTTGAACTGGAAGACTGTAAAAGAAGTTTTTCGAATTTAACTGCAAGGGTGTTTTTATGACGGTTAACTGCATTCTCCGTTCTAGACCAAGACTTTTGTTCAAGGGCAGTGAATTTTGGATATGATTTAGCGAGTTCCAGATGAAGCTTATAGAGTTCATGTTCAATTTTGGACAATTGTTGACGTGTATCCCTTATCACGGACCGAAGTAAGGCAAGCTTGCAATTTAACAGAATTCTTGAAACGCGACTCGAAGGTTTTTGATTAGATTTGATTTGAATAAAATTGGGGATCAATTTTTTACATTTACATTTAAGTAAAAAGTCAAGATGATTCAGGAATTTTTGCCCTTTCAGGCGTAATTTAGTGAAACGATTAACGGATGAAGGCATGATAAACAATGCAGAAAATCAAACTAAATTAACTGAGCAATAATAAAGTACACACAAAACAGCAGAAAAATGCCGTCACTGAAATGAATAGAAAACAAAACGTTTGTAAGCAAAATGCATGAAATCAGACAAGCAAAGCACAATATCCAAATGTACAAAACATAAAGATAACTTGAAAATTACAAAAATGTACTCACCGAAACTCCTACAATCACAAAATGGCGGCCACACCACGTGCAAAAAAGAAAGCAAAATGTAAGCCTGTTTGGGGCTTCTATAATTAAGACACAATAACACGCTGAATAAATACTAATTCAGAAGTCAAACAACAAAAATCAGCGTTATACCTACAAAATTTTCACAGGACTAGTTTCGATGGTTTTACCGAACCATCATCTTCAGCTGCAAAACCACAAATGAACAAGATAGGAAATAATGATAGGTAAGATAAGAAAGCCTGGACAAGAATAAGCAAGTGGCGCCATCTGTTGGCGAAACCAGAACTAAAACATAATTTCTCTAAAAGCCGAAGGCAAATTTGGATTGGAATTAGGATCGTTAACTAGAACAGAATGATTTTTATGAATGTGAAATGCCTCTAGAAAATCCAGTTCTCCAATGGAAGATGTTGTTTGAATAATTTTGGCAGCAGAAAAATTGAAAGTGCGATTTTCGGACCAACAATGTTGAGCAACAGAAGACTTCTGTGTTTCCTTTTTTCTAACATATGCCTCATGTTCTTTGACGCGAAATTTTAAGGCTCTCTTAGTTTGGCCAATGTAAATTAAACCACACTGGCAAGGTATCCTATAAATACCCCAGGAATTCATATCCGGAATGGGGTCCTTGAGTATAGAAGTTGGAATTTTATTGATGGGAGAATAAACAACCCGAAAGTTAAATTTCTGCAAAATATGTGCAACTTTATAGCTAATTGATGGAAAGAAGGGAATGACAACAGAACTTTTATAATTTCCTAAAATAAGGGTGTGGCTTTTAGTGTGTTCAGATGAGAATTTTATAACTGCTTGATTAATAATGTTTGGTGAAAAGCCCCTGTCAATAGCTATTGCTTTTAAATAATTTAGTTCTTCATCAAGGGCTAGTTTGGAGAAGCAAACTTGAAGAGCACGGAGAACATAGGAATAAAATGAAGCTAACTTTTGTTTAGTCGGATGACATGATTTAAAGTGTGGTGGAAGGCAAACCGATGAAGGTTTACGGTAAACTGTTGTACTGAAGTTGGATGTGTTACGTGTGACCAGAATGTCAAGAAACGGAAGAGAATTGCAAGTCTCAAGTTCAAAAGTGAACTGAATAGCAGGATTAATAGAATTCATTGTTGAAAGAACTTTATTTAAATCATCTTTATTACCTTCAAACAGGGTAAAAGTATCGTCTACGTAGCGGAACCATGCCGGGAAGTTTAAAGTTTCAAACAATTTTGATTCATAATAATGCATGTAGATATCAGCCAGGATGGGACTGAGGGGGCTTCCCATGGCTAATCCCTCAGTTTGCTTGTAATATTTATTTTGGAAAACAAAATGTGTTTGTTTCAAACAGAGTTGAGTGAGAGAAATGAGCTCATCAATTTCGATGCAAGAGAAATGAAATTCGCGAAGTCTGGTTTCTAGACATCTTAATGCACCCTCCACTGGGACATTGGTGAATAATGATTTTACATCAAAAGAAACCATGAGTAAATTACTAGGAGAAATGTTTTTAACCTTTTTTACAAACTCTATTGAATTTTTTATGGTGTAAATGTTATTGTCTAATAGAGTGGAAAATCTAGAAACTAAATATTTAGCTAAAGGATACGAGGCAGTACCTAAATTTGATACAATAGGGCGGAAAGGAATACCACTTTTATGAATTTTGGGAAGAGCATATAATCTGGCACAATTCGCAACAGATGGGATAAGCGAATGTTTTAAGTTGCTTGAAATGATTTGCGAAGATTTGATCGCAGTTTTTATTTTGGATAAGTCCGAAGGTGAAGGATCTTTAGGGATCGGATTATATGGTCCTTCGTTTAAGAGTTTAGTGACACCGTCGATGTAAGTGTTCTTATCCATGACGACTATCTGGCCACCTTTGTCGGCCTTTGAAATGATAATATCCGGGTTAGAATGAATTTCGCGCATTGTAGCTCTTTCTCTCGCAGTTAGATTTGGTTTCAAAGGTTTATTATTGAATTTCACATTATGAGCGATAAGATGCCTAATCATTTCTTTCTGTGAATCTGAAACTTTACTGAACTTGAAAGCTTTTTCGATAGGAGCCAAAATCTTTGGAATCGAGGGTTTACAGGTTTGTGAGAAGTTAAAATTATATTTTAGAATTCTCTCTTGTTCTTCTGAAAGACTAACATTAGAAATATTAACTATTGGCTTGATGTTTACAATGGGAAGATTTTTTGAACTACTTGAACTGGAAGACTGTAAAAGAAGTTTTTCGAATTTAACTGCAAGGGTGTTTTTATGACGGTTAACTGCATTCTCCGTTCTAGACCAAGACTTTTGTTCAAGGGCAGTGAATTTTGGATATGATTTAGCGAGTTCCAGATGAAGCTTTTAGAGTTCATGTTCAATTTTGGACAATTGTTGACGTGTATCCCTTATCACGGACCGAAGTAAGGCAAGCTTGCAATTTAACAGAATTCTTGAAACGCGACTCGAAGGTTTTTGATTAGATTTGATTTGAATAAAATTGGGGATCAATTTTTTACATTTACATTTAAGTAAAAAGTCAAGATGATTCAGGAATTTTTGCCCTTTCAGGCGTAATTTAGTGAAACGATTAACGGATGAAGGCATGATAAACAATGCAGAAAATCAAACTAAATTAACTGAGCAATAATAAAGTACACACAAAACAGCAGAAAAATGCCGTCACTGAAATGAATAGAAAACAAAACGTTTGTAAGCAAAATGCATGAAATCAGACAAGCAAAGCACAATATCCAAATGTACAAAACATAAAGATAACTTGAAAATTACAAAAATGTACTCACCGAAACTCCTACAATCACAAAATGGCGGCCACACCACGTGCAAAAAAGAAAGCAAAATGTAAGCCTGTTTGGGGCTTCTATAATTAAGACACAATAACACGCTGAATAAATACTAATTCAGAAGTCAAACAACAAAAATCAGCGTTATACCTACAAAATTTTCACAGGACTAGTTTCGATGGTTTTACCGAACCATCATCTTCAGCTGCAAAACCACAAATGAACAAGATAGGAAATAATGATAGGTAAGATAAGAAAGCCTGGACAAGAATAAGCAAGTGGCGCCATCTGTTGGCGAAACCAGAACTAAAACATAATTTCTCTAAAAGCCGAAGGCAAATTTGGATTGGAATTAGGATCGTTAACTAGAACAGAATGATTTTTATGAATGTGAAATGCCTCTAGAAAATCCAGTTCTCCAATGGAAGATGTTGTTTGAATAATTTTGGCAGCAGAAAAATTGAAAGTGCGATTTTCGGACCAACAATGTTGAGCAACAGAAGACTTCTGTGTTTCCTTTTTTCTAACATATGCCTCATGTTCTTTGACGCGAAATTTTAAGGCTCTCTTAGTTTGGCCAATGTAAATTAAACCACACTGGCAAGGTATCCTATAAATACCCCAGGAATTCATATCCGGAATGGGGTCCTTGAGTATAGAAGTTGGAATTTTATTGATGGGAGAATAAACAACCCGAAAGTTAAATTTCTGCAAAATATGTGCAACTTTATAGCTAATTGATGGAAAGAAGGGAATGACAACAGAACTTTTATAATTTCCTAAAATAAGGGTGTGGCTTTTAGTGTGTTCAGATGAGAATTTTATAACTGCTTGATTAATAATGTTTGGTGAAAAGCCCCTGTCAATAGCTATTGCTTTTAAATAATTTAGTTCTTCATCAAGGGCTAGTTTGGAGAAGCAAACTTGAAGAGCACGGAGAACATAGGAATAAAATGAAGCTAACTTTTGTTTAGTCGGATGACATGATTTAAAGTGTGGTGGAAGGCAAACCGATGAAGGTTTACGGTAAACTGTTGTACTGAAGTTGGATGTGTTACGTGTGACCAGAATGTCAAGAAACGGAAGAGAATTGCAAGTCTCAAGTTCAAAAGTGAACTGAATAGCAGGATTAATAGAATTCATTGTTGAAAGAACTTTATTTAAATCATCTTTATTACCTTCAAACAGGGTAAAAGTATCGTCTACGTAGCGGAACCATGCCGGGAAGTTTAAAGTTTCAAACAATTTTGATTCATAATAATGCATGTAGATATCAGCCAGGATGGGACTGAGGGGGCTTCCCATGGCTAATCCCTCAGTTTGCTTGTAATATTTATTTTGGAAAACAAAATGTGTTTGTTTCAAACAGAGTTGAGTGAGAGAAATGAGCTCATCAATTTCGATGCAAGAGAAATGAAATTCGCGAAGTCTGGTTTCTAGACATCTTAATGCACCCTCCACTGGGACATTGGTGAATAATGATTTTACATCAAAAGAAACCATGAGTAAATTACTAGGAGAAATGTTTTTAACCTTTTTTACAAACTCTATTGAATTTTTTATGGTGTAAATGTTATTGTCTAATAGAGTGGAAAATCTAGAAACTAAATATTTAGCTAAAGGATACGAGGCAGTACCTAAATTTGATACAATAGGGCGGAAAGGAATACCACTTTTATGAATTTTGGGAAGAGCATATAATCTGGCACAATTCGCAACAGATGGGATAAGCGAATGTTTTAAGTTGCTTGAAATGATTTGCGAAGATTTGATCGCAGTTTTTATTTTGGATAAGTCCGAAGGTGAAGGATCTTTAGGGATCGGATTATATGGTCCTTCGTTTAAGAGTTTAGTGACACCGTCGATGTAAGTGTTCTTATCCATGACGACTATCTGGCCACCTTTGTCGGCCTTTGAAATGATAATATCCGGGTTAGAATGAATTTCGCGCATTGTAGCTCTTTCTCTCGCAGTTAGATTTGGTTTCAAAGGTTTATTATTGAATTTCACATTATGAGCGATAAGATGCCTAATCATTTCTTTCTGTGAATCTGAAACTTTACTGAACTTGAAAGCTTTTTCGATAGGAGCCAAAATCTTTGGAATCGAGGGTTTACAGGTTTGTGAGAAGTTAAAATTATATTTTAGAATTCTCTCTTGTTCTTCTGAAAGACTAACATTAGAAATATTAACTATTGGCTTGATGTTTACAATGGGAAGATTTTTTGAACTACTTGAACTGGAAGACTGTAAAAGAAGTTTTTCGAATTTAACTGCAAGGGTGTTTTTATGACGGTTAACTGCATTCTCCGTTCTAGACCAAGACTTTTGTTCAAGGGCAGTGAATTTTGGATATGATTTAGCGAGTTCCAGATGAAGCTTTTAGAGTTCATGTTCAATTTTGGACAATTGTTGACGTGTATCCCTTATCACGGACCGAAGTAAGGCAAGCTTGCAATTTAACAGAATTCTTGAAACGCGACTCGAAGGTTTTTGATTAGATTTGATTTGAATAAAATTGGGGATCAATTTTTTACATTTACATTTAAGTAAAAAGTCAAGATGATTCAGGAATTTTTGCCCTTTCAGGCGTAATTTAGTGAAACGATTAACGGATGAAGGCATGATAAACAATGCAGAAAATCAAACTAAATTAACTGAGCAATAATAAAGTACACACAAAACAGCAGAAAAATGCCGTCACTGAAATGAATAGAAAACAAAACGTTTGTAAGCAAAATGCATGAAATCAGACAAGCAAAGCACAATATCCAAATGTACAAAACATAAAGATAACTTGAAAATTACAAAAATGTACTCACCGAAACTCCTACAATCACAAAATGGCGGCCACACCACGTGCAAAAAAGAAAGCAAAATGTAAGCCTGTTTGGGGCTTCTATAATTAAGACACAATAACACGCTGAATAAATACTATTTCAGAAGTCAAACAACAAAAATCAGCGTTATACCTACAAAATTTTCACAGGACTAGTTTCGATGGTTTTACCGAACCATCATCTTCAGCTGCAAAACCACAAATGAACAAGATAGGAAATAATGATAGGTAAGATAAGAAAGCCTGGACAAGAATAAGCAAGTGGCGCCATCTGTTGGCAAAACCAGAACTAAAACATAATTTCTCTAAAAGCCGAAGGCAAATTTGGATTGGAATTAGGATCGTTAACTAGAACAGAAAGATTTTTATGAATGTGAAATGCCTCTAGAAAATCCAGTTCTCCAATGGAAGATGTTGTTTGAATAATTTTGGCAGCAGAAAAATTGAAAGTGCGATTTTCGGACCAACAATGTTGAGCAACAGAAGACTTCTGTGTTTCCTTTTTTCTAACATATGCCTCATGTTCTTTGACGCGAAATTTTAAGGCTCTCTTAGTTTGGCCAATGTAAATTAAACCACACTGGCAAGGTATCCTATAAATACCCCAGGAATTCATATCCGGAATGGGGTCCTTGAGTATAGAAGTTGGAATTTTATTGATGGGAGAATAAACAACCCGAAAGTTAAATTTCTGCAAAATATGTGCAACTTTATAGCTAATTGATGGAAAGAAGGGAATGACAACAGAACTTTTATAATTTCCTAAAATAAGGGTGTGGCTTTTAGTGTGTTCAGATGAGAATTTTTTAACTGCTTGATTAATAATGTTGGGTGAAAAGCCCCTGTCAATAGCTATTGCTTTTAAATAATTTAGTTCTTCATCAAGGGCTAGTTTGGAGGAGCAAACTTGAAGAGCACGGAAAACATAGGAATAAAATGAAGCTAACTTTTGTTTAGTCGGATGACATGATTTAAAGTGTGGTGGAAGGCAAACCGATGAAGGTTTACGGTAAACTGTTGTACTGAAGTTGGATGTGTTACGTGTGACCAGAATGTCGAGAAACGGAAGAGAATTGCAAGTCTCGAGTTCAAAAGTGAACTGAATAGCAGGATTAATAGAATTCATTGTTGAAAGAACTTTATTTAAATCATCTTTATTACCTTCAAACAGGGTAAAAGTATCGTCTACGTAGCGGAACCATGCCGGGAAGTTTAAAGTTTCAAACAATTTTGATTCATAATAATGCATGTAGATATCAGCCAGGATGGGACTGAGGGGGCTTCCCATGGCTAATCCCTCAGTTTGCTTGTAATATTTATTTTGGAAAACAAAATGTGTTTGTTTCAAACAGAGTTGAGTGAGAGAAATGAGCTCATCAATTTCGATGCAAGAGAAATGAAATTCGCGAAGTCTGGTTTCTAGACATCTTAATGCACCCTCCACTGGGACATTGGTGAATAATGATTTTACATCAAAAGAAACCATGAGTAAATTACTAGGAGAAATGTTTTTAACCTTTTTTACAAACTCTATTGAATTTTTTATGGTGTAAATGTTATTGTCTAATAGAGTGGAAAATCTAGAAACTAAATATTTAGCTAAAGGATACGAGGCAGTACCTAAATTTGATACAATAGGGCGGAAAGGAATACCACTTTTATGAATTTTGGGAAGAGCATATAATCTGGCACAATTCGCAACAGATGGGATAAGCGAATGTTTTAAGTTGCTTGAAATGATTTGCGAAGATTTGATCGCAGTTTTTATTTTGGATAAGTCCGAAGGTGAAGGATCTTTAGGGATCGGATTATATGGTCCTTCGTTTAAGAGTTTAGTGACACCGTCGATGTAAGTGTTCTTATCCATGACGACTATCTGGCCACCTTTGTCGGCCTTTGAAATGATAATATCCGGGTTAGAATGAATTTCGCGCATTGTAGCTCTTTCTCTCGCAGTTAGATTTGGTTTCAAAGGTTTATTATTGAATTTCACATTATGAGCGATAAGATGCCTAATCATTTCTTTCTGTGAATCTGAAACTTTACTGAACTTGAAAGCTTTTTCGATAGGAGCCAAAATCTTTGGAATCGAGGGTTTACAGGTTTGTGAGAAGTTAAAATTATATTTTAGAATTCTCTCTTGTTCTTCTGAAAGACTAACATTAGAAATATTAACTATTGGCTTGATGTTTACAATGGGAAGATTTTTTGAACTACTTGAACTGGAAGACTGTAAAAGAAGTTTTTCGAATTTAACTGCAAGGGTGTTTTTATGACGGTTAACTGCATTCTCCGTTCTAGACCAAGACTTTTGTTCAAGGGCAGTGAATTTTGGATATGATTTAGCGAGTTCCAGATGAAGCTTTTAGAGTTCATGTTCAATTTTGGACAATTGTTGACGTGTATCCCTTATCACGGACCGAAGTAAGGCAAGCTTGCAATTTAACAGAATTCTTGAAACGCGACTCGAAGGTTTTTGATTAGATTTGATTTGAATAAAATTGGGGATCAATTTTTTACATTTACATTTAAGTAAAAAGTCAAGATGATTCAGGAATTTTTGCCCTTTCAGGCGTAATTTAGTGAAACGATTAACGGATGAAGGCATGATAAACAATGCAGAAAATCAAACTAAATTAACTGAGCAATAATAAAGTACACACAAAACAGCAGAAAAATGCCGTCACTGAAATGAATAGAAAACAAAACGTTTGTAAGCAAAATGCATGAAATCAGACAAGCAAAGCACAATATCCAAATGTACAAAACATAAAGATAACTTGAAAATTACAAAAATGTACTCACCGAAACTCCTACAATCACAAAATGGCGGCCACACCACGTGCAAAAAAGAAAGCAAAATGTAAGCCTGTTTGGGGCTTCTATAATTAAGACACAATAACACGCTGAATAAATACTATTTCAGAAGTCAAACAACAAAAATCAGCGTTATACCTACAAAATTTTCACAGGACTAGTTTCGATGGTTTTACCGAACCATCATCTTCAGCTGCAAAACCACAAATGAACAAGATAGGAAATAATGATAGGTAAGATAAGAAAGCCTGGACAAGAATAAGCAAGTGGCGCCATCTGTTGGCAAAACCAGAACTAAAACATAATTTCTCTAAAAGCCGAAGGCAAATTTGGATTGGAATTAGGATCGTTAACTAGAACAGAAAGATTTTTATGAATGTGAAATGCCTCTAGAAAATCCAGTTCTCCAATGGAAGATGTTGTTTGAATAATTTTGGCAGCAGAAAAATTGAAAGTGCGATTTTCGGACCAACAATGTTGAGCAACAGAAGACTTCTGTGTTTCCTTTTTTCTAACATATGCCTCATGTTCTTTGACGCGAAATTTTAAGGCTCTCTTAGTTTGGCCAATGTAAATTAAACCACACTGGCAAGGTATCCTATAAATACCCCAGGAATTCATATCCGGAATGGGGTCCTTGAGTATAGAAGTTGGAATTTTATTGATGGGAGAATAAACAACCCGAAAGTTAAATTTCTGCAAAATATGTGCAACTTTATAGCTAATTGATGGAAAGAAGGGAATGACAACAGAACTTTTATAATTTCCTAAAATAAGGGTGTGGCTTTTAGTGTGTTCAGATGAGAATTTTTTAACTGCTTGATTAATAATGTTGGGTGAAAAGCCCCTGTCAATAGCTATTGCTTTTAAATAATTTAGTTCTTCATCAAGGGCTAGTTTGGAGGAGCAAACTTGAAGAGCACGGAAAACATAGGAATAAAATGAAGCTAACTTTTGTTTAGTCGGATGACATGATTTAAAGTGTGGTGGAAGGCAAACCGATGAAGGTTTACGGTAAACTGTTGTACTGAAGTTGGATGTGTTACGTGTGACCAGAATGTCGAGAAACGGAAGAGAATTGCAAGTCTCGAGTTCAAAAGTGAACTGAATAGCAGGATTAATAGAATTCATTGTTGAAAGAACTTTATTTAAATCATCTTTATTACCTTCAAACAGGGTAAAAGTATCGTCTACGTAGCGGAACCATGCCGGGAAGTTTAAAGTTTCAAACAATTTTGATTCATAATAATGCATGTAGATATCAGCCAGGATGGGACTGAGGGGGCTTCCCATGGCTAATCCCTCAGTTTGCTTGTAATATTTATTTTGGAAAACAAAATGTGTTTGTTTCAAACAGAGTTGAGTGAGAGAAATGAGCTCATCAATTTCGATGCAAGAGAAATGAAATTCGCGAAGTCTGGTTTCTAGACATCTTAATGCACCCTCCACTGGGACATTGGTGAATAATGATTTTACATCAAAAGAAACCATGAGTAAATTACTAGGAGAAATGTTTTTAACCTTTTTTACAAACTCTATTGAATTTTTATGGTGTAAATGTTATTGTCTAATAGAGTGGAAAATCTAGAAACTAAATATTTAGCTAAAGGATACGAGGCAGTACCTAAATTTGATACAATAGGGCGGAAAGGAATACCACTTTTATGAATTTTGGGAAGAGCATATAATCTGGCACAATTCGCAACAGATGGGATAAGCGAATGTTTTAAGTTGCTTGAAATGATTTGCGAAGATTTGATCGCAGTTTTTATTTTGGATAAGTCCGAAGGTGAAGGATCTTTAGGGATCGGATTATATGGTCCTTCGTTTAAGAGTTTAGTGACACCATCGATGTAAGTGTTCTTATCCATGACGACTATCTGGCCACCTTTGTCGGCCTTTGAAATGATAATATCCTGGTTAGAATGAATTTCGCGCATTGTAGCTCTTTCTCTCGCAGTTATATTTGGTTTCAAAGGTTTATTATTGAATTTCACATTATGAGCGATAAGATGCCTAATCATTTCTTTCTGTGAATCTGAAACTTTACTGAACTTGAAAGCTTTTTCGATAGGAGCCAAAATCTTTGGAATCGAGGGTTTACAGGTTTGTGAGAAGTTAAAATTATATTTTAGAATTCTCTCTTGTTCTTCTGAAAGACTAACATTAGAAATATTAACTATTGGCTTGATGTTTACAATGGGAAGATTTTTTGAACTACTTGAACTGGAAGACTGTAAAAGAAGTTTTTCGAATTTAACTGCAAGGGTGTTTTTATGACGGTTAACTGCATTCTCCGTTCTAGACCAAGACTTTTGTTCAAGGGCAGTGAATTTTGGATATGATTTAGCGAGTTCCAGATGAAGCTTATAGAGTTCATGTTCAATTTTGGACAATTGTTGACGTGTATCCCTTATCACGGACCGAAGTAAGGCAAGCTTGCAATTTAACAGAATTCTTGAAACGCGACTCGAAGGTTTTTGATTAGATTTGATTTGAATAAAATTGGGGATCAATTTTTTACATTTACATTTAAGTAAAAAGTCAAGATGATTCAGGAATTTTTGCCCTTTCAGGCGTAATTTAGTGAAACGATTAACGGATGAAGGCATGATAAACAATGCAGAAAATCAAACTAAATTAACTGAGCAATAATAAAGTACACACAAAACAGCAGAAAAATGCCGTCACTGAAATGAATAGAAAACAAAACGTTTGTAAGCAAAATGCATGAAATCAGACAAGCAAAGCACAATATCCAAATGTACAAAACATAAAGATAACTTGAAAATTACAAAAATGTACTCACCGAAACTCCTACAATCACAAAATGGCGGCCACACCACGTGCAAAAAAGAAAGCAAAATGTAAGCCTGTTTGGGGCTTCTATAATTAAGACACAATAACACGCTGAATAAATACTAATTCAGAAGTCAAACAACAAAAATCAGCACAAAATTTTCACAGGACTAGTTTCGATGGTTTTACCGAACCATCATCTTCAGCTGCAAAACCACAAATGAACAAGATAGGAAATAATGATAGGTAAGATAAGAAAGCCTGGACAAGAATAAGCAAGTGGCGCCATCTGTTGGCGAAACCAGAACTAAAACATAATTTCTCTAAAAGCCGAAGGCAAATTTGGATTGGAATTAGGATCGTTAACTAGAACAGAATGATTTTTATGAATGTGAAATGCCTCTAGAAAATCCAGTTCTCCAATGGAAGATGTTGTTTGAATAATTTTGGCAGCAGAAAAATTGAAAGTGCGATTTTCGGACCAACAATGTTGAGCAACAGAAGACTTCTGTGTTTCCTTTTTTCTAACATATGCCTCATGTTCTTTGACGCGAAATTTTAAGGCTCTCTTAGTTTGGCCAATGTAAATTAAACCACACTGGCAAGGTATCCTATAAATACCCCAGGAATTCATATCCGGAATGGGGTCCTTGAGTATAGAAGTTGGAATTTTATTGATGGGAGAATAAACAACCCGAAAGTTAAATTTCTGCAAAATATGTGCAACTTTATAGCTAATTGATGGAAAGAAGGGAATGACAACAGAACTTTTATAATTTCCTAAAATAAGGGTGTGGCTTTTAGTGTGTTCAGATGAGAATTTTATAACTGCTTGATTAATAATGTTTGGTGAAAAGCCCCTGTCAATAGCTATTGCTTTTAAATAATTTAGTTCTTCATCAAGGGCTAGTTTGGAGAAGCAAACTTGAAGAGCACGGAAAACATAGGAATAAAATGAAGCTAACTTTTGTTTAGTCGGATGACATGATTTAAAGTGTGGTGGAAGGCAAACCGATGAAGGTTTACGGTAAACTGTTGTACTGAAGTTGGATGTGTTACGTGTGACCAGAATGTCAAGAAACGGAAGAGAATTGCAAGTCTCAAGTTCAAAAGTGAACTGAATAGCAGGATTAATAGAATTCATTGTTGAAAGAACTTTATTTAAATCATCTTTATTACCTTCAAACAGGGTAAAAGTATCGTCTACGTAGCGGAACCATGCCGGGAAGTTTAAAGTTTCAAACAATTTTGATTCATAATAATGCATGTAGATATCAGCCAGGATGGGACTGAGGGGGCTTCCCATGGCTAATCCCTCAGTTTGCTTGTAATATTTATTTTGGAAAACAAAATGTGTTTGTTTCAAACAGAGTTGAGTGAGAGAAATGAGCTCATCAATTTCGATGCAAGAGAAATGAAATTCGCGAAGTCTGGTTTCCAGACATCTTAATGCACCCTCCACTGGGACATTGGTGAATAATGATTTTACATCAAAAGAAACCATGAGTAAATTACTAGGAGAAATGTTTTTAACCTTTTTTACAAACTCTATTGAATTTTTTATGGTGTAAATGTTATTGTCTAATAGAGTGGAAAATCTAGAAACTAAATATTTAGCTAAAGGATACGAGGCAGTACCTAAATTTGATACAATAGGGCGGAAAGGAATACCACTTTTATGAATTTTGGGAAGAGCATATAATCTGGCACAATTCGCAACAGATGGGATAAGCGAATGTTTTAAGTTGCTTGAAATGATTTGCGAAGATTTGATCGCAGTTTTTATTTTGGATAAGTCCGAAGGTGAAGGATCTTTAGGGATCGGATTATATGGTCCTTCGTTTAAGAGTTTAGTGACACCGTCGATGTAAGTGTTCTTATCCATGACGACTATCTGGCCACCTTTGTCGGCCTTTGAAATGATAATATCCGGGTTAGAATGAATTTCGCGCATTGTAGCTCTTTCTCTCGCAGTTATATTTGGTTTCAAAGGTTTATTATTGAATTTCACATTATGAGCGATAAGATGCCTAATCATTTCTTTCTGTGAATCTGAAACTTTACTGAACTTGAAAGCTTTTTCGATAGGAGCCAAAATCTTTGGAATCGAGGGTTTACAGGTTTGTGAGAAGTTAAAATTATATTTTAGAATTCTCTCTTGTTCTTCTGAAAGACTAACATTAGAAATATTAACTATTGGCTTGATGTTTACAATGGGAAGATTTTTTGAACTACTTGAACTGGAAGACTGTAAAAGAAGTTTTTCGAATTTAACTGCAAGGGTGTTTTTATGACGGTTAACTGCATTCTCCGTTCTAGACCAAGACTTTTGTTCAAGGGCAGTGAATTTTGGATATGATTTAGCGAGTTCCAGATGAAGCTTTTAGAGTTCATGTTCAATTTTGGACAATTGTTGACGTGTATCCCTTATCACGGACCGAAGTAAGGCAAGCTTGCAATTTAACAGAATTCTTGAAACGCGACTCGAAGGTTTTTGATTAGATTTGATTTGAATAAAATTGGGGATCAATTTTTTACATTTACATTTAAGTAAAAAGTCAAGATGATTCAGGAATTTTTGCCCTTTCAGGCGTAATTTAGTGAAACGATTAACGGATGAAGGCATGATAAACAATGCAGAAAATCAAACTAAATTAACTGAGCAATAATAAAGTACACACAAAACAGCAGAAAAATGCCGTCACTGAAATGAATAGAAAACAAAACGTTTGTAAGCAAAATGCATGAAATCAGACAAGCAAAGCACAATATCCAAATGTACAAAACATAAAGATAACTTGAAAATTACAAAAATGTACTCACCGAAACTCCTACAATCACAAAATGGCGGCCACACCACGTGCAAAAAAGAAAGCAAAATGTAAGCCTGTTTGGGGCTTCTATAATTAAGACACAATAACACGCTGAATAAATACTATTTCAGAAGTCAAACAACAAAAATCAGCGTTATACCTACAAAATTTTCACAGGACTAGTTTCGATGGTTTTACCGAACCATCATCTTCAGCTGCAAAACCACAAATGAACAAGATAGGAAATAATGATAGGTAAGATAAGAAAGCCTGGACAAGAATAAGCAAGTGGCGCCATCTGTTGGCAAAACCAGAACTAAAACATAATTTCTCTAAAAGCCGAAGGCAAATTTGGATTGGAATTAGGATCGTTAACTAGAACAGAAAGATTTTTATGAATGTGAAATGCCTCTAGAAAATCCAGTTCTCCAATGGAAGATGTTGTTTGAATAATTTTGGCAGCAGAAAAATTGAAAGTGCGATTTTCGGACCAACAATGTTGAGCAACAGAAGACTTCTGTGTTTCCTTTTTTCTAACATATGCCTCATGTTCTTTGACGCGAAATTTTAAGGCTCTCTTAGTTTGGCCAATGTAAATTAAACCACACTGGCAAGGTATCCTATAAATACCCCAGGAATTCATATCCGGAATGGGGTCCTTGAGTATAGAAGTTGGAATTTTATTGATGGGAGAATAAACAACCCGAAAGTTAAATTTCTGCAAAATATGTGCAACTTTATAGCTAATTGATGGAAAGAAGGGAATGACAACAGAACTTTTATAATTTCCTAAAATAAGGGTGTGGCTTTTAGTGTGTTCAGATGAGAATTTTTTAACTGCTTGATTAATAATGTTGGGTGAAAAGCCCCTGTCAATAGCTATTGCTTTTAAATAATTTAGTTCTTCATCAAGGGCTAGTTTGGAGGAGCAAACTTGAAGAGCACGGAAAACATAGGAATAAAATGAAGCTAACTTTTGTTTAGTCGGATGACATGATTTAAAGTGTGGTGGAAGGCAAACCGATGAAGGTTTACGGTAAACTGTTGTACTGAAGTTGGATGTGTTACGTGTGACCAGAATGTCGAGAAACGGAAGAGAATTGCAAGTCTCGAGTTCAAAAGTGAACTGAATAGCAGGATTAATAGAATTCATTGTTGAAAGAACTTTATTTAAATCATCTTTATTACCTTCAAACAGGGTAAAAGTATCGTCTACGTAGCGGAACCATGCCGGGAAGTTTAAAGTTTCAAACAATTTTGATTCATAATAATGCATGTAGATATCAGCCAGGATGGGACTGAGGGGGCTTCCCATGGCTAATCCCTCAGTTTGCTTGTAATATTTATTTTGGAAAACAAAATGTGTTTGTTTCAAACAGAGTTGAGTGAGAGAAATGAGCTCATCAATTTCGATGCAAGAGAAATGAAATTCGCGAAGTCTGGTTTCTAGACATCTTAATGCACCCTCCACTGGGACATTGGTGAATAATGATTTTACATCAAAAGAAACCATGAGTAAATTACTAGGAGAAATGTTTTTAACCTTTTTTACAAACTCTATTGAATTTTTATGGTGTAAATGTTATTGTCTAATAGAGTGGAAAATCTAGAAACTAAATATTTAGCTAAAGGATACGAGGCAGTACCTAAATTTGATACAATAGGGCGGAAAGGAATACCACTTTTATGAATTTTGGGAAGAGCATATAATCTGGCACAATTCGCAACAGATGGGATAAGCGAATGTTTTAAGTTGCTTGAAATGATTTGCGAAGATTTGATCGCAGTTTTTATTTTGGATAAGTCCGAAGGTGAAGGATCTTTAGGGATCGGATTATATGGTCCTTCGTTTAAGAGTTTAGTGACACCATCGATGTAAGTGTTCTTATCCATGACGACTATCTGGCCACCTTTGTCGGCCTTTGAAATGATAATATCCTGGTTAGAATGAATTTCGCGCATTGTAGCTCTTTCTCTCGCAGTTATATTTGGTTTCAAAGGTTTATTATTGAATTTCACATTATGAGCGATAAGATGCCTAATCATTTCTTTCTGTGAATCTGAAACTTTACTGAACTTGAAAGCTTTTTCGATAGGAGCCAAAATCTTTGGAATCGAGGGTTTACAGGTTTGTGAGAAGTTAAAATTATATTTTAGAATTCTCTCTTGTTCTTCTGAAAGACTAACATTAGAAATATTAACTATTGGCTTGATGTTTACAATGGGAAGATTTTTTGAACTACTTGAACTGGAAGACTGTAAAAGAAGTTTTTCGAATTTAACTGCAAGGGTGTTTTTATGACGGTTAACTGCATTCTCCGTTCTAGACCAAGACTTTTGTTCAAGGGCAGTGAATTTTGGATATGATTTAGCGAGTTCCAGATGAAGCTTATAGAGTTCATGTTCAATTTTGGACAATTGTTGACGTGTATCCCTTATCACGGACCGAAGTAAGGCAAGCTTGCAATTTAACAGAATTCTTGAAACGCGACTCGAAGGTTTTTGATTAGATTTGATTTGAATAAAATTGGGGATCAATTTTTTACATTTACATTTAAGTAAAAAGTCAAGATGATTCAGGAATTTTTGCCCTTTCAGGCGTAATTTAGTGAAACGATTAACGGATGAAGGCATGATAAACAATGCAGAAAATCAAACTAAATTAACTGAGCAATAATAAAGTACACACAAAACAGCAGAAAAATGCCGTCACTGAAATGAATAGAAAACAAAACGTTTGTAAGCAAAATGCATGAAATCAGACAAGCAAAGCACAATATCCAAATGTACAAAACATAAAGATAACTTGAAAATTACAAAAATGTACTCACCGAAACTCCTACAATCACAAAATGGCGGCCACACCACGTGCAAAAAAGAAAGCAAAATGTAAGCCTGTTTGGGGCTTCTATAATTAAGACACAATAACACGCTGAATAAATACTAATTCAGAAGTCAAACAACAAAAATCAGCGTTATACCTACAAAATTTTCACAGGACTAGTTTCGATGGTTTTACCGAACCATCATCTTCAGCTGCAAAACCACAAATGAACAAGATAGGAAATAATGATAGGTAAGATAAGAAAGCCTGGACAAGAATAAGCAAGTGGCGCCATCTGTTGGCGAAACCAGAACTAAAACATAATTTCTCTAAAAGCCGAAGGCAAATTTGGATTGGAATTAGGATCGTTAACTAGAACAGAATGATTTTTATGAATGTGAAATGCCTCTAGAAAATCCAGTTCTCCAATGGAAGATGTTGTTTGAATAATTTTGGCAGCAGAAAAATTGAAAGTGCGATTTTCGGACCAACAATGTTGAGCAACAGAAGACTTCTGTGTTTCCTTTTTTCTAACATATGCCTCATGTTCTTTGACGCGAAATTTTAAGGCTCTCTTAGTTTGGCCAATGTAAATTAAACCACACTGGCAAGGTATCCTATAAATACCCCAGGAATTCATATCCGGAATGGGGTCCTTGAGTATAGAAGTTGGAATTTTATTGATGGGAGAATAAACAACCCGAAAGTTAAATTTCTGCAAAATATGTGCAACTTTATAGCTAATTGATGGAAAGAAGGGAATGACAACAGAACTTTTATAATTTCCTAAAATAAGGGTGTGGCTTTTAGTGTGTTCAGATGAGAATTTTATAACTGCTTGATTAATAATGTTTGGTGAAAAGCCCCTGTCAATAGCTATTGCTTTTAAATAATTTAGTTCTTCATCAAGGGCTAGTTTGGAGAAGCAAACTTGAAGAGCACGGAAAACATAGGAATAAAATGAAGCTAACTTTTGTTTAGTCGGATGACATGATTTAAAGTGTGGTGGAAGGCAAACCGATGAAGGTTTACGGTAAACTGTTGTACTGAAGTTGGATGTGTTACGTGTGACCAGAATGTCAAGAAACGGAAGAGAATTGCAAGTCTCAAGTTCAAAAGTGAACTGAATAGCAGGATTAATAGAATTCATTGTTGAAAGAACTTTATTTAAATCATCTTTATTACCTTCAAACAGGGTAAAAGTATCGTCTACGTAGCGGAACCATGCCGGGAAGTTTAAAGTTTCAAACAATTTTGATTCATAATAATGCATGTAGATATCAGCCAGGATGGGACTGAGGGGGCTTCCCATGGCTAATCCCTCAGTTTGCTTGTAATATTTATTTTGGAAAACAAAATGTGTTTGTTTCAAACAGAGTTGAGTGAGAGAAATGAGCTCATCAATTTCGATGCAAGAGAAATGAAATTCGCGAAGTCTGGTTTCTAGACATCTTAATGCACCCTCCACTGGGACATTGGTGAATAATGATTTTACATCAAAAGAAACCATGAGTAAATTACTAGGAGAAATGTTTTTAACCTTTTTTACAAACTCTATTGAATTTTTTATGGTGTAAATGTTATTGTCTAATAGAGTGGAAAATCTAGAAACTAAATATTTAGCTAAAGGATACGAGGCAGTACCTAAATTTGATACAATAGGGCGGAAAGGAATACCACTTTTATGAATTTTGGGAAGAGCATATAATCTGGCACAATTCGCAACAGATGGGATAAGCGAATGTTTTAAGTTGCTTGAAATGATTTGCGAAGATTTGATCGCAGTTTTTATTTTGGATAAGTCCGAAGGTGAAGGATCTTTAGGGATCGGATTATATGGTCCTTCGTTTAAGAGTTTAGTGACACCGTCGATGTAAGTGTTCTTATCCATGACGACTATCTGGCCACCTTTGTCGGCCTTTGAAATGATAATATCCGGGTTAGAATGAATTTCGCGCATTGTAGCTCTTTCTCTCGCAGTTATATTTGGTTTCAAAGGTTTATTATTGAATTTCACATTATGAGCGATAAGATGCCTAATCATTTCTTTCTGTGAATCTGAAACTTTACTGAACTTGAAAGCTTTTTCGATAGGAGCCAAAATCTTTGGAATCGAGGGTTTACAGGTTTGTGAGAAGTTAAAATTATATTTTAGAATTCTCTCTTGTTCTTCTGAAAGACTAACATTAGAAATATTAACTATTGGCTTGATGTTTACAATGGGAAGATTTTTTGAACTACTTGAACTGGAAGACTGTAAAAGAAGTTTTTCGAATTTAACTGCAAGGGTGTTTTTATGACGGTTAACTGCATTCTCCGTTCTAGACCAAGACTTTTGTTCAAGGGCAGTGAATTTTGGATATGATTTAGCGAGTTCCAGATGAAGCTTATAGAGTTCATGTTCAATTTTGGACAATTGTTGACGTGTATCCCTTATCACGGACCGAAGTAAGGCAAGCTTGCAATTTAACAGAATTCTTGAAACGCGACTCGAAGGTTTTTGATTAGATTTGATTTGAATAAAATTGGGGATCAATTTTTTACATTTACATTTAAGTAAAAAGTCAAGATGATTCAGGAATTTTTGCCCTTTCAGGCGTAATTTAGTGAAACGATTAACGGATGAAGGCATGATAAACAATGCAGAAAATCAAACTAAATTAACTGAGCAATAATAAAGTACACACAAAACAGCAGAAAAATGCCGTCACTGAAATGAATAGAAAACAAAACGTTTGTAAGCAAAATGCATGAAATCAGACAAGCAAAGCACAATATCCAAATGTACAAAACATAAAGATAACTTGAAAATTACAAAAATGTACTCACCGAAACTCCTACAATCACAAAATGGCGGCCACACCACGTGCAAAAAAGAAAGCAAAATGTAAGCCTGTTTGGGGCTTCTATAATTAAGACACAATAACACGCTGAATAAATACTAATTCAGAAGTCAAACAACAAAAATCAGCGTTATACCTACAAAATTTTCACAGGACTAGTTTCGATGGTTTTACCGAACCATCATCTTCAGCTGCAAAACCACAAATGAACAAGATAGGAAATAATGATAGGTAAGATAAGAAAGCCTGGACAAGAATAAGCAAGTGGCGCCATCTGTTGGCGAAACCAGAACTAAAACATAATTTCTCTAAAAGCCGAAGGCAAATTTGGATTGGAATTAGGATCGTTAACTAGAACAGAAAGATTTTTATGAATGTGAAATGCCTCTAGAAAATCCAGTTCTCCAATGGAAGATGTTTTTTGAATAATTTTGGCAGCAGAAAAATTGAAAGTGCGATTTTCGGACCAACAATGTTGAGCAACAGAAGACTTCTGTGTTTCCTTTTTTCTAACATATGCCTCATGTTCTTTGACGCGAAATTTTAAGGCTCTCTTAGTTTGGCCAATGTAAATTAAACCACACTGGCAAGCTATCCTATAAATACCCCAGGAATTCATATCCGGAATGGGGTCCTTGAGTATAGAAGTTGGAATTTTATTGATGGGAGAATAAACAACCCGAAAGTTAAATTTCTGCAAAATATGTGCAACTTTATAGCTAATTGATGGAAAGAAGGGAATGACAACAGAACTTTTATAATTTCCTAAAATAAGGGTGTGGCTTTTAGTGTGTTCAGATGAGAATTTTATAACTGCTTGATTAATAATGTTTGGTGAAAAGCCCCTGTCAATAGCTATTGCTTTTAAATAATTTAGTTCTTCATCAAGGGCTAGTTTGGAGAAGCAAACTTGAAGAGCACGGAAAACATAGGAATAAAATGAAGCTAACTTTTGTTTAGTCGGATGACATGATTTAAAGTGTGGTGGAAAGCAAACCGATGAAGGTTTACGGTAAACTGTTGTACTGAAGTTGGATGTGTTACGTGTGACCAGAATGTCGAGAAACGGAAGAGAATTGCAAGTCTCAAGTTCAAAAGTGAACTGAATAGCAGGATTAATAGAATTCATTGTTGAAAGAACTTTATTTAAATCATCTTTATTACCTTCAAACAGGGTAAAAGTATCGTCTACGTAGCGGAACCATGCCGGGAAGTTTAAAGTTTCAAACAATTTTGATTCATAATAATGCATGTAGATATCAGCCAGGATGGGACTGAGGGGGCTTCCCATGGCTAATCCCTCAGTTTGCTTGTAATATTTATTTTGGAAAACAAAATGTGTTTGTTTCAAACAGAGTTGAGTGAGAGAAATGAGCTCATCAATTTCGATGCAAGAGAAATGAAATTCGCGAAGTCTGGTTTCTAGACATCTTAATGCACCCTCCACTGGGACATTGGTGAATAATGATTTTACATCAAAAGAAACCATGAGTAAATTACTAGGAGAAATGTTTTTAACCTCTTTTACAAAATCTATTGAATTTTTTATGGTGTAAATGTTATTGTCTAATAGAGTGGAAAATCTAGAAACTAAATATTTAGCTAAAGGATACGAGGCAGTACCTAAATTTGATACAATAGGGCGGAAAGGAATACCACTTTTATGAATTTTGGGAAGAGCATATAATCTGGCACAATTCGCAACAGATGGGATAAGCGAATGTTTTAAGTTGCTTGAAATGATTTGCGAAGATTTGATCGCAGTTTTTATTTTGGATAAGTCCGAAGGTGAAGGATCTTTAGGGATCGGATTATATGGTCCTTCGTTTAAGAGTTTAGTGACACCATCGATGTAAGTGTTCTTATCCATGACGACTATCTGGCCACCTTTGTCGGCCTTTGAAATGATAATATCCTGGTTAGAATGAATTTCGCGCATTGTAGCTCTTTCTCTCGCAGTTATATTTGGTTTCAAAGGTTTATTATTGAATTTCACATTATGAGCGATAAGATGCCTAATCATTTCTTTCTGCGAATCTGAAACTTTACTGAACTTGAAAGCTTTTTCGATAGGAGCCAAAATCTTTGGAATCGAGGGTTTACAGGTTTGTGAGAAGTTAAAATTATATTTTAGAATTCTCTCTTGTTCTTCTGAAAGACTAACATTAGAAATATTAACTATTGGCTTGATGTTTACAATGGGAAGATTTTTTGAACTACTTGAACTGGAAGACTGTAAAAGAAGTTTTTCGAATTTAACTGCAAGGGTGTTTTTATGACGGTTAACTGCATTCTCCGTTCTAGACCAAGACTTTTGTTCAAGGGCAGTGAATTTTGGATATGATTTAGCGAGTTCCAGATGAAGCTTATAGAGTTCATGTTCAATTTTGGACAATTGTTGACGTGTATCCCTTATCACGGACCGAAGTAAGGCAAGCTTGCAATTTAACAGAATTCTTGAAACGCGACTCGAAGGTTTTTGATTAGATTTGTTTTGAATAAAATTGGGGATCAATTTTTTACATTTACATTTAAGTAAAAAGTCAAGATGATTCAGGAATTTTTGCCCTTTCAGGCGTAATTTAGTGAAACGATTAACGGATGAAGGCATGATAAACAATGCAGAAAATCAAACTAAATTAACTGAGCAATAATAAAGTACACACAAAACAGCAGAAAAATGCCGTCACTGAAATGAATAGAAAACAAAACGTTTGTAAGCAAAATGCATGAAATCAGACAAGCAAAGCACAATATCCAAATGTACAAAACATAAAGATAACTTGAAAATTACAAAAATGTTCTCACCGAAACTCCTACAATCACAAAATGGCGGCCACACCACGTGCAAAAAAGAAAGCAAAATGTAAGCCTGTTTGGGGCTTCTATAATTAAGACACAATAACACGCTGAATAAATACTAATTCAGAAGTCAAACAACAAAAATCAGCGTTATACCTACAAAATTTTCACAGGACTAGTTTCGATGGTTTTACCGAACCATCATCTTCAGCTGCAAAACCACAAATGAACAAGATAGGAAATAATGATAGGTAAGATAAGAAAGCCTGGACAAGAATAAGCAAGTCGCGCCATCTGTTGGCGAAACCAGAACTAAAACATAATTTCTCTAAAAGCCGAAGGCAAATTTGGATTGGAATTAGGATCGTTAACTAGAACAGAATGATTTTTATGAATGTGAAATGCCTCTAGAAAATCCAGTTCTCCAATGGAAGATGTTGTTTGAATAATTTTGGCAGCAGAAAAATTGAAAGTGCGATTTTCGGACCAACAATGTTGAGCAACAGAAGACTTCTGTGTTTCCTTTTTTCTAACATATGCCTCATGTTCTTTGACGCGAAATTTTAAGGCTCTCTTAGTTTGGCCAATGTAAATTAAACCACACTGGCAAGGTATCCTATAAATACCCCAGGAATTCATATCCGGAATGGGGTCCTTGAGTATAGAAGTTGGAATTTTATTGATGGGAGAATAAACAACCCGAAAGTTAAATTTCTGCAAAATATGTGCAACTTTATAGCTAATTGATGGAAAGAAGGGAATGACAACAGAACTTTTATAATTTCCTAAAATAAGGGTGTGGCTTTTAGTGTGTTCAGATGAGAATTTTATAACTGCTTGATTAATAATGTTTGGTGAAAAGCCCCTGTCAATAGCTATTGCTTTTAAATAATTTAGTTCTTCATCAAGGGCTAGTTTGGAGAAGCAAACTTGAAGAGCACGGAAAACATAGGAATAAAATGAAGCTAACTTTTGTTTAGTCGGATGACATGATTTAAAGTGTGGTGGAAGGCAAACCGATGAAGGTTTACGGTAAACTGTTGTACTGAAGTTGGATGTGTTACGTGTGACCAGAATGTCAAGAAACGGAAGAGAATTGCAAGTCTCAAGTTCAAAAGTGAACTGAATAGCAGGATTAATAGAATTCGTTGTTGAAAGAACTTTATTTAAATCATCTTTATTACCTTCAAACAGGGTAAAAGTATCGTCTACGTAGCGGAACCATGCCGGGAAGTTTAAAGTTTCAAACAATTTTGATTCATAATAATGCATGTAGATATCAGCCAGGATGGGACTGAGGGGGCTTCCCATGGCTAATCCCTCAGTTTGCTTGTAATATTTATTTTGGAAAACAAAATGTGTTTGTTTCAAACAGAGTTGAGTGAGAGAAATGAGCTCATCAATTTCGATGCAAGAGAAATGAAATTCGCGAAGTCTGGTTTCTAGACATCTTAATGCACCCTCCACTGGGACATTGGTGAATAATGATTTTACATCAAAAGAAACCATGAGTAAATTACTAGGAGAAATGTTTTTAACCTTTTTTACAAACTCTATTGAATTTTTTATGGTGTAAATGTTATTGTCTAATAGAGTGGAAAATCTAGAAACTAAATATTTAGCTAAAGGATACGAGGCAGTACCTAAATTTGATACAATAGGGCGGAAAGGAATACCACTTGTATGAATTTTGGGAAGAGCATATAATCTGGCACAATTCGCAACAGATGGGATAAGCGAATGTTTTAAGTTGCTTGAAATGATTTGCGAAGATTTGATCGCAGTTTTTATTTTGGATAAGTCCGAAGGTGAAGGATCTTTAGGGATCGGATTATATGGTCCTTCGTTTAAGAGTTTAGTGACACCGTCGATGTAAGTGTTCTTATCCATGACGACTATCTGGCCACCTTTGTCGGCCTTTGAAATGATAATATCCGGGTTAGAATGAATTTCGCGCATTGTAGCTCTTTCTCTCGCAGTTATATTTGGTTTCAAAGGTTTATTATTGAATTTCACATTATGAGCGATAAGATGCCTAATCATTTCTTTCTGTGAATCTGAAACTTTACTGAACTTGAAAGCTTTTTCGATAGGAGCCAAAATCTTTGGAATCGAGGGTTTACAGGTTTGTGAGAAGTTAAAATTATATTTTAGAATTCTCTCTTGTTCTTCTGAAAGACTAACATTAGAAATATTAACTATTGGCTTGATGTTTACAATGGGAAGATTTTTTGAACTACTTGAACTGGAAGACTGTAAAAGAAGTTTTTCGAATTTAACTGCAAGGGTGTTTTTATGACGGTTAACTGCATTCTCCGTTCTAGACCAAGACTTTTGTTCAAGGGCAGTGAATTTTGGATATGATTTAGCGAGTTCCAGATGAAGCTTATAGAGTTCATGTTCAATTTTGGACAATTGTTGACGTGTATCCCTTATCACGGACCGAAGTAAGGCAAGCTTGCAATTTAACAGAATTCTTGAAACGCGACTCGAAGGTTTTTGATTAGATTTGTTTTGAATAAAATTGGGGATCAATTTTTTACATTTACATTTAAGTAAAAAGTCAAGATGATTCAGGAATTTTTGCCCTTTCAGGCGTAATTTAGTGAAACGATTAACGGATGAAGGCATGATAAACAATGCAGAAAATCAAACTAAATTAACTGAGCAATAATAAAGTACACACAAAACAGCAGAAAAATGCCGTCACTGAAATGAATAGAAAACAAAACGTTTGTAAGCAAAATGCATGAAATCAGACAAGCAAAGCACAATATCCAAATGTACAAAACATAAAGATAACTTGAAAATTACAAAAATGTACTCACCGAAACTCCTACAATCACAAAATGGCGGCCACACCACGTGCAAAAAAGAAAGCAAAATGTAAGCCTGTTTGGGGCTTCTATAATTAAGACACAATAACACGCTGAATAAATACTAATTCAGAAGTCAAACAACAAAAATCAGCGTTATACCTACAAAATTTTCACAGGAATAGTTTCGATGGTTTTACCGAACCATCATCTTCAGCTGCAAAACCGCAAATGAACAAGATAGGAAATAATGATAGGTAAGATAAGAAAGCCTGGACAAGAATAAGCAAGTGGCGCCATCTGTTGGCGAAACCAGAACTAAAACATAATTTCTCTAAAAGCCGAAGGCAAATTTGGATTGGAATTAGGATCGTTAACTAGAACAGAAAGATTTTTATGAATGTGAAATGCCTCTAGAAAATCCAGTTCTCCAATGGAAGATGTTTTTTGAATAATTTTGGCAGCAGAAAAATTGAAAGTGTGATTTTCGGACCAACAATGTTGAGCAACAGAAGACTTCTGTGTTTCATTTTTTCTAACATATGCCTCATGTTCTTTGACGCGAAATTTTAAGGCTCTCTTAGTTTGGCCAATGTAAATTAAACCACACTGGCAAGGAATCCTATAAATACCCCAGGAATTCATATCCGGAATGGGGTCCTTGAGTATAGAAGTTGGAATTTTATTGATGGGAGAATAAACAACCCGAAAGTTAAATTTCTGCAAAATATGTGCAACTTTATAGCTAATTGATGGAAAGAAGGGAATGACAACAGAACTTTTATAATTTCCTAAAATAAGGGTGTGGCTTTTAGTGTGTTCAGATGAGAATTTTTTAACTGCTTGATTAATAATGTTGGGTGAAAAGCCCCTGTCAATAGCTATTGCTTTTAAATAATTTAGTTCTACATCAAGGGCTAGTTTGGAGGAGCAAACTTGAAGAGCACGGAAAACATAGGAATAAAATGAAGCTAACTTTTGTTTAGTCGGATGACATGATTTAAAGTGTGGTGGAAGGCAAACCGATGAAGGTTTACGGTAAACTGTTGTACTGAAGTTGGATGTGTTACGTGTGACCAGAATGTCGAGAAACGGAAGAGAATTGCAAGTCTCAAGTTCAAAAGTGAACTTAATAGCAGGATTAATAGAATTCATTGTTGAAAGAACTTTATTTAAATCATCTTTATTACCTTCAAACAGGGTAAAAGTATCGTCTACGTAGCGGAACCATGCCGGGAAGTTTAAAGTTTCAAACAATTTTGATTCATAATAATGCATGTAGATATCAGCCAGGATGGGACTGAGGGGGCTTCCCATGGCTAATCCCTCAGTTTGCTTGTAATATTTATTTTGGAAAACAAAATGTGTTTGTTTCAAACAGAGTTGAGTGAGAGAAATGAGCTCATCAATTTCGATGCAAGAGAAATGAAATTCGCGAAGTCTGGTTTCTAGACATCTTAATGCACCCTCCACTGGGACATTGGTGAATAATGATTTTACATCAAAAGAAACCATGAGTAAATTACTAGGAGAAATGTTTTTAACCTTTTTTACAAACTCTATTGAATTTTTTATGGTGTAAATGTTATTGTCTAATAGAGTGGAAAATCTAGAAACTAAATATTTAGCTAAAGGATACGAGGCAGTACCTAAATTTGATACAATAGGGCGGAAAGGAATACCACTTTTATGAATTTTGGGAAGAGCATATAATCTGGCACAATTCGCAACAGATGGGATAAGCGAATGTTTTAAGTTGCTTGAAATGATTTGCGAAGATTTGATCGCAGTTTTTATTTTGGATAAGTCCGAAGGTGAAGGATCTTTAGGGATCGGATTATATGGTCCTTCGTTTAAGAGTTTAGTGACACCGTCGATGTAAGTGTTCTTATCCATGACGACTATCTGGCCACCTTTGTCGGCCTTTGAAATGATAATATCCGGGTTAGAATGAATTTCGCGCATTGTAGCTCTTTCTCTCGCAGTTATATTTGGTTTCAAAGGTTTATTATTGAATTTCACATTATGAGCGATAAGATGCCTAATCATTTCTTTCTGTGAATCTGAAACTTTACTGAACTTGAAAGCTTTTTCGATAGGAGCCAAAATCTTTGGAATCGAGGGTTTACAGGTTTGTGAGAAGTTAAAATTATATTTTAGAATTCTCTCTTGTTCTTCTGAAAGACTAACATTAGAAATATTAACTATTGGCTTGATGTTTACAATGGGAAGATTTTTTGAACTACTTGAACTGGAAGACTGTAAAAGAAGTTTTTCGAATTTAACTGCAAGGGTGTTTTTATGACGGTTAACTGCATTCTCCGTTCTAGACCAAGACTTTTGTTCAAGGGCAGTGAATTTTGGATATGATTTAGCGAGTTCCAGATGAAGCTTATAGAGTTCATGTTCAATTTTGGACAATTGTTGACGTGTATCCCTTATCACGGACCGAAGTAAGGCAAGCTTGCAATTTAACAGAATTCTTGAAACGCGACTCGAAGGTTTTTGATTAGATTTGATTTGAATAAAATTGGGGATCAATTTTTTACATTTACATTTAAGTAAAAAGTCAAGATGATTCAGGAATTTTTGCCCTTTCAGGCGTAATTTAGTGAAACGATTAACGGATGAAGGCATGATAAACAATGCAGAAAATCAAACTAAATTAACTGAGCAATAATAAAGTACACACAAAACAGCAGAAAAATGCCGTCACTGAAATGAATAGAAAACAAAACGTTTGTAAGCAAAATGCATGAAATCAGACAAGCAAAGCACAATATCCAAATGTACAAAACATAAAGATAACTTGAAAATTACAAAAATGTACTCACCGAAACTCCTACAATCACAAAATGGCGGCCACACCACGTGCAAAAAAGAAAGCAAAATGTAAGCCTGTTTGGGGCTTCTATAATTAAGACACAATAACACGCTGAATAAATACTAATTCAGAAGTCAAACAACAAAAATCAGCGTTATACCTACAAAATTTTCACAGGAATAGTTTCGATGGTTTTACCGAACCATCATCTTCAGCTGCAAAACCGCAAATGAACAAGATAGGAAATAATGATAGGTAAGATAAGAAAGCCTGGACAAGAATAAGCAAGTGGCGCCATCTGTTGGCGAAACCAGAACTAAAACATAATTTCTCTAAAAGCCGAAGGCAAATTTGGATTGGAATTAGGATCGTTAACTAGAACAGAAAGATTTTTATGAATGTGAAATGCCTCTAGAAAATCCAGTTCTCCAATGGAAGATGTTTTTTGAATAATTTTGGCAGCAGAAAAATTGAAAGTGTGATTTTCGGACCAACAATGTTGAGCAACAGAAGACTTCTGTGTTTCATTTTTTCTAACATATGCCTCATGTTCTTTGACGCGAAATTTTAAGGCTCTCTTAGTTTGGCCAATGTAAATTAAACCACACTGGCAAGGAATCCTATAAATACCCCAGGAATTCATATCCGGAATGGGGTCCTTGAGTATAGAAGTTGGAATTTTATTGATGGGAGAATAAACAACCCGAAAGTTAAATTTCTGCAAAATATGTGCAACTTTATAGCTAATTGATGGAAAGAAGGGAATGACAACAGAACTTTTATAATTTCCTAAAATAAGAGTGTGGCTTTTAGTGTGTTCAGATGAGAATTTTATAACTGCTTATTAATAATGTTGGGTGAAAAGCACCTGTCAATAGCTATTGCTTTTAAATAATTTAGTTCTTCATCAAGGGCTAGTTTGGAGGAGCAAACTTGAAGAGCACGGAAAACATAGGAATAAAATGAAGCTAACTTTTGTTTAGTCGGATGACATGATTTAAAGTGTGGTGGAAGGCAAACCGATGAAGGTTTACGGTAAACTGTTGTACTGAAGTTGGATGTGTTACGTGTGACCAGAATGTCGAGAAACGGAAGAGAATTGCAAGTCTCAAGTTCAAAAGTGAACTGAATAGCAGGATTAATAGAATTCATTGTTGAAAGAACTTTATTTAAATCATCTTTATTACCTTCAAACAGGGTAAAAGTATCGTCTACGTAGCGGAACCATGCCGGGAAGTTTAAAGTTTCAAACAATTTTGATTCATAATAATGCATGTAGATATCAGCCAGGATGGGACTGAGGGGGCTTCCCATGGCTAATCCCTCAGTTTGCTTGTAATATTTATTTTGGAAAACAAAATGTGTTTGTTTCAAACAGAGTTGAGTGAGAGAAATGAGCTCATCAATTTCGATGCAAGAGAAATGAAATTCGCGAAGTCTGGTTTCTAGACATCTTAATGCACCCTCCACTGGGACATTGGTGAATAATGATTTTACATCAAAAGAAACCATGAGTAAATTACTAGGAGAAATGTTTTTAACCTCTTTTACAAACTCTATTGAATTTTTTATGGTGTAAATGTTATTGTCTAATAGAGTGGAAAATCTAGAAACTAAATATTTAGCTAAAGGATACGAGGCAGTACCTAAATTTGATACAATAGGGCGGAAAGGAATACCACTTTTATGAATTTTGGGAAGAGCATATAATCTGGCACAATTCGCAACAGATGGGATAAGCGAATGTTTTAAGTTGCTTGAAATGATTTGCGAAGATTTGATCGCAGTTTTTATTTTGGATAAGTCCGAATGTGAAGGATCTTTAGGGATCGGATTATATGGTCCTTCGTTTAAGAGTTTAGTGACACCATCGATGTAAGTGTTCTTATCCATGACGACTATCTGGCCACCTTTGTCGGCCTTTGAAATGATAATATCCTGGTTAGAATGAATTTCGCGCATTGTAGCTCTTTCTCTCGCAGTTATATTTGGTTTCAAAGGTTTATTATTGAATTTCACATTATGAGCGATAAGATGCCTAATCATTTCTTTCTGTGAATCTGAAACTTTACTGAACTTGAAAGCTTTTTCGATAGGAGCCAAAATCTTTGGAATCGAGGGTTTACAGGTTTGTGAGAAGTTAAAATTATATTTTAGAATTCTCTCTTGTTCTTCTGAAAGACTAACATTAGAAATATTAACTATTGGCTTGATGTTTACAATGGGAAGATTTTTTGAACTACTTGAACTGGAAGACTGTAAAAGAAGTTTTTCGAATTTAACTGCAAGGGTGTTTTTATGACGGTTAACTGCATTCTCCGTTCTAGACCAAGACTTTTGTTCAAGGGCAGTGAATTTTGGATATGATTTAGCGAGTTCCAGATGAAGCTTATAGAGTTCATGTTCAATTTTGGACAATTGTTGACGTGTATCCCTTATCACGGACCGAAGTAAGGCAAGCTTGCAATTTAACAGAATTCTTGAAACGCGACTCGAAGGTTTTTGATTAGATTTGTTTTGAATAAAATTGGGGATCAATTTTTTACATTTACATTTAAGTAAAAAGTCAAGATGATTCAGGAATTTTTGCCCTTTCAGGCGTAATTTAGTGAAACGATTAACGGATGAAGGCATGATAAACAATGCAGAAAATCAAACTAAATTAACTGAGCAATAATAAAGTACACACAAAACAGCAGAAAAATGCCGTCACTGAAATGAATAGAAAACAAAACGTTTGTAAGCAAAATGCATGAAATCAGACAAGCAAAGCACAATATCCAAATGTACAAAACATAAAGATAACTTGAAAATTACAAAAATGTACTCACCGAAACTCCTACAATCACAAAATGGCGGCCACACCACGTGCAAAAAAGAAAGCAAAATGTAAGCCTGTTTGGGGCTTCTATAATTAAGACACAATAACACGCTGAATAAATACTAATTCAGAAGTCAAACAACAAAAATCAGCGTTATACCTACAAAATTTTCACAGGACTAGTTTCGATGGTTTTACCGAACCATCATCTTCAGCTGCAAAACCACAAATGAACAAGATAGGAAATAATGATAGGTAAGATAAGAAAGCCTGGACAAGAATAAGCAAGTCGCGCCATCTGGCGAAACCAGAACTAAAACATAATTTCTCTAAAAGCCGAAGCCAAATTTGGATTGGAATTAGGATCGTTAACTAGAACAGAATGATTTTTATGAATGTGAAATGCCTCTAGAAAATCCAGTTCTCCAATGGAAGATGTTGTTTGAATAATTTTGGCAGCAGAAAAATTGAAAGTGCGATTTTCGGACCAACAATGTTGAGCAACAGAAGACTTCTGTGTTTCCTTTTTTCTAACATATGCCTCATGTTCTTTGACGCGAAATTTTAAGGCTCTCTTAGTTTGGCCAATGTAAATTAAACCACACTGGCAAGGAATCCTATAAATACCCCAGGAATTCATATCCGGAATGGGGTCCTTGAGTATAGAAGTTGGAATTTTATTGATGGGAGAATAAACAACCCGAAAGTTAAATTTCTGCAAAATATGTGCAACTTTATAGCTAATTGATGGAAAGAAGGGAATGACAACAGAACTTTTATAATTTCCTAAAATAAGGGTGTGGCTTTTAGTGTGTTCAGATGAGAATTTTTTAACTGCTTGATTAATAATGTTGGGTGAAAAGCCCCTGTCAATAGCTATTGCTTTTAAATAATTTAGTTCTTCATCAAGGGCTAGTTTGGAGGAGCAAACTTGAAGAGCACGGAAAACATAGGAATAAAATGAAGCTAACTTTTGTTTAGTCGGATGACATGATTTAAAGTGTGGTGGAAGGCAAACCGATGAAGGTTTACGGTAAACTGTTGTACTGAAGTTGGATGTGTTACGTGTGACCAGAATGTCGAGAAACGGAAGAGAATTGCAAGTCTCAAGTTCAAAAGTGAACTTAATAGCAGGATTAATAGAATTCATTGTTGAAAGAACTTTATTTAAATCATCTTTATTACCTTCAAACAGGGTAAAAGTATCGTCTACGTAGCGGAACCATGCCGGGAAGTTTAAAGTTTCAAACAATTTTGATTCATAATAATGCATGTAGATATCAGCCAGGATGGGACTGAGGGGGCTTCCCATGGCTAATCCCTCAGTTTGCTTGTAATATTTATTTTGGAAAACAAAATGTGTTTGTTTCAAACAGAGTTGAGTGAGAGAAATGAGCTCATCAATTTCGATGCAAGAGAAATGAAATTCGCGAAGTCTGGTTTCTAGACATCTTAATGCACCCTCCACTGGGACATTGGTGAATAATGATTTTACATCAAAAGAAACCATGAGTAAATTACTAGGAGAAATGTTTTTAACCTTTTTTACAAACTCTATTGAATTTTTTATGGTGTAAATGTTATTGTCTAATAGAGTGGAAAATCTAGAAACTAAATATTTAGCTAAAGGATACGAGGCAGTACCTAAATTTGATACAATAGGGCGGAAAGGAATACCACTTTTATCAATTTTGGGAAGAGCATATAATCTGGCACAATTCGCAACAGATGGGAGAAGCGAATGTTTTAAGTTGCTTGAAATGATTTGCGAAGATTTGATCGCAGTTTTTATTTTGGATAAGTCCGAAGGTGAAGGATCTTTAGGGATCGGATTATATGGTCCTTCGTTTAAGGGTTTAGTGACACCATCGATGTAAGTGTTCTTATCCATGACGACTATCTGGCCACCTTTGTCGGCCTTTGAAATGATAATATCCGGGTTAGAATGAATTTCGCGCATTGTAGCTCTTTCTCTCGCAGTTAGATTTGGTTTCAAAGGTTTATTATTGAATTTCACATTATGAGCGATAAGATGCCTAATCATTTCTTTCTGTGAATCTGAAACTTTACTGAACTTGAAAGCTTTTTCGATAGGAGCCAAAATCTTTGGAATCGAGGGTTTACAGGTTTGTGAGAAGTTAAAATTATATTTTAGAATTCTTTCTTGTTCTTCTGAAAGACTAACATTAGAAATATTAACTATTGGCTTGATGTTTACAATGGGAAGATTTTTTGAACTACTTGAACTGGAAGACTGTAAAAGAAGTTTTCCGAATTTAACTGCAAGGGTGTTTTTATGACGGTTAACTGCATTCTCCGTTCTAGACCAAGACTTTTGTTCAAGGGCAGTGAATTTTGGATATGATTTAGCGAGTTCCAGATGAAGCTTATAGAGTTCATGTTCAATTTTGGACAATTGTTGACGTGTATCCCTTATCACGGACCGAAGTAAGGCAAGCTTGCAATTTAACAGAATTCTTGAAACGCGACTCGAAGGTTTTTGATTAGATTTGATTTGAATAAAATTGGGGATCAATTTTTTACATTTACATTTAAGTAAAAAGTCAAGATGATTCAGGAATTTTTGCCGTTTCAGGCGTAATTTAGTGAAACGATTAACGGATGAAGGCATGATAAACAATGCAGAAAATCAAACTAAATTAACTGAGCAATAATAAAGTACACACAAAACAGCAGAAAAATGCGTCACTGAAATGAATAGAAAACAAAACGTTTGTAAGCAAAATGCATGAAATCAGACAAGCAAAGCACAATATCCAAATGTACAAAACATAAAGATAACTTGAAAATTACAAAAATGTACTCACCGAAACTCCTACAATCACAAAATGGCGGCCACACCACGTGCAAAAAAGAAAGCAAAATGTAAGCCTGTTTTGGGCTTCTATAATTAAGACACAATAACACGCTGAATAAATACTAATTCAGAAGTCAAACAACAAAAATCAGCGTTATACCTACAAAATTTTCACAGGACTAGTTTCGATGGTTTTACCGAACCATCATCTTCAGATGCAAAACCGCAAATGAACAAGATAGGAAATAATGATAGGTAAGATAAGAAAGCCTTGACAAGAATAAGCAAGTGGCGCCATCTATTGGCGAAACCAGAACTAAAACATAATTTCTCTAAAAGCCGAAGGCAAATTTGGATTGGAATTAGGATCGTTAACTAGAACAGAAAGATTTTTATGAATGTGAAATGCCTCTAAAAAATCCAGTTCTCCAATGGAAGATGTTTTTTGAATAATTTTGGCAGCAGAAAAATTGAAAGTGCGATTTTCGGACCAACAATGTTGAGCAACAGAAGACTTCTGTGTTTTCTTTTTTCTAACATATGCCTCATGTTCTTTGACGCGAAATTTTAAGGCTCTCTTAGTTTGGCCAATGTAAATTAAACCACACTGGCAAGGTATCCTATAAATACCCCAGGAATTCATATCCGGAATGGGGTCCTTGAGTATAGAAGTTGGAATTTTATTGATGGGAGAATAAACAACCCGAAAGTTAAATTTCTGCAAAATATGTGCAACTTTATAGCTAATTGATGGAAAGAAGGGAATGACAACAGAACTTTTATAATTTCCTAAAATAAGGGTGTGGCATTTTGTGTGTTCAGATGAGAATTTTTTAACTGCTTGATTAATAATGTTGGGTGAAAAGCCCCTGTCAATAGCTATTGCTTTTAAATAATTTAGTTCTTCATCAAGGGCTAGTTTGGAGGAGCAAACTTGAAGAGCACGGAAAACATAGGAATAAAATGAAGCTAACTTTTGTTTAGTCGGATGACATGATTTAAAGTGTGGTGGAAGGCAAACCGATGAAGGTTTACGGTAAACTGTTGTACTGAAGTTGGATGTGTTACGTGTGACCAGAATGTCGAGAAACGGAAGAGAATTGCAAGTCTCAAGTTCAAAAGTGAACTGAATAGCAGGATTAATAGAATTCATTGTTGAAAGAACTTTATTTAAATCATCTTTATTACCTTCAAACAGGGTAAAAGTATCGTCTACGTAGCGGAACCATGCCGGGAAGTTTAAAGTTTCAAACAATTTTGATTCATAATAATGCATGTAGATATCAGCCAGGATGGGACTGAGGGGGCTTCCCATGGCTAATCCCTCAGTTTGCTTGTAATATTTATTTTGGAAAACAAAATGTGTTTGTTTCAAACAGAGTTGAGTGAGAGAAATGAGCTCATCAATTTCGATGCAAGAGAAATGAAATTCGCGAAGTCTGGTTTCTAGACATCTTAATGCACCCTCCACTGGGACATTGGTGAATAATGATTTTACATCAAAAGAAACCATGAGTAAATTACTAGGAGAAATGTTTTTAACCTTTTTTACAAACTCTATTGAATTTTTTATGGTGTAAATGTTATTGTCTAATAGAGTGGAAAATCTAGAAACTAAATATTTAGCTAAAGGATACGAGGCAGTACCTAAATTTGATACAATAGGGCGGAAAGGAATACCACTTTTATCAATTTTGGGAAGAGCATATAATCTGGCACAATTCGCAACAGATGGGAGAAGCGAATGTTTTAAGTTGCTTGAAATGATTTGCGAAGATTTGATCGCAGTTTTTATTTTGGATAAGTCCGAAGGTGAAGGATCTTTAGGGATCGGATTATATGGTCCTTCGTTTAAGGGTTTAGTGACACCATCGATGTAAGTGTTCTTATCCATGACGACTATCTGGCCACCTTTGTCGGCCTTTGAAATGATAATATCCGGGTTAGAATGAATTTCGCGCATTGTAGCTCTTTCTCTCGCAGTTAGATTTGGTTTCAAAGGTTTATTATTGAATTTCACATTATGAGCGATAAGATGCCTAATCATTTCTTTCTGTGAATCTGAAACTTTACTGAACTTGAAAGCTTTTTCGATAGGAGCCAAAATCTTTGGAATCGAGGGTTTACAGGTTTGTGAGAAGTTAAAATTATATTTTAGAATTCTTTCTTGTTCTTCTGAAAGACTAACATTAGAAATATTAACTATTGGCTTGATGTTTACAATGGGAAGATTTTTTGAACTACTTGAACTGGAAGACTGTAAAAGAAGTTTTCCGAATTTAACTGCAAGGGTGTTTTTATGACGGTTAACTGCATTCTCCGTTCTAGACCAAGACTTTTGTTCAAGGGCAGTGAATTTTGGATATGATTTAGCGAGTTCCAGATGAAGCTTATAGAGTTCATGTTCAATTTTGGACAATTGTTGACGTGTATCCCTTATCACGGACCGAAGTAAGGCAAGCTTGCAATTTAACAGAATTCTTGAAACGCGACTCGAAGGTTTTTGATTAGATTTGATTTGAATAAAATTGGGGATCAATTTTTTACATTTACATTTAAGTAAAAAGTCAAGATGATTCAGGAATTTTTGCCGTTTCAGGCGTAATTTAGTGAAACGATTAACGGATGAAGGCATGATAAACAATGCAGAAAATCAAACTAAATTAACTGAGCAATAATAAAGTACACACAAAACAGCAGAAAAATGCGTCACTGAAATGAATAGAAAACAAAACGTTTGTAAGCAAAATGCATGAAATCAGACAAGCAAAGCACAATATCCAAATGTACAAAACATAAAGATAACTTGAAAATTACAAAAATGTACTCACCGAAACTCCTACAATCACAAAATGGCGGCCACACCACGTGCAAAAAAGAAAGCAAAATGTAAGCCTGTTTTGGGCTTCTATAATTAAGACACAATAACACGCTGAATAAATACTAATTCAGAAGTCAAACAACAAAAATCAGCGTTATACCTACAAAATTTTCACAGGACTAGTTTCGATGGTTTTACCGAACCATCATCTTCAGATGCAAAACCGCAAATGAACAAGATAGGAAATAATGATAGGTAAGATAAGAAAGCCTGGACAAGAATAAGCAAGTGGCGCCATCTATTGGCGAAACCAGAACTAAAACATAATTTCTCTAAAAGCCGAAGGCAAATTTGGATTGGAATTAGGATCGTTAACTAGAACAGAAAGATTTTTATGAATGTGAAATGCCTCTAAAAAATCCAGTTCTCCAATGGAAGATGTTTTTTGAATAATTTTGGCAGCAGAAAAATTGAAAGTGCGATTTTCGGACCAACAATGTTGAGCAACAGAAGACTTCTGTGTTTTCTTTTTTCTAACATATGCCTCATGTTCTTTGACGCGAAATTTTAAGGCTCTCTTAGTTTGGCCAATGTAAATTAAACCACACTGGCAAGGTATCCTATAAATACCCCAGGAATTCATATCCGGAATGGGGTCCTTGAGTATAGAAGTTGGAATTTTATTGATGGGAGAATAAACAACCCGAAAGTTAAATTTCTGCAAAATATGTGCAACTTTATAGCTAATTGATGGAAAGAAGGGAATGACAACAGAACTTTTATAATTTCCTAAAATAAGGGTGTGGCATTTTGTGTGTTCAGATGAGAATTTTTTAACTGCTTGATTAATAATGTTGGGTGAAAAGCCCCTGTCAATAGCTATTGCTTTTAAATAATTTAGTTCTTCATCAAGGGCTAGTTTGGAGGAGCAAACTTGAAGAGCACGGAAAACATAGGAATAAAATGAAGCTAACTTTTGTTTAGTCGGATGACATGATTTAAAGTGTGGTGGAAGGCAAACCGATGAAGGTTTACGGTAAACTGTTGTACTGAAGTTGGATGTGTTACGTGTGACCAGAATGTCGAGAAACGGAAGAGAATTGCAAGTCTCAAGTTCAAAAGTGAACTGAATAGCAGGATTAATAGAATTCATTGTTGAAAGAACTTTATTTAAATCATCTTTATTACCTTCAAACAGGGTAAAAGTATCGTCTACGTAGCGGAACCATGCCGGGAAGTTTAAAGTTTCAAACAATTTTGATTCATAATAATGCATGTAGATATCAGCCAGGATGGGACTGAGGGGGCTTCCCATGGCTAATCCCTCAGTTTGCTTGTAATATTTATTTTGGAAAACAAAATGTGTTTGTTTCAAACAGAGTTGAGTGAGAGAAATGAGCTCATCAATTTCGATGCAAGAGAAATGAAATTCGCGAAGTCTGGTTTCTAGACATCTTAATGCACCCTCCACTGGGACATTGGTGAATAATGATTTTACATCAAAAGAAACCATGAGTAAATTACTAGGAGAAATGTTTTTAACCTTTTTTACAAACTCTATTGAATTTTTTATGGTGTAAATGTTATTGTCTAATAGAGTGGAAAATCTAGAAACTAAATATTTAGCTAAAGGATACGAGGCAGTACCTAAATTTGATACAATAGGGCGGAAAGGAATACCACTTTTATCAATTTTGGGAAGAGCATATAATCTGGCACAATTCGCAACAGATGGGAGAAGCGAATGTTTTAAGTTGCTTGAAATGATTTGCGAAGATTTGATCGCAGTTTTTATTTTGGATAAGTCCGAAGGTGAAGGATCTTTAGGGATCGGATTATATGGTCCTTCGTTTAAGGGTTTAGTGACACCATCGATGTAAGTGTTCTTATCCATCACGACTATCTGGCCACCTTTGTCGGCCTTTGAAATGATAATATCCGGGTTAGAATGAATTTCGCGCATTGTAGCTCTTTCTCTCGCAGTTAGATTTGGTTTCAAAGGTTTATTATTGAATTTCACATTATGAGCGATAAGATGCCTAATCATTTCTTTCTGTGAATCTGAAACTTTACTGAACTTGAAAGCTTTTTCGATAGGAGCCAAAATCTTTGGAATCGAGGGTTTACAGGTTTGTGAGAAGTTAAAATTATATTTTAGAATTCTTTCTTGTTCTTCTGAAAGACTAACATTAGAAATATTAACTATTGGCTTGATGTTTACAATGGGAAGATTTTTTGAACTACTTGAACTGGAAGACTGTAAAAGAAGTTTTCCGAATTTAACTGCAAGGGTGTTTTTATGACGGTTAACTGCATTCTCCGTTCTAGACCAAGACTTTTGTTCAAGGGCAGTGAATTTTGGATATGATTTAGCGAGTTCCAGATGAAGCTTATAGAGTTCATGTTCAATTTTGGACAATTGTTGACGTGTATCCCTTATCACGGACCGAAGTAAGGCAAGCTTGCAATTTAACAGAATTCTTGAAACGCGACTCGAAGGTTTTTGATTAGATTTGATTTGAATAAAATTGGGGATCAATTTTTTACATTTACATTTAAGTAAAAAGTCAAGATGATTCAGGAATTTTTGCCGTTTCAGGCGTAATTTAATGAAACGATTAACGGATGAAGGCATGATAAACAATGCAGAAAATCAAACTAAATTAACTGAGCAATAATAAAGTACACACAAAACAGCAGAAAAATGCGTCACTGAAATGAATAGAAAACAAAACGTTTGTAAGCAAAATGCATGAAATCAGACAAGCAAAGCACAATATCCAAATGTACAAAACATAAAGATAACTTGAAAATTACAAAAATGTACTCACCGAAACTCCTACAATCACAAAATGGCGACCACACCACGTGCAAAAAAGAAAGCAAAATGTAAGCCTGTTTGGGGCTTCTATAATTAAGACACAATAACACGCTGAATAAATACTAATTCAGAAGTCAAACAACAAAAATCAGCGTTATACCTACAAAATTTTCACAGGACTAGTTTCGATGGTTTTACCGAACCATCATCTTCAGCTGCAAAACCGCAAATGAACAAGATAGGAAATAATGATAGGTAAGATAAGAAAGCCTGGACAAGAATAAGCAAGTGGCGCCATCTGTTGGCGAAACCAGAACTAAAACATAATTTCTCTAAAAGCCGAAGGCAAATTTGGATTGGAATTAGGATCGTTAACTAGAACAGAAAGATTTTTATGAATGTGAAATGCCTCTAAAAAATCCAGTTCTCCAATGGAAGATGTTTTTTGAATAATTTTGGCAGCACAAAAATTGAAAGTGCGATTTTCGGACCAACAATGTTGAGCAACAGAAGACTTCTGTGTTTCCTTTTTTCTAACATATGCCTCATGTTCTTTGACGCGAAATTTTAAGGCTCTCTTAGTTTGGCCAATGTAAATTAAACCACACTGGCAAGGTATCCTATAAATACCCCAGGAATTCATATCCGGAATGGGGTCCTTGAGTATAGAAGTTGGAATTTTATTGATGGGAGAATAAACAACCCGAAAGTTAAATTTCTGCAAAATATGTGCAACTTTATAGCTAATTGATGGAAAGAAGGGAATGACAACAGAACTTTTATAATTTCCTAAAATAAGGGTGTGGCATTTTGTGTGTTCAGATGAGAATTTTTCAACTGCTTGATTAATAATGTTGGGTGAAAAGCCCCTGTCAATAGCTATTGCTTTTAAATAATTTAGTTCTTCATCAAGGGCTAGTTTGGAGGAGCAAACTTGAAGAGCACGGAAAACATAGGAATAAAATGAAGCTAACTTTTGTTTAGTCGGATGACATGATTTAAAGTGTGGTGGAAGGCAAACCGATGAAGGTTTACGGTAAACTGTTGTACTGAAGTTGGATGTGTTACGTGTGACCAGAATGTCGAGAAACGGAAGAGAATTGCAAGTCTCAAGTTCAAAAGTGAACTGAATAGCAGGATTAATAGAATTCATTGTTGAAAGAACTTTATTTAAATCATCTTTGTTACCTTCAAACAGGGTAAAAGTATCGTCTACGTAGCGGAACCATGCCGGGAAGTTTAAAGTTTCAAACAATTTTGATTCATAATAATGCATGTAGATATCAGCCAGGATGGGACTGAGGGGGCTTCCCATGGCTAATCCCTCAGTTTGCTTGTAATATTTATTTTGGAAAACAAAATGTGTTTGTTTCAAACAGAGTTGAGTGAGAGAAATGAGCTCATCAATTTCGATGCAAGAGAAATGAAATTCGCGAAGTCTGGTTTCTAGACATCTTAATGCACCCTCCACTGGGACATTGGTGAATAATGATTTTACATCAAAAGAAACCATGAGTAAATTACTAGGAGAAATGTTTTTAACCTTTTTTACAAACTCTATTGAATTTTTTATGGTGTAAATGTTATTGTCTAATAGAGTGGAAAATCTAGAAACTAAATATTTAGCTAAAGGATACGAGGCAGTACCTAAATTTGATACAATAGGGCGGAAAGGAATACCACTTTTATGAATTTTGGGAAGAGCATATAATCTGGCACAATTCGCAACAGATGGGATAAGCGAATGTTTTAAGTTGCTTGAAATGATTTGCGAAGATTTGATCGCAGTTTTTATTTTGGATAAGTCCGAAGGTGAAGGATCTTTAGGGATCGGATTATATGGTCCTTCGTTTAAGAGTTTAGTGACACCATCGATGTAAGTGTTCTTATCCATGACGACTATCTGGCCACCTTTGTCGGCCTTTGAAATGATAATATCCTGGTTAGAATGAATTTCGCGCATTGTAGCTCTTTCTCTCGCAGTTATATTTGGTTTCAAAGGTTTATTATTGAATTTCACATTATGAGCGATAAGATGCCTAATCATTTCTTTCTGTGAATCTGAAACTTTACTGAACTTGAAAGCTTTTTCGATAGGAGCCAAAATCTTTGGAATCGAGGGTTTACAGGTTTGTGAGAAGTTAAAATTATATTTTAGAATTCTCTCTTGTTCTTCTGAAAGACTAACATTAGAAATATTAACTATTGGCTTGATGTTTACAATGGGAAGATTTTTTGAACTACTTGAACTGGAAGACTGTAAAAGAAGTTTTTCGAATTTAACTGCAAGGGTGTTTTTATGACGGTTAACTGCATTCTCCGTTCTAGACCAAGACTTTTGTTCAAGGGTAGTGAATTTTGGATATGATTTAGCGAGTTCCAGATGAAGCTTCTAGAGTTCATGTTCAATTTTGGACAATTGTTGACGTGTATCCCTTATCACGGACCGAAGTAAGGCAAGCTTGCAATTTAACAGAATTCTTGAAACGCGACTCGAAGGTTTTTGATTAGATTTGATTTGAATAAAATTGGGGATCAATTTTTTACATTTACATTTAAGTAAAAAGTCAAGATGATTCAGGAATTTTTGCCCTTTCAGGCGTAATTTAGTGAAACGATTAACGGATGAAGGCATGATAAACAATGCAGAAAATCAAACTAAATTAACTGAGCAATAATAAAGTACACACAAAACAGCAGAAAAATGCCGTCACTGAAATGAATAGAAAACAAAACGTTTGTAAGCAAAATGCATGAAATCAGACAAGCAAAGCACAATATCCAAATGTACAAAACATAAAGATAACTTGAAAATTACAAAAATGTACTCACCGAAACTCCTACAATCACAAAATGGCGGCCACACCACGTGCAAAAAAGAAAGCAAAATGTAAGCCTGTTTGGGGCTTCTATAATTAAGACACAATAACACGCTGAATAAATACTAATTCAGAAGTCAAACAACAAAAATCAGCGTTATACCTACAAAATTTTCACAGGACTAGTTTCGATGGTTTTACCGAACCATCATCTTCAGCTGCAAAACCGCAAATGAACAAGATAGGAAATAATGATAGGTAAGATAAGAAAGCCTGGACAAGAATAAGCAAGTGGCGCCATCTGTTGGCGAAACCAGAACTAAAACATAATTTCTCTAAAAGCCGAAGGCAAATTTGGATTGGAATTAGGATCGTTAACTAGAACAGAAAGATTTTTATGAATGTGAAATGCCTCTAGAAAATCCATTTCTCCAATGGAAGATGTTTTTTGAATAATTTTGGCAGCAGAAAAATTGAAAGTGTGATTTTCGGACCAACAATGTTGAGCAACAGAAGACTTCTGTGTTTCCTTTTTTCTAACATATGCCTCATGTTCTTTGACGCGAAATTTTAAGGCTCTCTTAGTTTGGCCAATGTAAATTAAACCACACTGGCAAGGAATCCTATAAATACCCCAGGAATTCATATCCGGAATGGGGTCCTTGAGTATAGAAGTTGGAATTTTATTGATGGGAGAATAAACAACCCGAAAGTTAAATTTCTGCAAAATATGTGCAACTTTATAGCTAATTGATGGAAAGAAGGGAATGACAACAGAACTTTTATAATTTCCTAAAATAAGGGTGTGGCTTTTAGTGTGTTCAGATGAGAATTTTTTAACTGCTTGATTAATAATGTTGGGTGAAAAGCCCCTGTCAATAGCTATTGCTTTTAAATAATTTAGTTCTTCATCAAGGGCTAGTTTGGAGGAGCAAACTTGAAGAGCACGGAAAACATAGGAATAAAATGAAGCTAACTTTTGTTTAGTCGGATGACATGATTTAAAGTGTGGTGGAAGGCAAACCGATGAAGGTTTACGGTAAACTGTTGTACTGAAGTTGGATGTGTAACGTGTGACCAGAATGTCGAGAAACGGAAGAGAATTGCAAGTCTCAAGTTCAAAAGTGAACTGAATAGCAGGATTAATAGAATTCATTGTTGAAAGAACTTTATTTAAATCATCTTTATTACCTTCAAACAGGGTAAAAGTATCGTCTACGTAGCGGAACCATGTCGGGAAGTTTAAAGTTTCAAACAATTTTGATTCATAATAATGCATGTAGATATCAGCCAGGATGGGACTGAGGGGGCTTCCCATGGCTAATCCCTCAGTTTGCTTGTAATATTTATTTTGGAAAACAAAATGTGTTTGTTTCAAACAGAGTTGAGTGAGAGAAATGAGCTCATCAATTTCGATGCAAGAGAAATGAAATTCGCGAAGTCTGGTTTCTAGACATCTTAATGCACCCTCCACTGGGACATTGGTGAATAATGATTTTACATCAAAAGAAACCATGAATAAATTACTAGGAGAAATGTTTTTAACCTTTTTTACAAACTCTATTGAATTTTTTATGGTGTAAATGTTATTGTCTAATAGAGTGGAAAATCTAGAAACTAAATATTTAGCTAAAGGATACGAGGCAGTACCTAAATTTGATACAATAGGGCGGAAAGGAATACCACTTTTATCAATTTTGGGAAGAGCATATAATCTGGCACAATTCGCAACAGATGGGAGAAGCGAATGTTTTAAGTTGCTTGAAATGATTTGCGAAGATTTGATCGCAGTTTTTATTTTGGATAAGTCCGAAGGTGAAGGATCTTTAGGGATCGGATTATATGGTCCTTCGTTTAAGGGTTTAGTGACACCATCGATGTAAGTGTTCTTATCCATCACGACTATCTGGCCACCTTTGTCGGCCTTTGAAATGATAATATCCGGGTTAGAATGAATTTCGCGCATTGTAGCTCTTTCTCTCGCAGTTAGATTTGGTTTCAAAGGTTTATTATTGAATTTCACATTATGAGCGATAAGATGCCTAATCATTTCTTTCTGTGAATCTGAAACTTTACTGAACTTGAAAGCTTTTTCGATAGGAGCCAAAATCTTTGGAATCGAGGGTTTACAGGTTTGTGAGAAGTTAAAATTATATTTTAGAATTCTTTCTTGTTCTTCTGAAAGACTAACATTAGAAATATTAACTATTGGCTTGATGTTTACAATGGGAAGATTTTTTGAACTACTTGAACTGGAAGACTGTAAAAGAAGTTTTCCGAATTTAACTGCAAGGGTGTTTTTATGACGGTTAACTGCATTCTCCGTTCTAGACCAAGACTTTTGTTCAAGGGCAGTGAATTTTGGATATGATTTAGCGAGTTCCAGATGAAGCTTATAGAGTTCATGTTCAATTTTGGACAATTGTTGACGTGTATCCCTTATCACGGACCGAAGTAAGGCAAGCTTGCAATTTAACAGAATTCTTGAAACGCGACTCGAAGGTTTTTGATTAGATTTGATTTGAATAAAATTGGGGATCAATTTTTTACATTTACATTTCAGTAAAAAGTCAAGATGATTCAGGAATTTTTGCCGTTTCAGGCGTAATTTAGTGAAACGATTAACGGATGAAGGCATGATAAACAATGCAGAAAATCAAACTAAATTAACTGAGCAATAATAAAGTACACACAAAACAGCAGAAAAATGCGTCACTGAAATGAATAGAAAACAAAACGTTTGTAAGCAAAATGCATGAAATCAGACAAGCAAAGCACAATATCCAAATGTACAAAACATAAAGATAACTTGAAAATTACAAAAATGTACTCACCGAAACTCCTACAATCACAAAATGGCGGCCACACCACGTGCAAAAAAGAAAGCAAAATGTAAGCCTGTTTGGGGCTTCTATAATTAAGACACAATAACACGCTGAATAAATACTAATTCAGAAGTCAAACAACAAAAATCAGCGTTATACCTACAAAATTTTCACAGGACTAGTTTCGATGGTTTTACCGAACCATCATCTTCAGCTGCAAAACCGCAAATGAACAAGATAGGAAATAATGATAGGTAAGATAAGAAAGCCTGGACAAGAATAAGCAAGTGGCGCCATCTATTGGCGAAACCAGAACTAAAACATAATTTCTCTAAAAGCCGAAGGCAAATTTGGATTGGAATTAGGATCGTTAACTAGAACAGAAAGATTTTTATGAATGTGAAATGCCTCTAAAAAATCCAGTTCTCCAATGGAAGATGTTTTTTGAATAATTTTGGCAGCAGAAAAATTGAAAGTGCGATTTTCGGACCAACAATGTTGAGCAACAGAAGACTTCTGTGTTTCCTTTTTTCTAACATATGCCTCATGTTCTTTGACGCGAAATTTTAAGGCTCTCTTAGTTTGGCCAATGTAAATTAAACCACACTGGCAAGGTATCCTATAAATACCCCAGGAATTCATATCCGGAATGGGGTCCTTGAGTATAGAAGTTGGAATTTTATTGATGGGAGAATAAACAACCCGAAAGTTAAATTTCTGCAAAATATGTGCAACTTTATAGCTAATTGATGGAAAGAAGGGAATGACAACAGAACTTTTATAATTTCCTAAAATAAGGGTGTGGCATTTTGTGTGTTCAGATGAGAATTTTTTAACTGCTTGATTAATAATGTTGGGTGAAAAGCCCCTGTCAATAGCTATTGCTTTTAAATAATTTAGTTCTTCATCAAGGGCTAGTTTGGAGGAGCAAACTTGAAGAGCACGGAAAACATAGGAATAAAATGAAGCTAACTTTTGTTTAGTCGGATGACATGATTTAAAGTGTGGTGGAAGGCAAACCGATGAAGGTTTACGGTAAACTGTTGTACTGAAGTTGGATGTGTTACGTGTGACCAGTATGTCGAGAAACGGAAGAGAATTGCAAGTCTCAAGTTCAAAAGTGAACTGAATAGCAGGATTAATAGAATTAATTGTTGAAAGAACTTTATTTAAATCATCTTTATTACCTTCAAACAGGGTAAAAGTATCGTCTACGTAGCGGAACCATGCCGGGAAGTTTAAAGTTTCAAACAATTTTGATTCATAATAATGCATGTAGATATCAGCCAGGATGGGACTGAGGGGGCTTCCCATGGCTAATCCCTCAGTTTGCTTGTAATATTTATTTTGGAAAACAAAATGTGTTTGTTTCAAACAGAGTTGAGTGAGAGAAATGAGCTCATCAATTTCGATGCAAGAGAAATGAAATTCGCGAAGTCTGGTTTCTAGACATCTTAATGCACCCTCCACTGGGACATTGGTGAATAATGATTTTACATCAAAAGAAACCATGAGTAAATTACTAGGAGAAATGTTTTTAACCTTTTTTACAAAATCTATTGAATTTTTTATGGTGTAAATGTTATTGTCTAATAGAGTGGAAAATCTAGAAACTAAATATTTAGCTAAAGGATACGAGGCAGTACCTAAATTTGATACAATAGGGCGGAAAGGAATACCACTTTTATGAATTTTGGGAAGAGCATATAATCTGGCACAATTCGCAACAGATGGGATAAGCGAATATTTTAAGTTGCTTGAAATGATTTGCGAAGATTTGATCGCAGTTTTTATTTTGGATAAGTCCGAAGGTGAAGGATCTTTAGGGATCGGATTATATGGTCCTTCGTTTAAGAGTTTAGTGACACCATCGATGTAAGTGTTCTTATCCATGACGACTATCTGGCCACCTTTGTCGGCCTTTGAAATGATAATATCCTGGTTAGAATGAATTTCGCGCATTGTAGCTCTTTCTCTCGCAGTTATATTTGGTTTCAAAGGTTTATTATTGAATTTCACATTATGAGCGATAAGATGCCTAATCATTTCTTTCTGTGAATCTGAAACTTTACTGAACTTGAAAGCTTTTTCGATAGGAGCCAAAATCTTTGGAATCGAGGGTTTACAGGTTTGTGAGAAGTTAAAATTATATTTTAGAATTCTCTCTTGTTCTTCTGAAAGACTAACATTAGAAATATTAACTATTGGCTTGATGTTTACAATGGGAAGATTTTTTGAACTACTTGAACTGGAAGACTGTAAAAGAAGTTTTTCGAATTTAACTGCAAGGGTGTTTTTATGACGGTTAACTGCATTCTCCGTTCTAGACCAAGACTTTTGTTCAAGGGCAGTGAATTTTGGATATGATTTAGCGAGTTCCAGATGAAGCTTATAGAGTTCATGTTCAATTTTGGACAATTGTTGACGTGTATCCCTTATCACGGACCGAAGTAAGGCAAGCTTGCAATTTAACAGAATTCTTGAAACGCGACTCGAAGGTTTTTGATTAGATTTGATTTGAATAAAATTGGGGATCAATTTTTTACATTTACATTTAAGTAAAAAGTCAAGATGATTCAGGAATTTTTGCCCTTTCAGGCGTAATTTAGTGAAACGATTAACGGATGAAGGCATGATAAACAATGCAGAAAATCAAACTAAATTAACTGAGCAATAATAAAGTACACACAAAACAGCAGAAAAATGCCGTCACTGAAATGAATAGAAAACAAAACTTTTGTAAGCAAAATGCATGAAATCAGACAAGCAAAGCACAATATCCAAATGTACAAAACATAAAGATAACTTGAAAATTACAAAAATGTACTCACCGAAACTCCTACAATCACAAAATGGCGGCCACACCACGTGCAAAAAAGAAAGCAAAATGTAAGCCTGTTTGGGGCTTCTATAATTAAGACACAATAACACGCTGAATAAATACTAATTCAGAAGTCAAACAACAAAAATCAGCGTTATACCTACAAAATTTTCACAGGACTAGTTTCGATGGTTTTACCGAACCATCATCTTCAGCTGCAAAACCGCAAATGAACAAGATAGGAAATAATGATAGGTAAGATAAGAAAGCCTGGACAAGAATAAGCAAGTGGCGCCATCTGTTGGCGAAACCAGAACTAAAACATAATTTCTCTAAAAGCCGAAGGCAAATTTGGATTGGAATTAGGATCGTTAACTAGAACAGAAAGATTTTTATGAATGTGAAATGCCTCTAGAAAATCCAGTTCTCCAATGGAAGATGTTTTTTGAATAATTTTGGCAGCAGAAAAATTGAAAGTGTGATTTTCGGACCAACAATGTTGAGCAACAGAAGACTTCTGTGTTTCCTTTTTTCTATTTTCTAACATATGCCTCATGTTCTTTGACGCGAAATTTTAAGGCTCTCTTAGTTTGGCCAATGTAAATTAAACCACACTGGCAAGGAATCCTATAAATACCCCAGGAATTCATATCCGGAATGGGGTCCTTGAGTATAGAAGTTGGAATTTTATTGATGGGAGAATAAACAACCCGAAAGTTAAATTTCTGCAAAATATGTGCAACTTTATAGCTAATTGATGGAAAGAAGGGAATGACAACAGAACTTTTATAATCTCCTAAAATAAGAGTGTGGCTTTTAGTGTGTTCAGATGAGAATTTTTTAACTGCTTGATTAATAATGTTGGGTGAAAAGCCCCTGTCAATAGCTATTGCTTTTAAATAATTTAGTTCTTCATCAAGGGCTAGTTTGGAGGAGCAAACTTGAAGAGCACGGAAAACATAGGAATAAAATGAAGCTAACTTTTGTTTAGTCGGATGACATGATTTAAAGTGTGGTGGAAGGCAAACCGATGAAGGTTTACGGTAAACTGTTGTACTGAAGTTGGATGTGTAACGTGTGACCAGAATGTCGAGAAACGGAAGAGAATTGCAAGTCTCAAGTTCAAAAGTGAACTGAATAGCAGGATTAATAGAATTCATTGTTGAAAGAACTTTATTTAAATCATCTTTATTACCTTCAAACAGGGTAAAAGTATCGTCTACGTAGCGGAACCATGCCGGGAAGTTTAAAGTTTCAAACAATTTTGATTCATAATAATGCATGTAGATATCAGCCAGGATGGGACTGAGGGGGCTTCCCATGGCTAATCCCTCAGTTTGCTTGTAATATTTATTTTGGAAAACAAAATGTGTTTGTTTCAAACAGAGTTGAGTGAGAGAAATGAGCTCATCAATTTCGATGCAAGAGAAATGAAATTCGCGAAGTCTGGTTTCTAGACATCTTAATGCACCCTCCACTGGGACATTGGTGAATAATGATTTTACATCAAAAGAAACCATGAGTAAATTACTAGGAGAAATGTTTTTAACCTTTTTTACAAAATCTATTGAATTTTTTATGGTGTAAATGTTATTGTCTAATAGAGTGGAAAATCTAGAAACTAAATATTTAGCTAAAGGATACGAGGCAGTACCTAAATTTGATACAATAGGGCGGAAAGGAATACCACTTTTATGAATTTTGGGAAGAGCATATAATCTGGCACAATTCGCAACAGATGGGATAAGCGAATATTTTAAGTTGCTTGAAATGATTTGCGAAGATTTGATCGCAGTTTTTATTTTGGATAAGTCCGAAGGTGAAGGATCTTTAGGGATCGGATTATATGGTCCTTCGTTTAAGAGTTTAGTGACACCATCGATGTAAGTGTTCTTATCCATGACGACTATCTGGCCACCTTTGTCGGCCTTTGAAATGATAATATCCTGGTTAGAATGAATTTCGCGCATTGTAGCTCTTTCTCTCGCAGTTATATTTGGTTTCAAAGGTTTATTATTGAATTTCACATTATGAGCGATAAGATGCCTAATCATTTCTTTCTGTGAATCTGAAACTTTACTGAACTTGAAAGCTTTTTCGATAGGAGCCAAAATCTTTGGAATCGAGGGTTTACAGGTTTGTGAGAAGTTAAAATTATATTTTAGAATTCTCTCTTGTTCTTCTGAAAGACTAACATTAGAAATATTAACTATTGGCTTGATGTTTACAATGGGAAGATTTTTTGAACTACTTGAACTGGAAGACTGTAAAAGAAGTTTTTCGAATTTAACTGCAAGGGTGTTTTTATGACGGTTAACTGCATTCTCCGTTCTAGACCAAGACTTTTGTTCAAGGGCAGTGAATTTTGGATATGATTTAGCGAGTTCCAGATGAAGCTTATAGAGTTCATGTTCAATTTTGGACAATTGTTGACGTGTATCCCTTATCACGGACCGAAGTAAGGCAAGCTTGCAATTTAACAGAATTCTTGAAACGCGACTCGAAGGTTTTTGATTAGATTTGATTTGAATAAAATTGGGGATCAATTTTTTACATTTACATTTAAGTAAAAAGTCAAGATGATTCAGGAATTTTTGCCCTTTCAGGCGTAATTTAGTGAAACGATTAACGGATGAAGGCATGATAAACAATGCAGAAAATCAAACTAAATTAACTGAGCAATAATAAAGTACACACAAAACAGCAGAAAAATGCCGTCACTGAAATGAATAGAAAACAAAACTTTTGTAAGCAAAATGCATGAAATCAGACAAGCAAAGCACAATATCCAAATGTACAAAACATAAAGGTAACTTGAAAATTACAAAAATGTACTCACCGAAACTCCTACAATCACAAAATTGCGGCCACACCACGTGCAAAAAAGAAAGCAAAATGTAAGCCTGTTTGGGGCTTCTATAATTAAGACACAATAACACGCTGAATAAATACTAATTCAGAAGTCAAACAACAAAAATCAGCGTTATACCTACAAAATTTTCACAGGACTAGTTTCGATGGTTTTACCGAACCATCATCTTCAGCTGCAAAACCGCAAATGAACAAGATAGGAAATAATGATAGGTAAGATAAGAAAGCCTGGACAAGAATAAGCAAGTGGCGCCATCTGTTGGCGAAACCAGAACTAAAACATAATTTCTCTAAAAGCCGAAGGCAAATTTGGATTGGAATTAGGATCGTTAACTAGAACAGAAAGATTTTTATGAATGTGAAATGCCTCTAGAAAATCCAGTTCTCCAATGGAAGATGTTTTTTGAATAATTTTGGCAGCAGAAAAATTGAAAGTGTGATTTTCGGACCAACAATGTTGAGCAACAGAAGACTTCTGTGTTTCCTTTTTTCTATTTTCTAACATATGCCTCATGTTCTTTGACGCGAAATTTTAAGGCTCTCTTAGTTTGGCCAATGTAAATTAAACCACACTGGCAAGGAATCCTATAAATACCCCAGGAATTCATATCCGGAATGGGGTCCTTGAGTATAGAAGTTGGAATTTTATTGATGGGAGAATAAACAACCCGAAAGTTAAATTTCTGCAAAATATGTGCAACTTTATAGCTAATTGATGGAAAGAAGGGAATGACAACAGAACTTTTATAATCTCCTAAAATAAGAGTGTGGCTTTTAGTGTGTTCAGATGAGAATTTTTTAACTGCTTGATTAATAATGTTGGGTGAAAAGCCCCTGTCAATAGCTATTGCTTTTAAATAATTTAGTTCTTCATCAAGGGCTAGTTTGGAGGAGCAAACTTGAAGAGCACGGAAAACATAGGAATAAAATGAAGCTAACTTTTGTTTAGTCGGATGACATGATTTAAAGTGTGGTGGAAGGCAAACCGATGAAGGTTTACGGTAAACTGTTGTACTGAAGTTGGATGTGTAACGTGTGACCAGAATGTCGAGAAACGGAAGAGAATTGCAAGTCTCAAGTTCAAAAGTGAACTGAATAGCAGGATTAATAGAATTCATTGTTGAAAGAACTTTATTTAAATCATCTTTATTACCTTCAAACAGGGTAAAAGTATAGTCTACGTAGCGGAACCATGCCGGGAAGTTTAAAGTTTCAAACAATTTTGATTCATAATAATGCATGTAGATATCAGCCAGGATGGGACTGAGGGGGCTTCCCATGGCTAATCCCTCAGTTTGCTTGTAATATTTATTTTGGAAAACAAAATGTGTTTGTTTCAAACAGAGTTGAGTGAGAGAAATGAGCTCATCAATTTCGATGCAAGAGAAATGAAATTCGCGAAGTCTGGTTTCTAGACATCTTAATGCACCCTCCACTGGGACATTGGTGAATAATGATTTTACATCAAAAGAAACCATGAGTAAATTACTAGGAGAAATGTTTTTAACCTTTTTTACAAACTCTATTGAATTTTTTATGGTGTAAATGTTATTGTCTAATAGAGTGGAAAATCTAGAAACTAAATATTTAGCTAAAGGATACGAGGCAGTACCTAAATTTGATACAATAGGGCGGAAAGGAATACCACTTTTATCAATTTTGGGAAGAGCATATAATCTGGCACAATTCGCAACAGATGGGATAAGCGAATGTTTTAAGTTGCTTGAAATGATTTGCGAAGATTTGATCGCAGTTTTTATTTTGGATAAGTCCGAAGGTGAAGGATCTTTAGGGATCGGATTATATGGTCCTTCGTTTAAGAGTTTAGTGACACCATCGATGTAAGTGTTCTTATCCATGACGACTATCTGGCCACCTTTGTCGGCCTTTGAAATGATAATATCCTGGTTAGAATGAATTTCGCGCATTGTAGCTCTTTCTCTCGCAGTTATATTTGGTTTCAAAGGTTTATTATTGAATTTCACATTATGAGCGATAAGATGCCTAATCATTTCTTTCTGTGAATCTGAAACTTTACTGAACTTGAAATCTTTTTCGATAGGAGCCAAAATCTTTGGAATCGAGGGTTTACAGGTTTGTGAGAAGTTAAAATTATATTTTAGAATTCTCTCTTGTTCTTCTGAAAGACTAACGTTAGAAATATTAACTATTGGCTTGATGTTTACAATGGGAAGATTTTTTGAACTACTTGAACTGGAAGACTGTAAAAGAAGTTTTTCGAATTTAACTGCAAGGGTGTTTTTATGACGGTTAACTGCATTCTCCGTTCTAGACCAAGACTTTTGTTCAAGGGTAGTGAATTTTGGATATGATTTAGCGAGTTCCAGATGAAGCTTCTAGAGTTCATGTTCAATTTTGGACAATTGTTGACGTGTATCCCTTATCACGGACCGAAGTAAGGCAAGCTTGCAATTTAACAGAATTCTTGAAACGCGACTCGAAGGTTTTTGATTAGATTTGATTTGAATAAAATTGGGGATCAATTTTTTACATTTACATTTAAGTAAAAAGTCAAGATGATTCAGGAATTTTTGCCCTTTCAGGCGTAATTTAGTGAAACGATTAACGGATGAAGGCATGATAAACAATGCAGAAAATCAAACTAAATTAACTGAGCAATAATAAAGTACACACAAAACAGCAGAAAAATGCCGTCACTGAAATGAATAGAAAACAAAACGTTTGTAAGCAAAATGCATGAAATCAGACAAGCAAAGCACAATATCCAAATGTACAAAACATAAAGATAACTTGAAAATTACAAAAATGTACTCACCGAAACTCCTACAATCACAAAATGGCGGCCACACCACGTGCAAAAAAGAAAGCAAAATGTAAGCCTGTTTGGGGCTTCTATAATTAAGACACAATAACACGCTGAATAAATACTAATTCAGAAGTCAAACAACAAAAATCAGCGTTATACCTACAAAATTTTCACAGGACTAGTTTCGATGGTTTTACCGAACCATCATCTTCAGCTGCAAAACCGCAAATGAACAAGATAGGAAATAATGATAGGTAAGATAAGAAAGCCTGGACAAGAATAAGCAAGTGGCGCCATCTGTTGGCGAAACCAGAACTAAAACATAATTTCTCTAAAAGCCGAAGGCAAATTTGGATTGGAATTAGGATCGTTAACTAGAACAGAAAGATTTTTATGAATGTGAAATGCCTCTAGAAAATCCAGTTCTCCAATGGAAGATGTTTTTTGAATAATTTTGGCAGCAGAAAAATTGAAAGTGTGATTTTCGGACCAACAATGTTGAGCAACAGAAGACTTCTGTGTTTCCTTTTTTCTAACATATGCCTCATGTTCTTTGACGCGAAATTTTAAGGCTCTCTTAGTTTGGCCAATGTAAATTAAACCACACTGGCAAGGAATCCTATAAATACCCCAGGAATTCATATCCGGAATGGGGTCCTTGAGTATAGAAGTTGGAATTTTATTGATGGGAGAATAAACAACCCGAAAGTTAAATTTCTGCAAAATATGTGCAACTTTATAGCTAATTGATGGAAAGAAGGGAATGACAACAGAACTTTTATAATTTCCTAAAATAAGGGTGTGGCTTTTAGTGTGTTCAGATGAGAATTTTTCAACTGCTTGATTAATAATGTTGGGTGAAAAGCCCCTGTCAATAGCTATTGCTTTTAAATAATTTAGTTCTTCATCAAGGGCTAGTTTGGAGGAGCAAACTTGAAGAGCACGGAAAACATAGGAATAAAATGAAGCTAACTTTTGTTTAGTCGGATGACATGATTTAAAGTGTGGTGGAAGGCAAACCGATGAAGGTTTACGGTAAACTGTTGTACTGAAGTTGGATGTGTTACGTGTGACCAGAATGTCGAGAAACGGAAGAGAATTGCAAGTCTCAAGTTCAAAAGTGAACTGAATAGCAGGATTAATAGAATTCATTGTTGAAAGAACTTTATTTAAATCATCTTTATTACCTTCAAACAGGGTAAAAGTATCGTCTACGTAGCGGAACCATGCCGGGAAGTTTAAAGTTTCAAACAATTTTGATTCATAATAATGCATGTAGATATCAGCCAGGATGGGACTGAGGGGGCTTCCCATGGCTAATCCCTCAGTTTGCTTGTAATATTTATTTTGGAAAACAAAATGTGTTTGTTTCAAACAGAGTTGAGTGAGAGAAATGAGCTCATCAATTTCGATGCAAGAGAAATGAAATTCGCGAAGTCTGGTTTCTAGACATCTTAATGCACCCTCCACTGGGACATTGGTGAATAATGATTTTACATCAAAAGAAACCATGAGTAAATTACTAGGAGAAATGTTTTTAACCTTTTTTACAAACTCTATTGAATTTTTTATGGTGTAAATGTTATTGTCTAATAGAGTGTATAATCTAGAAACTAAATATTTAGTTAAAGGATACGAGGCAGTACCTAAATTTGATACAATAGGGCGAAAAGGAATACCACTTTTATCAATTTTGGGAAGAGCATATAATCTGGCACAATTCGCAACAGATGGGATAAGCGAATTTTTTAAGTTGCTTGAAATGATTTGCGAAGATTTGATCGCAGTTTTTATTTTGGATAAGTCCGAAGGTGAAGGATCTTTAGGGATCGGATTATATGATCCTTCGTTTAAGAGTTTAGTGACACCATCGACGTAAGTGTTCTTATCCATGACGACTATCTGGCCACCTTTGTCGGCCTTTGAAATGATAATATCCTGGTTAGAATGAATTTCGCGCATTGTAGCTCTTTCTCTCGCAGTTATATTTGGTTTCAAAGGTTTATTATTGAATTTCACATTATGAGCGATAAGATGCCTAATCATTTCTTTCTGTGAATCTGAAACTTTACTGAACTTGAAAGCTTTTTCGATAGGAGCCAAAATCTTTGGAATCGAGGGTTTACAGGTTTGTGAGAAGTTAAAATTATATTTTAAAATTCTCTCTTGTTCTTCTGAAAGACTAACATTAGAAATATTAACTATTGGCTTGATGTTTACAATGGGAAGATTTTTTGAACTACTTGAACTGGAAGACTGTAAAAGAAGTTTTTCGAATTTAACTGCAAGGGTGTTTTTATGACGGTTAACTGCATTCTCCGTTCTAGACCAAGACTTTTGTTCAAGGGCAGTGAATTTTGGATATGATTTAGCGAGTTCCAGATGAAGCTTTTAGAGTTCATGTTCAATTTTGGACAATTGTTGACGTGTATCCCTTATCACGGACCGAAGTAAGGCAAGCTTGCAATTTAACAGAATTCTTGAAACGCGACTCGAAGGTTTTTGATTAGATTTGATTTGAATAAAATTGGGGATCAATTTTTTACATTTACATTTAAGTAAAAAGTCAAGATGATTCAGGAATTTTTGCCCTTTCAGGCGTAATTTAGTGAAACGATTAACGGATGAAGGCATGATAAACAATGCAGAAAATCAAACTAAATTAACTGAGCAATAATAAAGTACACACAAAACAGCAGAAAAATGCCGTCACTGAAATGAATAGAAAACAAAACGTTTGTAAGCAAAATGCATGAAATCAGACAAGCAAAGCACAATATCCAAATGTACAAAACATAAAGATAACTTGAAAATTACAAAAATGTACTCACCGAAACTCCTACACTCACAAAATGGCGGCCACACCACGTGCAAAAAAGAAAGCAAAATGTAAGCCTGTTTGGGGCTTCTATAATTAAGACACAATAACACGCTGAATAAATACTAATTCAGAAGTCAAACAACAAAAATCAGCGTTATACCTACAAAATTTTCACAGGACTAGTTTCGATGGTTTTACCGAACCATCATCTTCAGCTGCAAAACCGCAAATGAACAAGATAGGAAATAATGATAGGTAAGATAAGAAAGCCTGGACAAGAATAAGCAAGTGGCGCCATCTGTTGGCGAAACCAGAACTAAAACATAATTTCTCTAAAAGCCGAAGGCAAATTTGGATTGGAATTAGGATCGTTACCTAGAACAGAAAGATTTTTATGAATGTGAAATGCCTCTAGAAAATCCAGTTCTCCAATGGAAGATGTTTTTTGAATAATTTTGGCAGCAGAAAAATTGAAAGTGTGATTTTCGGACCAACAATGTTGAGCAACAGAAGACTTCTGTGTTTCCTTTTTTCTAACATATGCCTCATGTTCTTTGACGCGAAATTTTAAGGCTCTCTTAGTTTGGCCAATGTAAATTAAACCACACTGGCAAGGAATCCTATAAATACCCCAGGAATTCATATCCGGAATGGGGTCCTTGAGTATAGAAGTTGGAATTTTATTGATGGGAGAATAAACAACCCGAAAGTTAAATTTCTGCAAAATATGTGCAACTTTATAGCTAATTGATGGAAAGAAGGGAATGACAACAGAACTTTTATAATTTCCTAAAATAAGGGTGTGGCTTTTAGTGTGTTCAGATGAGAATTTTTTAACTGCTTGATTAATAATGTTGGGTGAAAAGCCCCTGTCAATAGCTATTGCTTTTAAATAATTTAGTTCTTCATCAAGGGCTAGTTTGGAGGAGCAAACTTGAAGAGCACGGAAAACATAGGAATAAAATGAAGCTAACTTTTGTTTAGTCGGATGACATGATTTAAAGTGTGGTGGAAGGCAAACCGATGAAGGTTTACGGTAAACTGTTGTACTGAAGTTGGATGTGTTACGTGTGACCAGAATGTCGAGAAACGGAAGAGAATTGCAAGTCTCAAGTTCAAAAGTGAACTGAATAGCAGGATTAATAGAATTCATTGTTGAAAGAACTTTATTTAAATCATCTTTATTACCTTCAAACAGGGTAAAAGTATCGTCTACGTAGCGGACCCATGCCGGGAAGTTTAAAGTTTCAAACAATTTTGATTCATAATAATGCATGTAGATATCAGCCAGGATGGGACTGAGGGGGCTTCCCATGGCTAATCCCTCAGTTTGCTTGTAATATTTATTTTGGAAAACAAAATGTGTTTGTTTCAAACAGAGTTGAGTGAGGGAAATGAGCTCATCAATTTCGATGCAAGAGAAATGAAATTCGCGAAGTCTGGTTTCTAGACATCTTAATGCACCCTCCACTGGGACATTGGTGAATAATGATTTTACATCAAAAGAAACCATGAGTAAATTACTAGGAGAAATGTTTTTAACCTTTTTTACAAACTCTATTGAATTTTTTATGGTGTAAATGTTATTGTCTAATAGAGTGTATAATCTAGAAACTAAATATTTAGCTAAAGGATACGAGGCAGTACCTAAATTTGATACAATAGGGCGAAAAGGAATACCACTTTTATCAATTTTGGGAAGAGCATATAATCTGGCACAATTCGCAACAGATGGGATAAGCGAATGCTTTAAGTTGCTTGAAATGATTTGCGAAGATTTGATCGCAGTTTTTATTTTGGATAAGTCCGAAGGTGAAGGATCTTTAGGGATCGGATTATATGATCCTTCGTTTAAGAGTTTAGTGACACCATCGACGTAAGTGTTCTTATCCATGACGACTATCTGGCCACCTTTGTCGGCCTTTGAAATGATAATATCCTGGTTAGAATGAATTTCGCGCATTGTAGCTCTTTCTCTCGCAGTTATATTTGGTTTCAAAGGTTTATTATTGAATTTCACATTATGAGCGATAAGATGCCTAATCATTTCTTTCTGTGAATCTGAAACTTTACTGAACTTGAAAGCTTTTTCGATAGGAGCCAAAATCTTTGGAATCGAGGGTTTACAGGTTTGTGAGAAGTTAAAATTATATTTTAGAATTCTCTCTTGTTCTTCTGAAAGACTAACATTAGAAATATTAACTATTGGCTTGATGTTTACAATGGGAAGATTTTTTGAACTACTTGAACTGGAAGACTGTAAAAGAAGTTTTTCGAATTTAACTGCAAGGGTGTTTTTATGACGGTTAACTGCATTCTCCGTTCTAGACCAAGACTTTTGTTCAAGGGCAGTGAATTTTGGATATGATTTAGCGAGTTCCAGATGAAGCTTTTAGAGTTCATGTTCAATTTTGGACAATTGTTGACGTGTATCCCTTATCACGGACCGAAGTAAGGCAAGCTTGCAATTTAACAGAATTCTTGAAACGCGACTCGAAGGTTTTTGATTAGATTTGATTTGAATAAAATTGGGGATCAATTTTTTACATTTACATTTAAGTAAAAAGTCAAGATGATTCAGGAATTTTTGCCCTTTCAGGCGTAATTTAGTGAAACGATTAACGGATGAAGGCATGATAAACAATGCAGAAAATCAAACTAAATTAACTGAGCAATAATAAAGTACACACAAAACAGCAGAAAAATGCCGTCACTGAAATGAATAGAAAACAAAACGTTTGTAAGCAAAATGCATGAAATCAGACAAGCAAAGCACAATATCCAAATGTACAAAACATAAAGATAACTTGAAAATTACAAAAATGTACTCACCGAAACTCCTACAATCACAAAATGGCGGCCACACCACGTGCAAAAAAGAAAGCAAAATGTAAGCCTGTTTGGGGCTTCTATAATTAAGACACAATAACACGCTGAATAAATACTAATTCAGAAGTCAAACAACAAAAATCAGCGTTATACCTACAAAATTTTCACAGGACTAGTTTCGATGGTTTTACCGAACCATCATCTTCAGCTGCAAAACCGCAAATGAACAAGATAGGAAATAATGATAGGTAAGATAAGAAAGCCTGGACAAGAATAAGCAAGTGGCGCCATCTGTTGGCGAAACCAGAACTAAAACATAATTTCTCTAAAAGCCGAAGGCAAATTTGGATTGGAATTAGGATCGTTAACTAGAACAGAAAGATTTTTATGAATGTGAAATGCCTCTAGAAAATCCAGTTCTCCAATGGAAGATGTTTTTTGAATAATTTTGGCAGCAGAAAAATTGAAAGTGTGATTTTCGGACCAACAATGTTGAGCAACAGAAGACTTCTGTGTTTCCTTTTTTCTAACATATGCCTCATGTTCTTTGACGCGAAATTTTAAGGCTCTCTTAGTTTGGCCAATGTAAATTAAACCACACTGGCAAGGAATCCTATAAATACCCCAGGAATTCATATCCGGAATGGGGTCCTTGAGTATAGAAGTTGGAATTTTATTGATGGGAGAATAAACAACCCGAAAGTTAAATTTCTGCAAAATATGTGCAACTTTATAGCTAATTGATGGAAAGAAGGGAATCACAACAGAACTTTTATAATTTCCTAAAATAAGGGTGTGGCTTTTAGTGTGTTCAGATGAGAATTTTTTAACTGCTTGATTAATAATGTTGGGTGAAAAGCCCCTGTCAATAGCTATTGCTTTTAAATAATTTAGTTCTTCATCAAGGGCTAGTTTGGAGGAGCAAACTTGAAGAGCACGGAAAACATAGGAATAAAATGAAGCTAACTTTTGTTTAGTCGGATGACATGATTTAAAGTGTGGTGGAAGGCAAACCGATGAAGGTTTACGGTAAACTGTTGTACTGAAGTTGGATGTGTTACGTGTGACCAGAATGTCGAGAAACGGAAGAGAATTGCAAGTCTCAAGTTCAAAAGTGAACTGAATAGCAGGATTAATAGAATTCATTGTTGAAAGAACTTTATTTAAATCATCTTTATTACCTTCAAACAGGGTAAAAGTATCGTCTACGTAGCGGAACCATGCCGGGAAGTTTAAAGTTTCAAACAATTTTGATTCATAATAATGCATGTAGATATCAGCCAGGATGGGACTGAGGGGGCTTCCCATGGCTAATCCCTCAGTTTGCTTGTAATATTTATTTTGGAAAACAAAATGTGTTTGTTTCAAACAGAGTTGAGTGAGGGAAATGAGCTCATCAATTTCGATGCAAGAGAAATGAAATTCGCGAAGTCTGGTTTCTAGACATCTTAATGCACCCTCCACTGGGACATTGGTGAATAATGATTTTACATCAAAAGAAACCATGAGTAAATTACTAGGAGAAATGTTTTTAACCTTTTTTACAAACTCTATTGAATTTTTTATGGTGTAAATGTTATTGTCTAATAGAGTGTATAATCTAGAAACTAAATATTTAGCTAAACGATACGAGGCAGTACCTAAATTTGATACAATAGGGCGAAAAGGAATACCACTTTTATCAATTTTGGGAAGAGCATATAATCTGGCACAATTCGCAACAGATGGGATAAGCGAATGTTTTAAGTTGCTTGAAATGATTTGCGAAGATTTGATCGCAGTTTTTATTTTGGATAAGTCCGAAGGTGAAGGATCTTTAGGGATCGGATTATATGATCCTTCGTTTAAGAGTTTAGTGACACCATCGACGTAAGTGTTCTTATCCATGACGACTATCTGGCCACCTTTGTCGGCCTTTGAAATGATAATATCCTGGTTAGAATGAATTTCGCGCATTGTAGCTCTTTCTCTCGCAGTTATATTTGGTTTCAAAGGTTTATTATTGAATTTCACATTATGAGCGATAAGATGCCTAATCATTTCTTTCTGTGAATCTGAAACTTTACTGAACTTGAAAGCTTTTTCGATAGGAGCCAAAATCTTTGGAATCGAGGGTTTACAGGTTTGTGAGAAGTTAAAATTACATTTTAGAATTCTCTCTTGTTCTTCTGAAAGACTAACATTAGAAATATTAACTATTGGCTTGATGTTTACAATGGGAAGATTTTTTGAACTACTTGAACTGGAAGACTGTAAAAGAAGTTTTTCGAATTTAACTGCAAGGGTGTTTTTATGACGGTTAACTGCATTCTCCGTTCTAGACCAAGACTTTTGTTCAAGGGCAGTGAATTTTGGATATGATTTAGCGAGTTCCAGATGAAGCTTTTAGAGTTCATGTTCAATTTTGGACAATTGTTGACGTGTATCCCTTATCACGGACCGAAGTAAGGCAAGCTTGCAATTTAACAGAATTCTTGAAACGCGACTCGAAGGTTTTTGATTAGATGTGATTTGAATAAAATTGGGGATCAATTTTTTACATTTACATTTAAGTAAAACGTCAAGATGATTCAGGAATTTTTGCCCTTTCAGGCGTAATTTAGTGAAACGATTAACGGATGAAGGCATGATAAACAATGCAGAAAATCAAACTAAATTAACTGAGCAATAATAAAGTACACACAAAACAGCAGAAAAATGCCGTCACTGAAATGAATAGAAAACAAAACGTTTGTAAGCAAAATGCATGAAATCAGACAAACTAAGCACAATATCCAAATGTACAAAACATAAAGATAACTTGAAAATTACAAAAATGTACTCACCGAAACTCCTACAATCACAAAATGTCGGCCACACCACGTGCAAAAAAGAAAGCAAAATGTAAGCCTGTTTGGGGCTTCTATAATTAAGACACAATAACACGCTGAATAAATACTAATTCAGAAGTCAAACAACAAAAATCAGCGTTATACCTACAAAATTTTCACAGGACTAGTTTCGATGGTTTTACCGAACCATCATCTTCAGCTGCAAAACCGCAAATGAACAAGATAGGAAATAATGATAGGTAAGATAAGAAAGCCTGGACAAGAATAAGCAAGTGGCGCCATCTGTTGGCGAAACCAGAACTAAAACATAATTTCTCTAAAAGCCGAAGGCAAATTTGGATTGGAATTAGGATCGTTAACTAGAACAGAAAGATTTTTATGAATGTGAAATGCCTCTAGAAAATCCAGTTCTCCAATGGAAGATGTTTTTTGAATAATTTTGGCAGCAGAAAAATTGAAAGTGTGATTTTCGGACCAACAATGTTGAGCAACAGAAGACTTCTGTGTTTCCTTTTTTCTAACATATGCCTCATGTTTTTTGACGCGAAATTTTAAGGCTCTCTTAGTTTGGCCAATGTAAATTAAACCACACTGGCAAGGAATCCTATAAATACCCCAGGAATTCATATCCGGAATGGGGTCCTTGAGTATAGAAGTTGGAATTTTATTGATGGGAGAATAAACAACCCGAAAGTTAAATTTCTGCAAAATATGTGCAACTTTATAGCTAATTGATGGAAAGAAGGGAATGACAACAGAACTTTTATAATTTCCTAAAATAAGGGTGTGGCTTTTAGTGTGTTCAGATAAGAATTTTTTAACTGCTTGATTAATAATGTTGGGTGAAAAGCCCCTGTCAATAGCTATTGCTTTTAAATAATTTAGTTCTTCATCAAGGGCTAGTTTGGAGGAGCAAACTTGAAGAGCACGGAAAACATAGGAATAAAATGAAGCTAACTTTTGTTTAGTCGGATGACATGATTTAAAGTGTGGTGGAAGGCAAACCGATGAAGGTTTACGGTAAACTGTTGTACTGACGTTGGATGTGTTACGTGTGACCAGAATGTCGAGAAACGGAAGAGAATTGCAAGTCTCAAGTTCAAAAGTGAACTGAATAGCAGGATTAATAGAATTCATTGTTGAAAGAACTTTATTTAAATCATCTTTATTACCTTCAAACAGGGTAAAAGTATCGTCTACGTAGCGGAACCATGCCGGGAAGTTTAAAGTTTCAAACAATTTTGATTCATAATAATACATGTAGATATCAGCCAGGATGGGACTGAGGGGGCTTCCCATGGCTAATCCCTCAGTTTGCTTGTAATATTTATTTTGGAAAACAAAATGTGTTTGTTTCAAACAGAGTTGAGTGAGGGAAATGAGCTCATCAATTTCGATGCAAGAGAAATGAAATTCGCGAAGTCTGGTTTCTAGACATCTTAATGCACCCTCCACTGGGACATTGGTGAATAATGATTTTACATCAAAAGAAACCATGAGTAAATTACTAGGAGAAATGTTTTTAACCTTTTTTACAAACTCTATTGAATTTTTTATGGTGTAAATGTTATTGTCTAATAGAGTGTATAATCTAGAAACTAAATATTTAGCTAAAGGATACGAGGCAGTACCTAAATTTGATACAATAGGGCGAAAAGGAATACCACTTTTATCAATTTTGGGAAGAGCATATAATCTGGCACAATTCGCAACAGATGGGATAAGCGAATGTTTTAAGTTGCTTGAAATGATTTGCGAAGATTTGATCGCAGTTTTTATTTTGGATAAGTCCGAAGGTGAAGGATCTTTAGGGATCGGATTATATGATCCTTCGTTTAAGAGTTTAGTGACACCATCGACGTAAGTGTTCTTATCCATGACGACTATCTGGCCACCTTTGTCGGCCTTTGAAATGATAATATCCTGGTTAGAATGAATTTCGCGCATTGTAGTTCTTTCTCTCGCAGTTATATTTGGTTTCAAAGGTTTATTATTGAATTTCACATTATGAGCGATAAGATGCCTAATCATTTCTTTCTGTGAATCTGAAACTTTACTGAACTTGAAAGCTTTTTCGATAGGAGCCAAAATCTTTGGAATCGAGGGTTTACAGGTTTGTGAGAAGTTAAAATTATATTTTAGAATTCTCTCTTGTTCTTCTGAAAGACTAACATTAGAAATATTAACTATTGGCTTGATGTTTACAATGGGAAGATTTTTTGAACTACTTGAACTGGAAGACTGTAAAAGAAGTTTTTCGAATTTAACTGCAAGGGTGTTTTTATGACGGTTAACTGCATTCTCCGTTCTAGACCAAGACTTTTGTTCAAGGGCAGTGAATTTTGGATATGATTTAGCGAGTTCCAGATGAAGCTTTTAGAGTTCATGTTCAATTTTGGACAATTGTTGACGTGTATCCCTTATCACGGACCGAAGTAAGGCAAGCTTGCAATTTAACAGAATTCTTGAAACGCGACTCGAAGGTTTTTGATTAGATTTGATTTGAATAAAATTGGGGATCAATTTTTTACATTTACATTTAAGTAAAAAGTCAAGATGATTCAGGAATTTTTGCCGTTTCAGGCGTAATTTAGTGAAACGATTAACGGATGAAGGCATGATAAACAATGCAGAAAATCAAACTAAATTAACTGAGCAATAATAGAGTACACACAAAACAGCAGAAAAATGCCGTCTCTGAAATGAATAGAAAACAAAACGTTTGTAAGCAAAATGCATGAAATCAGACAAGCAAAGCACAAATATCCAAATGTACAAAACATAAAGATAACTTGAAAATTACAAAAATGTACTCACCGAAACTCCTACAATCACAAAATGGCGGCCACACCACGTGCAAAAAAGAAAGCAAAATGTAAGCCTGTTTGGGGCTTCTATAATTAAGACACAATAACACGCTGAATAAATACTAATTCAGAAGTCAAACAACAAAAATCAGCGTTATACCTACAAAATTTTCACAGGACTAGTTTCGATGGTTTTACCGAACCATCATCTTCAGCTGCAAAACCGCAAATGAACAAGATAGGAAATAATGATAGGTAAGATAAGAAAGCCTGGACAAGAATAAGCAAGTGGCGCCATCTGTTGGCGAAACCAGAACTAAAACATAATTTCTCTAAAAGCCGAAGGCAAATTTGGATTGGAATTAGGATCGTTAACTAGAACAGAAAGATTTTTATGAATGTGAAATGCCTCTAGAAAATCCAGTTCTCCAATGGAAGATGTTTTTTGAATAATTTTGGCAGCAGAAAAATTGAAAGTGTGATTTTCGGACCAACAATGTTGAGCAACAGAAGACTTCTGTGTTTCCTTTTTTCTAACATATGCCTCATGTTTTTTGACGCGAAATTTTAAGGCTCTCTTAGTTTGGCCAATGTAAATTAAACCACACTGGCAAGGAATCCTATAAATACCCCAGGAATTCATATCCGGAATGGGGTCCTTGAGTATAGAAGTTGGAATTTTATTGATGGGAGAATAAACAACCCGAAAGTTAAATTTCTGCAAAATATGTGCAACTTTATAGCTAATTGATGGAAAGAAGGGAATGACAACAGAACTTTTATAATTTCCTAAAATAAGGGTGTGGCTTTTAGTGTGTTCAGATAAGAATTTTTTAACTGCTTGATTAATAATGTTGGGTGAAAAGCCCCTGTCAATAGCTATTGCTTTTAAATAATTTAGTTCTTCATCAAGGGCTAGTTTGGAGGAGCAAACTTGAAGAGCACGGAAAACATAGGAATAAAATGAAGCTAACTTTTGTTTAGTCGGATGACATGATTTAAAGTGTGGTGGAAGGCAAACCGATGAAGGTTTACGGTAAACTGTTGTACTGACGTTGGATGTGTTACGTGTGACCAGAATGTCGAGAAACGGAAGAGAATTGCAAGTCTCAAGTTCAAAAGTGAACTGAATAGCAGGATTAATAGAATTCATTGTTGAAAGAACTTTATTTAAATCATCTTTATTACCTTCAAACAGGGTAAAAGTATCGTCTACGTAGCGGAACCATGCCGGGAAGTTTAAAGTTTCAAACAATTTTGATTCATAATAATACATGTAGATATCAGCCAGGATGGGACTGAGGGGGCTTCCCATGGCTAATCCCTCAGTTTGCTTGTAATATTTATTTTGGAAAACAAAATGTGTTTGTTTCAAACAGAGTTGAGTGAGGGAAATGAGCTCATCAATTTCGATGCAAGAGAAATGAAATTCGCGAAGTCTGGTTTCTAGACATCTTAATGCACCCTCCACTGGGACATTGGTGAATAATGATTTTACATCAAAAGAAACCATGAGTAAATTACTAGGAGAAATGTTTTTAACCTTTTTTACAAACTCTATTGAATTTTTTATGGTGTAAATGTTATTGTCTAATAGAGTGTATAATCTAGAAACTAAATATTTAGCTAAAGGATACGAGGCAGTACCTAAATTTGATACAATAGGGCGAAAAGGAATACCACTTTTATCAATTTTGGGAAGAGCATATAATCTGGCACAATTCGCAACAGATGGGATAAGCGAATGTTTTAAGTTGCTTGAAATGATTTGCGAAGATTTGATCGCAGTTTTTATTTTGGATAAGTCCGAAGGTGAAGGATCTTTAGGGATCGGATTATATGATCCTTCGTTTAAGAGTTTAGTGACACCATCGACGTAAGTGTTCTTATCCATGACGACTATCTGGCCACCTTTGTCGGCCTTTGAAATGATAATATCCTGGTTAGAATGAATTTCGCGCATTGTAGTTCTTTCTCTCGCAGTTATATTTGGTTTCAAAGGTTTATTATTGAATTTCACATTATGAGCGATAAGATGCCTAATCATTTCTTTCTGTGAATCTGAAACTTTACTGAACTTGAAAGCTTTTTCGATAGGAGCCAAAATCTTTGGAATCGAGGGTTTACAGGTTTGTGAGAAGTTAAAATTATATTTTAGAATTCTCTCTTGTTCTTCTGAAAGACTAACATTAGAAATATTAACTATTGGCTTGATGTTTACAATGGGAAGATTTTTTGAACTACTTGAACTGGAAGACTGTAAAAGAAGTTTTTCGAATTTAACTGCAAGGGTGTTTTTATGACGGTTAACTGCATTCTCCGTTCTAGACCAAGACTTTTGTTCAAGGGCAGTGAATTTTGGATATGATTTAGCGAGTTCCAGATGAAGCTTTTAGAGTTCATGTTCAATTTTGGACAATTGTTGACGTGTATCCCTTATCACGGACCGAAGTAAGGCAAGCTTGCAATTTAACAGAATTCTTGAAACGCGACTCGAAGGTTTTTGATTAGATTTGATTTGAATAAAATTGGGGATCAATTTTTTACATTTACATTTAAGTAAAAAGTCAAGATGATTCAGGAATTTTTGCCCTTTCAGGCGTAATTTAGTGAAACGATTAACGGATGAAGGCATGATAAACAATGCAGAAAATCAAACTAAATTAACTGAGCAATAATAAAGTACACACAAAACAGCAGAAAAATGCCGTCACTGAAATGAATAGAAAACAAAACGTTTGTAAGCAAAATGCATGAAATCAGACAAGCAAAGCACAATATCCAAATGTACAAAACATAAAGATAACTTGAAAATTACAAAAATGTACTCACCGAAACTCCTACAATCACAAAATGGCGCCCACACCACGTGCAAAAAAAAAAAAAAAAAATGTAAGCCTGTTTGGGGCTTCTATAATTAAGACACAATAACACACTGAATAAATACTAATTCAGAAGTCAAACAACAAAAATCAGCGTTATACCTACAAAATTTTCACAGGACTAGTTTCGATGGTTTTACCGAACCATCATCTTCAGCTGCAAAACCGCAAATGAACAAGATAGGAAATAATGATAGGTAAGATAAGAAAGCCTGGACAAGAATAAGCAAGTGGCGCCATCTGTTGGCGAAACCAGAACTAAAACATAATTTCTCTAAAAGCCGAAGGCAAATTTGGATTGGAATTAGGATCGTTAACTAGAACAGAAAGATTTTTATGAATGTGAAATGCCTCTAGAAAATCCAGTTCTCCAATGGAAGATGTTTTTTGAATAATTTTGGCAGCAGAAAAATTGAAAGTGTGATTTTCGGACCAACAATGTTGAGCAACAGAAGACTTCTGTGTTTCCTTTTTTCTAACATATGCCTCATGTTCTTTGACGCGAAATTTTAAGGCTCTCTTAGTTTGGCCAATGTAAATTAAACCACACTGGCAAGAAATCCTATAAATACCCCAGGAATTCATATCCGGAATGGGGTCCTTGAGTATAGAAGTTGGAATTTTATTGATGGGAGAATAAACAACCCGAAAGTTAAATTTCTGCAAAATATGTGCAACTTTATAGCTAATTGATGGAAAGAAGGGAATGACAACAGAACTTTTATAATTTCCTAAAATAAGGCTGTGGCTTTTAGTGTGTTCAGATGAGAATTTTTTAACTGCTTGATTAATAATGTTGGGTGAAAAGCCCCTGTCAATAGCTATTGCTTTTAAATAATTTAGTTCTTCATCAAGGGCTAGTTTGGAGGAGCAAACTTGAAGAGCACGGAAAACATAGGAATAAAATGAAGCTAACTTTTGTTTAGTCGGATGACATGATTTAAAGTGTGGTGGAAGGCAAACCGATGAAGGTTTACGGTAAACTGTTGTACTGAAGTTGGATGTGTTACGTGTGACCAGAATGTCGAGAAACGGAAGAGAATTGCAAGTCTCAAGTTCAAAAGTGAACTGAATAGCAGGATTAATAGAATTCATTGTTGAAAGAACTTTATTTAAATCATCTTTATTACCTTCAAACAGGGTAAAAGTATCGTCTACGTAGCGGAACCATGCCGGGAAGTTTAAAGTTTCAAACAATTTTGATTCATAATAATGCATGTAGATATCAGCCAGGATGGGACTGAGGGGGCTTCCCATGGCTAATCCCTCAGTTTGCTTGTAATATTTATTTTGGAAAACAAAATGTGTTTGTTTCAAACAGAGTTGAGTGAGAGAAATGAGCTCATCAATTTCGATGCAAGAGAAATGAAATTCGCGAAGTCTGGTTTCTAGACATCTTAATGCACCCTCCACTGGGACATTGGTGAATAATGATTTTACATCAAAAGAAACCATGAGTAAATTACTAGGAGAAATGTTTTTAACCTTTTTTACAAACTCTATTGAATTTTTTATGGTGTAAATGTTATTGTCTAATAGAGTGGAAAATCTAGAAACTAAATATTTAGCTAAAGGATACGAGGCAGTACCTAAATTTGATACAATAGGGCGGAAAGGAATACCACTTTCATCAATTTTGGGAAGAGCATATAATCTGGCACAATTCGCAACAGATGGGATAAGCGAATGTTTTAAGTTGCTTGAAATGATTTGCGAAGATTTGATCGCAATTTTTATTTTGGATAAGTCCGAAGGTGAAGGATCTTTAGGGATCGGATTATATGGTCCTTCGTTTAAGAGTTTAGTGACACCATCGATGTAAGTGTTCTTATCCATGACGACTATCTGGCCACCTTTGTCGGCCTTTGAAATGATAATATCCGGGTTAGAATGAATTTCGCGCATTGTTGCTCTTTCTCTCGCAGTTAGATTTGGTTTCAAAGGTTTATTATTGAATTTCACATTATGAGCGATAAGATGCCTAATCATTTCTTTCTGTGAATCTGAAACTTTACTGAACTTGAAAGCTTTTTCGATAGGAGCCAAAATCTTTGGAATCGAGGGTTTACAGGTTTGTGAGAAGTTAAAATTATATTTTAGAATTCTTTCTTGTTCTTCTGAAAGACTAACATTAGAAATATTAACTATTGGCTTGATGTTTACAATGGGAAGATTTTTTGAACTACTTGAACTGGAAGACTGTAAAAGAAGTTTTTCGAATTTAACTGCAAGGGTGTTTTTATGACGGTTAACTGCATTCTCCGTTCTAGACCAAGACTTTTGTTCAAGGGCAGTGAATTTTGGATATGATTTAGCGAGTTCCAGATGAAGCTTATAGAGTTCATGTTCAATTTTGGACAATTGTTGACGTGTATCCCTTATCACGGACCGAAGTAAGGCTAGCTTGCAATTTAACAGAATTCTTGAAACGCGACTCGAAGGTTTTTGATTAGATTTGATTTGAATAAAATTGGGGATCAATTTTTTACATTTACATTTAAGTAAAAAGTCAAGATGATTCAGGAATTTTTGCCGTTTCAGGCGTAATTTAGTGAAACGATTAACGGATGAAGGCATGATAAACAATGCAGAAAATCAAACTAAATTAACTGAGCAATAATAAAGTACACACAAAACAGCAGAAAAATGCCGTCACTGAAATGAATAGAAAACAAAACGTTTGTAAGCAAAATGCATGAAATCAGACAAGCAAAGCACAATATCCAAATGTACAAAACATAAAGATAACTTGAAAATTACAAAAATGTACTCACCGAAACTCCTACAACCACAAAATGGCGGCCCCACCACGTGCAAAAAAGAAAGCAAAATGTAAGCCTCTTTCGGGCTTCTATAATTAAGACACAATAACACGCTGAATAAATACTAATTCAGAAGTCAAACAACAAAAATCAGCGTTATACCTACAAAATTTTCACAGGACTAGTTTCGAAGGTTTTACCGAACCATCATCTTCAGCTGCAAAACCGCAAATGAACAAGATAGGAAATAATGATAGGTAAGATAAGAAAGCCTGGACAAGAATAAGCAAGTGGCGCCATCTGTTGGCGAAACCAGAACTAAAACATAATTTCTCTAAAAGCCGAAGGCAAATTTGGATTGGAATTAGGATCGTTAACTAGAACAGAAAGATTTTTATGAATGTGAAATGCCTCTAGAAAATCCAGTTCTCCAATGGAAGATGTTTTTTGAATAATTTTGGCAGCAGAAAAATTGAAAGTGTGATTTTCGGACCAACAATGTTGAGCAACAGAAGACTTCTGTGTTTCCTTTTTTCTAACATATGCCTCATGTTCTTTGACGCGAAATTTTAAGGCTCTCTTAGTTTGGCCAATGTAAATTAAACCACACTGGCAAGAAATCCTATAAATACCCCAGGAATTCATATCCGGAATGGGGTCCTTGAGTATAGAAGTTGGAATTTTATTGATGGGAGAATAAACAACCCGAAAGTTAAATTTCTGCAAAATATGTGCAACTTTATAGCTAATTGATGGAAAGAAGGGAATGACAACAGAACTTTTATAATTTCCTAAAATAAGGCTGTGGCTTTTAGTGTGTTCAGATGAGAATTTTTTAACTGCTTGATTAATAATGTTGGGTGAAAAGCCCCTGTCAATAGCTATTGCTTTTAAATAATTTAGTTCTTCATCAAGGGCTAGTTTGGAGGAGCAAACTTGAAGAGCACGGAAAACATAGGAATAAAATGAAGCTAACTTTTGTTTAGTCGGATGACATGATTTAAAGTGTGGTGGAAGGCAAACCGATGAAGGTTTACGGTAAACTGTTGTACTGAAGTTGGATGTGTTACGTGTGACCAGAATGTCGAGAAACGGAAGAGAATTGCAAGTCTCAAGTTCAAAAGTGAACTGAATAGCAGGATTAATAGAATTCATTGTTGAAAGAACTTTATTTAAATCATCTTTATTACCTTCAAACAGGGTAAAAGTATCGTCTACGTAGCGGAACCATGCCGGGAAGTTTAAAGTTTCAAACAATTTTGATTCATAATAATGCATGTAGATATCAGCCAGGATGGGACTGAGGGGGCTTCCCATGGCTAATCCCTCAGTTTGCTTGTAATATTTATTTTGGAAAACAAAATGTGTTTGTTTCAAACAGAGTTGAGTGAGAGAAATGAGCTCATCAATTTCGATGCAAGAGAAATGAAATTCGCGAAGTCTGGTTTCTAGACATCTTAATGCACCCTCCACTGGGACATTGGTGAATAATGATTTTACATCAAAAGAAACCATGAGTAAATTACTAGGAGAAATGTTTTTAACCTTTTTTACAAACTCTATTGAATTTTTTATGGTGTAAATGTTATTGTCTAATAGAGTGGAAAATCTAGAAACTAAATATTTAGCTAAAGGATACGAGGCAGTACCTAAATTTGATACAATAGGGCGGAAAGGAATACCACTTTCATCAATTTTGGGAAGAGCATATAATCTGGCACAATTCGCAACAGATGGGATAAGCGAATGTTTTAAGTTGCTTGAAATGATTTGCGAAGATTTGATCGCAATTTTTATTTTGGATAAGTCCGAAGGTGAAGGATCTTTAGGGATCGGATTATATGGTCCTTCGTTTAAGAGTTTAGTGACACCATCGATGTAAGTGTTCTTATCCATGACGACTATCTGGCCACCTTTGTCGGCCTTTGAAATGATAATATCCGGGTTAGAATGAATTTCGCGCATTGTTGCTCTTTCTCTCGCAGTTAGATTTGGTTTCAAAGGTTTATTATTGAATTTCACATTATGAGCGATAAGATGCCTAATCATTTCTTTCTGTGAATCTGAAACTTTACTGAACTTGAAAGCTTTTTCGATAGGAGCCAAAATCTTTGGAATCGAGGGTTTACAGGTTTGTGAGAAGTTAAAATTATATTTTAGAATTCTTTCTTGTTCTTCTGAAAGACTAACATTAGAAATATTAACTATTGGCTTGATGTTTACAATGGGAAGATTTTTTGAACTACTTGAACTGGAAGACTGTAAAAGAAGTTTTTCGAATTTAACTGCAAGGGTGTTTTTATGACGGTTAACTGCATTCTCCGTTCTAGACCAAGACTTTTGTTCAAGGGCAGTGAATTTTGGATATGATTTAGCGAGTTCCAGATGAAGCTTATAGAGTTCATGTTCAATTTTGGACAATTGTTGACGTGTATCCCTTATCACGGACCGAAGTAAGGCTAGCTTGCAATTTAACAGAATTCTTGAAACGCGACTCGAAGGTTTTTGATTAGATTTGATTTGAATAAAATTGGGGATCAATTTTTTACATTTACATTTAAGTAAAAAGTCAAGATGATTCAGGAATTTTTGCCGTTTCAGGCGTAATTTAGTGAAACGATTAACGGATGAAGGCATGATAAACAATGCAGAAAATCAAACTAAATTAACTGAGCAATAATAAAGTACACACAAAACAGCAGAAAAATGCCGTCACTGAAATGAATAGAAAACAAAACGTTTGTAAGCAAAATGCATGAAATCAGACAAGCAAAGCACAATATCCAAATGTACAAAACATAAAGATAACTTGAAAATTACAAAAATGTACTCACCGAAACTCCTACAACCACAAAATGGCGGCCCCACCACGTGCAAAAAAGAAAGCAAAATGTAAGCCTCTTTCGGGCTTCTATAATTAAGACACAATAACACGCTGAATAAATACTAATTCAGAAGTCAAACAACAAAAATCAGCGTTATACCTACAAAATTTTCACAGGACTAGTTTCGAAGGTTTTACCGAACCATCATCTTCAGCTGCAAAACCACAAATGAACAAGATAGGAAATAATGATAGGTAAGATAAGAATGCCTGGACAAGAATAAGCAAGTGGCGCCATCTGTTGGCGAAACCAGAACTAAAACATAATTTCTCTAAAAGCCAAAGGCAAATTTGGATTGGAATTAGGATCGTTAACTAGAACAGAAAGATTTTTATGAATGTGAAATGCCTCTAGAAAATCCAGTTCTCCAATGGAAGATGTTTTTTGAATAATTTTGGCAGCAGAAAAATTGAAAGTGTGATTTTCGGACCAACAATGTTGAGCAACAGAAGACTTCTGTGTTTCCTTTTTTCTAACATATGCCTCATGTTCTTTGACGCGAAATTTTAAGGCTCTCTTAGTTTGGCCAATGTAAATTAAACCACACTGGCAAGGAATCCTATAAATACCCCAGGAATTCATATCCGGAATGGGGTCCTTGAGTATAGAAGTTGGAATTTTATTGATGGGAGAATAAACAACCCGAAAGTTAAATTTCTGCAAAATATGTGCAACTTCATAGCTAATTGATGGAAAGAAGGGAATGACAACAGAAATTTTATAATTTCCTAAAATAAGGGTGTGGCTTTTAGTGTGTTCAGATGAGAATTTTTTAACTGCTTGATTAATAATGTTGGGTGAAAAGCCCCTGTCAATAGCTATTGCTTTTAAATAATTTAGTTCTTCATCAAGGGCTAGTTTGGAGGAGCAAACTTGAAGAGCACGGAAAACATAGGAATAAAATGAAGCTAACTTTTGTTTAGTCGGATGACATGATTTAAAGTGTGGTGGAAGGCAAACCGATGAAGGTTTACGGTAAACTGTTGTACTGAAGTTGGATGTGTTACGTGTGACCAGAATGTCGAGAAACGGAAGAGAATTGCAAGTCTCGAGTTCAAAAGTGAACTGAATAGCCGGATTAATAGAATTCATTGTTGAAAGAACTTTATTTAAATCATCTTTATTACCTTCAAACAGGGTAAAAGTATCGTCTACGTAGCGGAACCATGCCGGGAAGTTTAAAGTTTCAAACAATTTTGATTCATAATAATGCATGTAGATATCAGCCAGGATGGGACTGAGGGGGCTTCCCATGGCTAATCCCTCAGTTTGCTTGTAATATTTATTTTGGAAAACAAAATGTGTTTGTTTCAAACAGAGTTGAGTGAGAGAAATGAGCTCATCAATTTCGATGCAAGAGAAATGAAATTCGCGAAGTCTGGTTTCTAGACATCTTAATGCACCCTCCACTGGGACATTGGTGAATAATGATATTACATCAAAAGAAACCATGAGTAAATTACTAGGAGAAATGTTTTAACCTTTTTTACAAACTCTATTGAATTTTTTATGGTGTAAATGTTATTGTCTAATAGAGTGGAAAATCTAGAAAATAAATATTTAGCTAAAGGATACGAGGCAGTACCTAAATTTGATACAATAGGGCGGAAAGGAATACCACTTTTATGAATTTTGGGAAGAGCATATAATCTGGCACAATTCGCAACAGATGGGATAAGCGAATGTTTTAAGTTGCTTGAAATGATTTGCGAAGATTTGATCGCAGTTTTTATTTTGGATAAGTCCGAAGGTGAAGGATCTTTAGGGATCGGATTATATGGTCCTTCGTTTAAGAGTTTAGTGACACCATCGATGTAAGTGTTCTTATCCATGACGACTATCTGGCCACCTTTGTCGGCCTTTGAAATCATAATATCCGGGTTAGAATGAATTTCACACATTGTAGCTCTTTCTCTCGCAGTTAGATTTGGTTTCAAAGGTTTATTATTGAATTTCACATTATGAGCGATAAGATGCCTAATCATTTCTTTCTGTGAATCTGAAACTTTACTGAACTTGAAAGCTTTTTCGATAGGAGCCAAAATCTTTGGAATCGAGGGTTTACAGGTTTGTGAGAAGTTAAAATTATATTTTAGAATTCTTTCTTGTTCTTCTGAAAGACTAACATTAGAAATATTAACTATTGGCTTGATGTTTACAATGGGAAGATTTTTTGAACTACTTGAACTGGAAGACTGTAAAAGAAGTTTTTCGAATTTAACTGCAAGGGTGTTTTTATGACGGTTAACTGCATTCTCCGTTCTAGACCAAGACTTTTGTTCAAGGGCAGTGAATTTTGGATATGATTTAGCGAGTTCCAGATGAAGCTTATAGAGTTCATGTTCAATTTTGGACAATTGTTGACGTGTATCCCTTATCACGGACCGAAGTAAGGCAAGCTTGCAATTTAACAGAATTCTTGAAACGCGACTCGAAGGTTTTTGATTAGATTTGATTTGAATAAAATTGGGGATCAATTTTTTACATTTACATTTAAGTAAAAAGTCAAGATGATTCAGGAATTTTTGCCGTTTCAGGCGTAATTTAGTGAAACGATTAACGGATGAAGGCATGATAAACAATGCAGAAAATCAAACTAAATTAACTGAGCAATAATAAAGTACACACAAAACAGCAGAAAAATGCCGTCTCTGAAATGAATAGAAAACAAAACGTTTGTAAGCAAAATGCATGAAATCAGACAAGCAAAGCACAAATATCCAAATGTACAAAACATAAAGATAACTTGAAAATTACAAAAATGTACTCACCGAAACTCCTACAATCACAAAATGGCGGCCACACCACGTGCAAAAAAGAAAGCAAAATGTAAGCCTGTTTGGGGCTTCTATAATTAAGACACAATAACACGCTGAATAAATACTAATTCAGAAGTCAAACAACAAAAATCAGCGTTATACCTACAAAATTTTCACAGGACTAGTTTCGATGGTTTTACCGAACCATCATCTTCAGCTGCAAAACCGCAAATGAACAAGATAGGAAATAATGATAGGTAAGATAAGAAAGCCTGGACAAGAATAAGCAAGTGGCGCCATCTGTTGGCGAAACCAGAACTAAAACATAATTTCTCTAAAAGCCGAAGGCAAATTTGGATTGGAATTAGGATCGTTAACTAGAACAGAAAGATTTTTATGAATGTGAAATGCCTCTAGAAAATCCAGTTCTCCAATGGAAGATGTTTTTTGAATAATTTTGGCAGCAGAAAAATTGAAAGTGTGATTTTCGGACCAACAATGTTGAGCAACAGAAGACTTCTGTGTTTCCTTTTTTCTAACATATGCCTCATGTTCTTTGACGCAAAATTTTAAGGCTCTCTTAGTTTGGCCAATGAATTGATGGAAAGAAGGGAATGACAACAGAACTTTTATAATCTCCTAAAATAAGAGTGTGGCTTTTAGTGTGTTCAGATGAGAATTTTTTAACTGCTTCATTAATAATGTTGGGTGAAAAGCCCCTGTCAATAGCTATTGCTTTTAAATAATTTAGTTCTTCATCAAGGGCTAGTTTGGAGGAGCAAACTTGAAGAGCACGGAAAACATAGGAATAAAATGAAGCTAACTTTTGTTTAGTCGGATGACATGATTTAAAGTGTGGTGGAAGGCAAACCGATGAAGGTTTACGGTAAACTGTAGTACTGAAGTTGGATGTGTTACGTGTGACCAGAATGTCGAGAAACGGAAGAGAATTGCAAGTCTCAAGTTCAAAACTGAACTGAATAGCAGGATCAATAGAATTCATTGTTGAAAGAACTTTATTTAAATCATCTTTATTACCTTCAAACAGGGTAAAAGTATCGTCTACGTAGCGGAACCATGCCGGGAAGTTTAAAGTTTCAAACAATTTTGATTCATAATAATGCATGTAGATATCAGCCAGGATGGGACTGAGGGGGCTTCCCATGGCTAATCCCTCAGTTTGCTTGTAATATTTATTTTGGAAAACAAAATGTGTTTGTTTCAAACAGAGTTGAGTGAGAGAAATGAGCTCATCAATTTCGATGCAAGAGAAATGAAATTCGCGAAGTCTGGTTTCTAGACATCTTAATGCACCCTCCACTGGGACATTGGTGAATAATGATATTACATCAAAAGAAACCATGAGTAAATTACTAGGAGAAATGTTTTAACCTTTTTTACAAACTCTATTGAATTTTTTATGGTGTAAATGTTATTGTCTAATAGAGTGGAAAATCTAGAAAATAAATATTTAGCTAAAGGATACGAGGCAGTACCTAAATTTGATACAATAGGGCGGAAAGGAATACCACTTTTATGAATTTTGGGAAGAGCATATAATCTGGCACAATTCGCAACAGATGGGATAAGCGAATGTTTTAAGTTGCTTGAAATGATTTGCGAAGATTTGATCGCAGTTTTTATTTTGGATAAGTCCGAAGGTGAAGGATCTTTAGGGATCGGATTATATGGTCCTTCGTTTAAGAGTTTAGTGACACCATCGATGTAAGTGTTCTTATCCATGACGACTATCTGGCCACCTTTGTCGGCCTTTGAAATCATAATATCCGGGTTAGAATGAATTTCACACATTGTAGCTCTTTCTCTCGCAGTTAGATTTGGTTTCAAAGGTTTATTATTGAATTTCACATTATGAGCGATAAGATGCCTAATCATTTCTTTCTGTGAATCTGAAACTTTACTGAACTTGAAAGCTTTTTCGATAGGAGCCAAAATCTTTGGAATCGAGGGTTTACAGGTTTGTGAGAAGTTAAAATTATATTTTAGAATTCTTTCTTGTTCTTCTGAAAGACTAACATTAGAAATATTAACTATTGGCTTGATGTTTACAATGGGAAGATTTTTTGAACTACTTGAACTGGAAGACTGTAAAAGAAGTTTTTCGAATTTAACTGCAAGGGTGTTTTTATGACGGTTAACTGCATTCTCCGTTCTAGACCAAGACTTTTGTTCAAGGGCAGTGAATTTTGGATATGATTTAGCGAGTTCCAGATGAAGCTTATAGAGTTCATGTTCAATTTTGGACAATTGTTGACGTGTATCCCTTATCACGGACCGAAGTAAGGCAAGCTTGCAATTTAACAGAATTCTTGAAACGCGACTCGAAGGTTTTTGATTAGATTTGATTTGAATAAAATTGGGGATCAATTTTTTACATTTACATTTAAGTAAAAAGTCAAGATGATTCAGGAATTTTTGCCGTTTCAGGCGTAATTTAGTGAAACGATTAACGGATGAAGGCATGATAAACAATGCAGAAAATCAAACTAAATTAACTGAGCAATAATAGAGTACACACAAAACAGCAGAAAAATGCCGTCTCTGAAATGAATAGAAAACAAAACGTTTGTAAGCAAAATGCATGAAATCAGACAAGCAAAGCACAAATATCCAAATGTACAAAACATAAAGATAACTTGAAAATTACAAAAATGTACTCACCGAAACTCCTACAATCACAAAATGGCGGCCACACCACGTGCAAAAAAGAAAGCAAAATGTAAGCCTGTTTGGGGCTTCTATAATTAAGACACAATAACACGCTGAATAAATACTAATTCAGAAGTCAAACAACAAAAATCAGCGTTATACCTACAAAATTTTCACAGGACTAGTTTCGATGGTTTTACCGAACCATCATCTTCAGCTGCAAAACCGCAAATGAACAAGATAGGAAATAATGATAGGTAAGATAAGAAAGCCTGGACAAGAATAAGCAAGTGGCGCCATCTGTTGGCGAAACCAGAACTAAAACATAATTTCTCTAAAAGCCGAAGGCAAATTTGGATTGGAATTAGGATCGTTAACTAGAACAGAAAGATTTTTATGAATGTGAAATGCCTCTAGAAAATCCAGTTCTCCAATGGAAGATGTTTTTTGAATAATTTTGGCAGCAGAAAAATTGAAAGTGTGATTTTCGGACCAACAATGTTGAGCAACAGAAGACTTCTGTGTTTCCTTTTTTCTAACATATGCCTCATGTTCTTTGACGCGAAATTTTAAGGCTCTCTTAGTTTGGCCAATGTAAATTAAACCACACTGGCAAGGAATCCTATAAATACCCCAGGAATTCATATCCGGAATGGGGTCCTTGAGTATAGAAGTTGGAATTTTATTGATGGGAGAATAAACAACCCGAAAGTTAAATTTCTACAAAATATGTGCAACTTTATAGCTAATTGATGGAAAGAAGGGAATGACAACAGAACTTTTATAATTTCCTAAAATAAGGGTGTGGCTTTTAGTGCGTTCAGATGAGAATTTTTTAACTGCTTGATTAATAATGTTGGGTGAAAAGCCCCTGTCAATAGCTATTGCTTTTAAATAATTTAGTTCTTCATCAAGGGCTAGTTTGGAGGAGCAAACTTGAAGAGCACGGAAAATATAGGAATAAAATGAAGCTAACTTTTGTTTAGTCGGATGACATGATTTAAAGTGTGGTGGAAGGCAAACCGATGAAGGTTTACGGTAAACTGTTGTACTGAAGTTGGATGTGTTACGTGTGACCAGAATGTCGAGAAACGGAAGAGAATTGCAAGTCTCAAGTTCAAAAGTGAACTGAATAGCAGGATTAATAGAATTCATTGTTGAAAGAACTTTATTTAAATCATCTTTATTACCTTCAAACAGGGTAAAAGTATCGTCTACGTAGCGGAACCATGCCGGGAAGTTTAAAGTTTCAAACAATTTTGATTCATAATAATGCATGTAGATATCAGCCAGGATGGGACTGAGGGGGCTTCCCATGGCTAATCCCTCAGTTTGCTTGTAATATTTATTTTGGAAAACAAAATGTGTTTGTTTCAAACAGAGTTGAGTGAGAGAAATGAGCTCATCAATTTCGATGCAAGAGAAATGAAATTCGCGAAGTCTGGTTTCTAGACATCTTAATGCACCCTCCACTGGGACATTGGTGAATAATGATATTACATCAAAAGAAACCATGAGTAAATTACTAGGAGAAATGTTTTAACCTTTTTTACAAACTCTATTGAATTTTTTATGGTGTAAATGTTATTGTCTAATAGAGTGGAAAATCTAGAAAATAAATATTTAGCTAAAGGATACGAGGCAGTACCTAAATTTGATACAATAGGGCGGAAAGGAATACCACTTTTATGAATTTTGGGAAGAGCATATAATCTGGCACAATTCGCAACAGATGGGATAAGCGAATGTTTTAAGTTGCTTGAAATGATTTGCGAAGATTTGATCGCAGTTTTTATTTTGGATAAGTCCGAAGGTGAAGGATCTTTAGGGATCGGATTATATGGTCCTTCGTTTAAGAGTTTAGTGACACCATCGATGTAAGTGTTCTTATCCATGACGACTATCTGGCCACCTTTGTCGGCCTTTGAAATCATAATATCCGGGTTAGAATGAATTTCACACATTGTAGCTCTTTCTCTCGCAGTTAGATTTGGTTTCAAAGGTTTATTATTGAATTTCACATTATGAGCGATAAGATGCCTAATCATTTCTTTCTGTGAATCTGAAACTTTACTGAACTTGAAAGCTTTTTCGATAGGAGCCAAAATCTTTGGAATCGAGGGTTTACAGGTTTGTGAGAAGTTAAAATTATATTTTAGAATTCTTTCTTGTTCTTCTGAAAGACTAACATTAGAAATATTAACTATTGGCTTGATGTTTACAATGGGAAGATTTTTTGAACTACTTGAACTGGAAGACTGTAAAAGAAGTTTTTCGAATTTAACTGCAAGGGTGTTTTTATGACGGTTAACTGCATTCTCCGTTCTAGACCAAGACTTTTGTTCAAGGGCAGTGAATTTTGGATATGATTTAGCGAGTTCCAGATGAAGCTTATAGAGTTCATGTTCAATTTTGGACAATTGTTGACGTGTATCCCTTATCACGGACCGAAGTAAGGCAAGCTTGCAATTTAACAGAATTCTTGAAACGCGACTCGAAGGTTTTTGATTAGATTTGATTTGAATAAAATTGGGGATCAATTTTTTACATTTACATTTAAGTAAAAAGTCAAGATGATTCAGGAATTTTTGCCGTTTCAGGCGTAATTTAGTGAAACGATTAACGGATGAAGGCATGATAAACAATGCAGAAAATCAAACTAAATTAACTGAGCAATAATAGAGTACACACAAAACAGCAGAAAAATGCCGTCTCTGAAATGAATAGAAAACAAAACGTTTGTAAGCAAAATGCATGAAATCAGACAAGCAAAGCACAAATATCCAAATGTACAAAACATAAAGATAACTTGAAAATTACAAAAATGTACTCACCGAAACTCCTACAATCACAAAATGGCGGCCACACCACGTGCAAAAAAGAAAGCAAAATGTAAGCCTGTTTGGGGCTTCTATAATTAAGACACAATAACACGCTGAATAAATACTAATTCAGAAGTCAAACAACAAAAATCAGCGTTATACCTACAAAATTTTCACAGGACTAGTTTCGATGGTTTTACCGAACCATCATCTTCAGCTGCAAAACCGCAAATGAACAAGATAGGAAATAATGATAGGTAAGATAAGAAAGCCTGGACAAGAATAAGCAAGTGGCGCCATCTGTTGGCGAAACCAGAACTAAAACATAATTTCTCTAAAAGCCGAAGGCAAATTTGGATTGGAATTAGGATCGTTAACTAGAACAGAAAGATTTTTATGAATGTGAAATGCCTCTAGAAAATCCAGTTCTCCAATGGAAGATGTTTTTTGAATAATTTTGGCAGCAGAAAAATTGAAAGTGTGATTTTCGGACCAACAATGTTGAGCAACAGAAGACTTCTGTGTTTCCTTTTTTCTAACATATGCCTCATGTTCTTTGACGCGAAATTTTAAGGCTCTCTTAGTTTGGCCAATGTAAATTAAACCACACTGGCAAGGAATCCTATAAATACCCCAGGAATTCATATCCGGAATGGGGTCCTTGAGTATAGAAGTTGGAATTTTATTGATGGGAGAATAAACAACCCGAAAGTTAAATTTCTACAAAATATGTGCAACTTTATAGCTAATTGATGGAAAGAAGGGAATGACAACAGAACTTTTATAATTTCCTAAAATAAGGGTGTGGCTTTTAGTGCGTTCAGATGAGAATTTTTTAACTGCTTGATTAATAATGTTGGGTGAAAAGCCCCTGTCAATAGCTATTGCTTTTAAATAATTTAGTTCTTCATCAAGGGCTAGTTTGGAGGAGCAAACTTGAAGAGCACGGAAAATATAGGAATAAAATGAAGCTAACTTTTGTTTAGTCGGATGACATGATTTAAAGTGTGGTGGAAGGCAAACCGATGAAGGTTTACGGTAAACTGTTGTACTGAAGTTGGATGTGTTACGTGTGACCAGAATGTCGAGAAACGGAAGAGAATTGCAAGTCTCAAGTTCAAAAGTGAACTGAATAGCAGGATTAATAGAATTCATTGTTGAAAGAACTTTATTTAAATCATCTTTATTACCTTCAAACAGGGTAAAAGTATCGTCTACGTAGCGGAACCATGCCGGGAAGTTTAAAGTTTCAAACAATTTTGATTCATAATAATGCATGTAGATATCAGCCAGGATGGGACTGAGGGGGCTTCCCATGGCTAATCCCTCAGTTTGCTTGTAATATTTATTTTGGAAAACAAAATGTGTTTGTTTCAAACAGAGTTGAGTGAGAGAAATGAGCTCATCAATTTCGATGCAAGAGAAATGAAATTCGCGAAGTCTGGTTTCTAGACATCTTAATGCACCCTCCACTGGGACATTGGTGAATAATGATTTTACATCAAAAGAAACCATGAGTAAATTACTAGGAGAAATGTTTTTAACCTTTTTTACAAAATCTATTGAATTTTTTATGGTGTAAATGTTATTGTCTAATAGAGTGGAAAATCTAGAAACTAAATATTTAGCTAAAGGATACGAGGCAGTACCTAAATTTGATACAATAGGGCGGAAAGGAATACCACTTTTATCAATTTTGGGAAGAGCATATAATCTGGCACAATTCGCAACAGATGGGATAAGCGAATGTTTTAAGTTGCTTGAAATGATTTGCGAAGATTTGATCGCAGTTTTTATTTTGGATAAGTCCGAAGGTGAAGGATCTTTAGGGATCGGATTATATGGTCCTTCGTTTAAGAGTTTAGTGACACCATCGATGTAAGTGTTCTTATCCATGACGACTATCTGGCCATCTTTGTCGGCCTTTGAAATGATAATATCCTGGTTAGAATGAATTTCGCGCATTGTAGCTCTTTCTCTCGCAGTTAGATTTGGTTTCAAAGGTTTATTATTGAATTTCACATTATGAGCGATAAGATGCCTAATCATTTCTTTCTGTGAATCTGAAACTTTACTGAACTTGAAAGCTTTTTCGATAGGAGCCAAAATCTTTGGAATCGAGGGTTTACAGGTTTGTGAGAACTTAAAATTATATTTTAGAATTCTCTCTTGTTCTTCTGAAAGACTAACATTAGAAATATTAACTATTGGCTTGATGTTTACAATGGGAAGATTTTTTCGACTACTTGAACTGGAAGACTGTAAAAGAAGTTTTTCGAATTTAACTGCAAGGGTGTTTTTATGACGGTTAACTGCATTCTCCGTTCTAGACCAAGACTTTTGTTCAAGGGCAGCGAATTTTGGATATGATTTAGCGAGTTCCAGATGAAGCTTATAGAGTTCATGTTCAATTTTGGACAATTGTTGACGTGTATCCCTTATCACGGACCGAAGTAAGGCTAGCTTGCAATTTAACAGAATTCTTGAAACGCGACTCGAAGGTTTTTGATTAGATTTGATTTGAATAAAATTGGGGATCAATTTTTTACATTTACATTTAAGTAAAAAGTCAAGATGATTCAGGAATTTTTGCCGTTTCAGGCGTAATTTAGTGAAACGATTAACGGATGAAGGCATGATAAACAATGCTGAAAATCAAACTAAATTAACTGAGCAATAATAAAGTACACACAAAACAGCAGAAAAATGCCGTCACTGAAATGAATAGAAAACAAAACGTTTGTAAGCAAAATGCATGAAATCAGACAAGCAAAGCACAATATCCAAATGTACAAAACATAAAGATAACTTGAAAATTACAAAAATGTACTCACCGAAACTCCTACAATCACAAAATGGCGGCCCCACCACGTGCAAAAAAGAAAGCAAAATGTAAGCCTGTTTCGGGCTTCTATAATTAAGACACAATAACACGCTGAATAAATACTAATTCAGAAGTCAAACAACAAAAATCAGCGTTATACCTACAAAATTTTCACAGGACTAGTTTCGAAGGTTTTACCGAACCATCATCTTCAGCTGCAAAACCACAAATGAACAAGATAGGAAATAATGATAGGTAAGATAAGAATGCCTGGACAAGAATAAGCAAGTGGCGCCATCTGTTGGCGAAACCAGAACTAAAACATAATTTCTCTAAAAGCCAAAGGCAAATTTGGATTGGAATTAGGATCGTTAACTAGAACAGAAAGATTTTTATGAATGTGAAATGCCTCTAGAAAATCCAGTTCTCCAATGGAAGATGTTTTTTGAATAATTTTGGCAGCAGAAAAATTGAAAGTGTGATTTTCGGACCAACAATGTTGAGCAACAGAAGACTTCTGTGTTTCCTTTTTTCTAACATATGCCTCATGTTCTTTGACGCGAAATTTTAAGGCTCTCTTAGTTTGGCCAATGTAAATTAAACCACACTGGCAAGGAATCCTATAAATACCCCAGGAATTCATATCCGGAATGGGGTCCTTGAGTATAGAAGTTGGAATTTTATTGATGGGAGAATAAACAACCCGAAAGTTAAATTTCTGCAAAATATGTGCAACTTTATAGCTAATTGATGGAAAGAAGGGAATGACAACAGAACTTTTATAATTTCCTAAAATAAGGGTGTGGCTTTTAGTGTGTTCAGATGAGAATTTTTTAACTGCTTGATTAATAATGTTGGGTGAAAAGCCCCTGTCAATAGCTATTGCTTTTAAATAATTTAGTTCTTCATCAAGGGCTAGTTTGGAGGAGCAAACTTGAAGAGCACGGAAAATATAGGAATAAAATGAAGCTAACTTTTGTTTAGTCGGATGACATGATTTAAAGTGTGGTGGAAGGCAAACCGATGAAGGTTTACGGTAAACTGTTGTACTGAAGTTGGATGTGTTACGTGTGACCAGAATGTCGAGAAACGGAAGAGAATTGCAAGTCTCAAGTTCAAAAGTGAACTGAATAGCAGGATTAATAGAATTCATTGTTGAAAGAACTTTATTTAAATCATCTTTATTACCTTCAAACAGGGTAAAAGTATCGTCTACGTAGCGGAACCATGCCGGGAAGTTTAAAGTTTCAAACAATTTTGATTCATAATAATGCATGTAGATATCAGCCAGGATGGGACTGAGGGGGCTTCCCATGGCTAATCCCTCAGTTTGCTTGTAATATTTATTTTGGAAAACAAAATGTGTTTGTTTCAAACAGAGTTGAGTGAGAGAAATGAGCTCATCAATTTCGATGCAAGAGAAATGAAATTCGCGAAGTCTGGTTTCTAGACATCTTAATGCACCCTCCACTGGGACATTGGTGAATAATGATTTTACATCAAAAGAAACCATGAGTAAATTACTAGGAGAAATGTTTTTAACCTTTTTTACAAAATCTATTGAATTTTTTATGGTGTAAATGTTATTGTCTAATAGAGTGGAAAATCTAGAAACTAAATATTTAGCTAAAGGATACGAGGCAGTACCTAAATTTGATACAATAGGGCGGAAAGGAATACCACTTTTATCAATTTTGGGAAGAGCATATAATCTGGCACAATTCGCAACAGATGGGATAAGCGAATGTTTTAAGTTGCTTGAAATGATTTGCGAAGATTTGATCGCAGTTTTTATTTTGGATAAGTCCGAAGGTGAAGGATCTTTAGGGATCGGATTATATGGTCCTTCGTTTAAGAGTTTAGTGACACCATCGATGTAAGTGTTCTTATCCATGACGACTATCTGGCCATCTTTGTCGGCCTTTGAAATGATAATATCCTGGTTAGAATGAATTTCGCGCATTGTAGCTCTTTCTCTCGCAGTTAGATTTGGTTTCAAAGGTTTATTATTGAATTTCACATTATGAGCGATAAGATGCCTAATCATTTCTTTCTCTGAATCTGAAACTTTACTGAACTTGAAAGCTTTTTCGATAGGAGCCAAAATCTTTGGAATCGAGGGTTTACAGGTTTGTGAGAACTTAAAATTATATTTTAGAATTCTCTCTTGTTCTTCTGAAAGACTAACATTAGAAATATTAACTATTGGCTTGATGTTTACAATGGGAAGATTTTTTGAACTACTTGAACTGGAAGACTGTAAAAGAAGTTTTTCGAATTTAACTGCAAGGGTGTTTTTATGACGGTTAACTGCATTCTCCGTTCTAGACCAAGACTTTTGTTCAAGGGCAGTGAATTTTGGATATGATTTAGCGAGTTCCAGATGAAGCTTTTAGAGTTCATGTTCAATTTTGGACAATTGTTGACGTGTATCCCTTATCACGGACCGAAGTAAGGCAAGCTTGCAATTTAACAGAATTCTTGAAACGCGACTCGAAGGTTTTTGATTAGATTTGATTTGAATAAAATTGGGGATCAATTTCTTACATTTACATTTAAGTAAAAAGTCAAGATGATTCAGGAATTTTTGCCCTTTCAGGCGTAATTTAGTGAAACGATTAACGGATGAAGGCATGATAAACAATGCAGAAAATCAAACTAAATTAACTGAGCAATAATAAAGTACACACAAAACAGCAGAAAAATGCCGTCACTGAAATGAATAGAAAACAAAACGTTTGTCAGCAAAATGCATGAAATCAGACAAGCAAAGCACAATATCCAAATGTACAAAACATAAAGATAACTTGAAAATTACAAAAATGTACTCACCGAAACTCCTACAATCACAAAATGGCGGCCACACCACGTGCAAAAAAGAAAGCAAAATGTAAGCCTGTTTGGGGCTTCTATAATTAAGACACAATAACACGCTGAATAAATACTAATTCAGAAGTCAAACAACAAAAATCAGCGTTATACCTACAAAATTTTCACAGGACTAGTTTCGATGGTTTTACCGAACCATCATCTTCAGCTGCAAAACCGCAAATGAACAAGATAGGAAATAATGATAGGTAAGATAAGAAAGCCTGGACAAGAATAAGCAAGTGGCGCGATCTGTTGGCGAAACCAGAACAAAAACATAATTTCTCTAAAAGCCGAAGGCAAATTTGGATTGGAATTAGGATCGTTAACTAGAACAGAAAGATTTTTATGAATGTGAAATGCCTCTAGAAAATCCAGTTCTCCAATGGAAGATGTTTTTTGAATAATTTTGGCAGCAGAAAAATTGAAAGTGTGATTTTCGGACCAACAATGTTGAGCAACAGAAGACTTCTGTGTTTCCTTTTTTCTAACATATGCCTCATGTTCTTTGACGCGAAATTTTAAGGCTCTCTTAGTTTGGCCAATGTAAATTAAACCACACTGGCAAGGAATCCTATAAATACCCCAGGAATTCATATCCGGAATGGGGTCCTTGAGTATAGAAGTTGGAATTTTATTGATGGGAGAATAAACAACCGGAAAGTTAAATTTCTGCAAAATATGTGCAACTTTATAGCTAATTGATGGAAAGAAGGGAATGACAACAGAACTTTTATAATTTCCTAAAATAAGGGTGTGGCTTTTAGTGTGTTCAGATGAGAATTTTTTAACTGCTTGATTAATAATGTTGGGTGAAAAGCCCCTGTCAATAGCTATTGCTTTTAAATAATTTAGTTCTTCATCAAGGGCTAGTTTGGTGGAGCAAACTTGAAGAGCACGGAAAACATAGGAATAAAATGAAGCTAACTTTTGTTTAGTCGGATGACATGATTTCAAGTGTGGTGGAAGGCAAACCGATGAAGGTTTACGGTAAACTGTTGTACTTAAGTTGGATGTGTTACGTGTGACCAGAATGTCGAGAAACGGAAGAGAATTGCAAGTCTCAAGTTCAAAAGTGAACTGAATAGCAGGATCAATAGAATTCATTGTTGAAAGAACTTTATTTAAATCATCTTTATTACCTTCAAACAGGGTAAAAGTATCGTCTACGTAGCGGAACCATGCCGGGAAGTTTAAAGTTTCAAACAATTTTGATTCATAATAATGCATGTAGATATCAGCCAGGATGGGACTGAGGGGGCTTCCCATGGCTAATCCCTCAGTTTGCTTGTAATATTTATTTTGGAAAACAAAATGTGTTTGTTTCAAACAGAGTTGAGTGAGAGAAATGAGCTCATCAATTTCGATGCAAGAGAAATGAAATTCGCGAAGTCTGGTTTCTAGACATCTTAATGCACCCTCCACTGGGACATTGGTGAATAATGATTTTACATCAAAAGAAACCATGAGTAAATTACTAGGAGAAATGTTTTAACCTTTTTTAGAAACTCTATTGAATTTTTTATGGTGTAAATGTTATTGTCTAATAGAGTGGAAAATCTAGAAAATAAATATTTAGCTAAAGGATACGAGGCAGTACCTAAATTTGATACAATAGGGCGGAAAGGAATACCACTTTTATGAATTTTGGGAAGAGCATATAATCTGGCACAATTCGCAACAGATGGGATAAGCGAATGTTTTAAGTTGCTTGAAATGATTTGCGAAGATTTGATCGCAGTTTTTATTTTGGATAAGTCCGAAGGTGAAGGATCTTTAGGGATAGGATTATATGGTCCTTCGTTTAAGAGTTTAGTGACACCATCGATGTAAGTGTTCTTATCCATGACGACTATCTGGCCATTTTTGTCGGCCTTTGAAATGATAATATCCGGGTTAGAATGAATTTCGCGCATTGTAGCTCTTTCTCTCGCAGTTAGATTTGGTCTCAAAGGTTTATTATTGAATTTCACATTATGAGCGATAAGATGCCTAATCATTTCTTTCTGTGAATCTGAAACTTTACTGAACTTGAAAGCTTTTTCGATAGGAGCCAAAATCTTTGGAATCGAGGGTTTACAGGTTTGTGAGAAGTTAAAATTATATTTTAGAATTCTCTCTTGTTCTTCTGAAAGACTAACATTAGAAATATTAACTATTGGCTTGATGTTTACAATGGGAAGATTTTTTGAACTACTTGAACTGGAAGACTGTAAAAGAAGTTTTTCGAATTTAACTGCAAGGGTGTTTTTATGACGGTTAACTGCATTCTCCGTTCTAGACCAAGAGTTTTGTTCAAGGGCAGTGAATTTTGGATATGATTTAGCGAGTTCCAGATGAAGCTTATAGAGTTCATGTTCAATTTTGGACAATTGTTGACGTGTATCCCTTATCACGGACCGAAGTAAGGCTAGCTTGCAATTTAACAGAATTCTTGAAACGCGACTCGAAGGTTTTTGATTAGATTTGATTTGAATAAAATTGGGGATCAATTTTTTACATTTACATTTAAGTAAAAAGTCAAGATGATTCAGGAATTTTTGCCCTTTCAGGCGTAATTTAGTGAAACGATTAACGGATGAGGCATGATAAACAATGCAGAAAATCAAACTAAATTAACTGAGCAATAATAAAGTACACACAAAACAGCAGAAAAATGCCGTCACTGAAATGAATAGAAAACAAAACGTTTGTAAGCAAAATGCATGAAATCAGACAAGCAAAGCACAATATCCAAATGTACAAAACATAAAGATAACTTGAAAATTACAAAAATGTACTCACCGAAACTCCTACAATCACAAAATGGCGGCCACACCACGTGCAAAAAAGAAAGCAAAATGTAAGCCTGTTTGGGGCTTCTATAATTAAGACACAATAACACGCTGAATAAATACTAATTCAGAAGTCAAACAACAAAAATCAGCGTTATACCTACAAAATTTTCACAGGACTAGTTTCGATGGTTTTACCGAACCATCATCTTCAGCTGCAAAACCGCAAATTAACAAGATAGGAAATAATGATAGGTAAGATAAGAAAGCCTGGACAAGAATAAGCAAGTGGCGCCATCTGTTGGCGAAACCAGAACTAAAACATAATTTCTCTAAAAGCCGAAGGCAAATTTGGATTGGAATTAGGATCGTTAACTAGAACAGAAAGATTTTTATGAATGTGAAATGCCTCTAGAAAATCCAGTTATCCAATGGAAGATGTTTTTTGAATAATTTTGGCAGCAGAAAAATTGAAAGTGTGATTTTCGGACCAACAATGTTGAGCAACAGAAGACTTCTGTGTTTCCTTTTTTCTAACATATGCCTCATGTTCTTTGACGCGAAATTTTAAGGCTCTCTTAGTTTGGCCAATGTAAATTAAACCACACTGGCAAGGAATCCTATAAATACCCGAGGAATTCATATCCGGAATGGGGTCCTTGAGTATAGAATTTGGAATTTTATTGATGGGAGAATAAACAACCCGAAAGTTAAATTTCTGCAAAATATGTGCAACTTTATAGCTAATTGATGGAAAGAAGGGAATGACAACAGAACTTTTATAATTTCCTAAAATAAGGGTGTGGCTTTTAGTGTGTTCAGATGAGAATTTTTTAACTGCTTGATTAATAATGTTGGGTGAAAAGCCCCTGTCAATAGCTATTGCTTTTAAATAATTTAGTTCTTCATCAAGGGCTAGTTTGGAGGAGCAAACTTGAAGAGCACGGAAAACATAGGAATAAAATGAAGCTAACTTTTGTTTAGTCGGATGTCATGATTTAAAGTGTGGTGGAAGGCAAACCGATGAAGGTTTACGGTAAACTGTTGTACTGAAGTTGGATGTGTTACGTGTGACCAGAATGTCGAGAAACGGAAGAGAATTGCAAGTCTCAAGTTCAAAAGTGAACTGAATAGCAGGATTAATAGAATTCATTGTTGAAAGAACTTTATTTAAATCATCTTTATTACCTTCAAACAGGGTAAAAGTATCGTCTACGTAGCGGAACCATGCCGGGAAGTTTAAAGTTTCAAACAATTTTGATTCATAATAATGCATGTAGATATCAGCCAGGATGGGACTGAGGGGGCTTCCCATGGCTAATCCCTCAGTTTGCTTGTAATATTTATTTTGGAAAACAAAATGTGTTTGTTTCAAACAGAGTTGAGTGAGAGAAATGAGCTCATCAATTTCGATGCAAGAGAAATGAAATTCGCGAAGTCTGGTTTCTAGACATCTTAATGCACCCTCCACTGGGACATTGGTGAATAATGATTTTACATCAAAAGAAACCATGAGTAAATTACTAGGAGAAATGTTTTTAACCTTTCTTACAAACTCTATTGAATTTTTTATGGTATAAATGTTATTGTCTAATAGAGTGGAAAATCTAGAAACTAAATATTTAGCTAAAGGATACGAGGCAGTACCTAAATTTGATACAATAGGGCGGAAAGGAATACCACTTTTATCAATTTTGGGAAGAGCATATAATCTGGCACAATTCGCAACAGATGGGATAAGCGAATGTTTTAAGTTGCTTGAAATGATTTGCGAAGATTTGATCGCAGTTTTTATTTTGGATAAGTCCGAAGGTGAAGGATCTTTAGGGATCGGATTATATGGTCCTTCGTTTAAGAGTTTAGTGACACCATCGATGTAAGTGTTCTTATCCATGACGACTATCTGGCCACCTTCGTCGGCCTTTGAAATGATAATATCCGGGTTAGAATGAATTTCGCGCATTGTAGCTCTTTCTCTCGCAGTTAGATTTGGTTTCAAAGGTTTATTATTGAATTTCACATTATGAGCGATAAGATGCCTAATCATTTCTTTCTGTGAATCTGAAACTTTACTGAACTTGAAAGCTTTTTCGATAGGAGCCAAAATCTTTGGAATCGAGGGTTGACAGGTTTGTGAGAAGTTAAAATTATATTTTAGAATTCTTTCTTGTTCTTCTGAAAGACTAACATTAGAAATATTAACTATTGGCTTGATGTTTACAATGGGAAGATTTTTTGAACTACTTGAACTGGAAGACTGTAAAAGAAGTTTTTCGAATTTAACTGCAAGGGTGTTTTTATGACGGTTAACTGCATTCTCCGTTCTAGACCAAGACTTTTGTTCAAGGGCAGTGAATTTTGGATATGATTTAACGAGTTCCAGATGAAGCTTATAGAGTTCATGTTCAATTTTGGACAATTGTTGACGTGTATCCCTTATCACGGACCGAAGTAAGGCAAGCTTGCAATTTAACAGAATTCTTGAAACGCGACTCAAAGGTTTTTGATTAGATTTGATTTGAATAAAATTGGGGATCAATTTTTTACATTTACATTTAAGTAAAAAGTCAAGATGATTCAGGAATTTTTGCCGTTTCAAGCGTAATTTAGTGAAACGATTAACGGATGAAGGCATGATAAACAATGCAGAAAATCAAACTAAATTAACTGAGCAATAATAAAATACACACAAAACAGCAGAAAAATGCCGTCACTGAAATGAATAGAAAACAAAACGTTTGTAAGCAAAATGCATGAAATCAGACAAGCAAAGCACAATATCCAAATGTACAAAACATAAAGATAACTTGAAAATTACAAAAATATACTCACCGAAACTCCTACAATCACAAAATGGCGGCCACACCACGTGCAAAAAAGAAAGCAAAATGTAAGCCTGTTTGGGGCTTCTATAATTAAGACACAATAACACGCTGAATAAATACTAATTCAGAAGTCAAACAACAAAAATCAGCGTTATACCTACAAAATTTTCACAGGACTAGTTTCGATGGTTTTACCGAACCATCATCTTCAGCTGCAAAACCACAAATGAACAAGATAGGAAATAATGATAGGTAAGATAAGAAAGCCTGGACAAGAATAAGCAAGTGGCGCCATCTGTTGGCGAAACCAGAACTAAAACATAATTTCTCTAAAAGCCGAAGGCAAATTTGGATTGGAATTAGGATCGTTAACTAGAACAGAAAGATTTTTATGAATGTGAAATGCCTCTAGAAAATCCAGTTCTCCAATGGAAGATGTTTTTTGAATAATTTTGGCAGCAGAAAAATTGAAAGTGTGATTTTCGGACCAACAATGTTGAGCAACAGAAGACTTCTGTGTTTCCTTTTTTCTAACATATGCCTCATGTTGTTTGACGCGAAATTTTAAGGCTCTCTTAGTTTGGCCAATGTAAATTAAACCACACTGGCAAGGAATCCTATAAATACCCCAGGAATTCATATCCGGAATGGGGTCCTTGAGTATAGAAGTTGGAATTTTATTGATGGGAGAATAAACAACCCGAAAGTTAAATTTCTGCAAAATATGTGCAACTTTATAGCTAATTGATGGAAAGAAGGGAATGACAACAGAACTTTTATAATCTCCTAAAATAAGGGTGTGGCTTTTAGTGTGTTCAGATGAGAATTTTTTAACTGCTTGATTAATAATGTTGGGTGAAAAGCCCCTGTCAATAGCTATTGCTTTTAAATAATTTAGTTCTTCATCAAGGGCTAGTTTGGAGGAGCAAACTTGAAGAGCACGGAAAACATAGGAATAAAATGAAGCTAACTTTTGTTTAGTCGGATGTCATGATTTAAAGTGTGGTGGAAGGCAAACCGATGAAGGTTTACGGTAAACTGTTGTACTGAAGTTGGATGTGTTACGTGTGACCAGAATGTCGAGAAACGGAAGAGAATTGCAAGTCTCAAGTTCAAAAGTGAACTGAATAGCAGGATCAAAAGAATTCATTGTTGAAAGAACTTTATTTAAATCATCTTTATTACCTTCAAACAGGGTAAAAGTATCGTCTACGTAGCGGAACCATGCCGGGAAGTTTAAAGTTTCAAACAATTTTGATTCATAATAATGCATGTAGATATCAGCCAGGATGGGACTGAGGGGGCTTCCCATGGCTAATCCCTCAGTTTGCTTGTAATATTTATTTTGGAAAACAAAATGTGTTTGTTTCAAACAGAGTTGAGTGAGAGAAATGAGCTCATCAATTTCGATGCAAGAGAAATGAAATTCGCGAAGTCTGGTTTCTAGACATCTTAATGCACCCTCCACTGGGACATTGGTGAATAATGATTTTACATCAAAAGAAACCATGAGTAAATTACTAGGAGAAATGTTTTAACCTTTTTTAGAAACTCTATTGAATTTTTTATGGTGTAAATGTTATTGTCTAATAGAGTGGAAAATCTAGAAAATAAATATTTAGCTAAAGGATACGAGGCAGTACCTAAATTTGATACAATAGGGCGGAAAGGAATACCACTTTTATGAATTTTGGGAAGAGCATATAATCTGGCACAATTCGCAACAGATGGGATAAGCGAATGTTTTAAGTTGCTTGAAATGATTTGCGAAGATTTGATCGCAGTTTTTATTTTGGATAAGTCCGAAGGTGAAGGATCTTTAGGGATAGGATTATATGGTCCTTCGTTTAAGAGTTTAGTGACACCATCGATGTAAGTGTTCTTATCCATGACGACTATCTGGCCACCTTTGTCGGCCTTTGAAATGATAATATCCGGGTTAGAATGAATTTCGCGCATTGTAGCTCTTTCTCTCGCAGTTAGATTTGGTTTCAAAGGTTTATTATTGAATTTCACATTATGAGCGATAAGATGCCTAATCATTTCTTTCTGTGAATCTGAAACTTTACTGAACTTGAAAGCTTTTTCGATAGGAGCCAAAATCTTTGGAATCGAGGGTTTACAGGTTTGTGAGAAGTTAAAATTATATTTTAGAATTCTCTCTTGTTCTTCTGAAAGACTAACATTAGAAATATTAACTATTGGCTTGATGTTTACAATGGGAGGATTTTTTGAACTACTTGAACTGGAAGACTGTAAAAGAAGTTTTTCGAATTTAACTGCAAGGGTGTTTTTATGACGGTTAACTGCATTCTCCGTTCTAGACCAAGACTTTTGTTCAAGGGCAGTGAATTTTGGATATGATTTAGCGAGTTCCAGATGAAGCTTATAGAGTTCATGTTCAATTTTGGACAATTGTTGACGTGTATCCCTTATCACGGACCGAAGTAAGGCTAGCTTGCAATTTAACAGAATTCTTGAAACGCGACTCGAAGGTTTTTGATTAGATTTGATTTGAATAAAATTGGGGATCAATTTTTTACATTTACATTTAAGTAAAAAGTCAAGATGATTCAGGAATTTTTGCCCTTTCAGGCGTAATTTAGTGAAACGATTAACGGATGAGGCATGATAAACAATGCAGAAAATCAAACTAAATTAACTGAGCAATAATAAAGTACACACAAAACAGCAGAAAAATGCCGTCACTGAAATGAATAGAAAACAAAACGTTTGTAAGCAAAATGCATGAAATCAGACAAGCAAAGCACAATATCCAAATGTACAAAACATAAAGATAACTTGAAAATTACAAAAATGTACTCACCGAAACTCCTACAATCACAAAATGGCGGCCACACCACGTGCAAAAAAGAAAGCAAAATGTAAGCCTGTTTGGGGCTTCTATAATTAAGACACAATAACACGCTGAATAAATACTAATTCAGAAGTCAAACAACAAAAATCAGCGTTATACCTACAAAATTTTCACAGGACTAGTTTCGATGGTTTTACCGAACCATCATCTTCAGCTGCAAAACCGCAAATGAACAAGATAGGAAATAATGATAGGTAAGATAAGAAAGCCTGGACAAGAATAAGCAAGTGGCGCCATCTGTTGGCGAAACCAGAACTAAAACATAATTTCTCTAAAAGCCGAAGGCAAATTTGGATTGGAATTAGGATCGTTAACTAGAACAGAAAGATTTTTATGAATGTGAAATGCCTCTAGAAAATCCAGTTCTCCAATGGAAGATGTTTTTTGAATAATTTTGGCAGCAGAAAAATTGAAAGTGTGATTTTCGGACCAACAATGTTGAGCAACAGAAGACTTCTGTGTTTCCTTTTTTCTAACATATGCCTCATGTTCTTTGACGCGAAATTTTAAGGCTCTCTTAGTTTGGCCAATGTAAATTAAACCACACTGGCAAGGAATCCTATAAATACCCCAGGAATTCATATCCGGAATGGGGTCCTTGAGTATAGAAGTTGGAATTTTATTGATGGGAGAATAAACAACCGGAAAGTTAAATTTCTGCAAAATATGTGCAACTTTATAGCTAATTGATGGAAAGAAGGGAATGACAACAGAACTTTTATAATTTCCTAAAATAAGGGTGTGGCTTTTAGTGTGTTCAGATGAGAATTTTTTAACTGCTTGATTAATAATGTTGGGTGAAAAGCCCCTGTCAATAGCTATTGCTTTTAAATAATTTAGTTCTTCATCAAGGGCTAGTTTGGAGGAGCAAACTTGAAGAGCACGGAAAACATAGGAATAAAATGAAGCTAACTTTTGTTTAGTCGGATGTCATGATTTAAAGTGTGGTGGAAGGCAAACCGATGAAGGTTTACGGTAAACTGTTGTACTGAAGTTGGATGTGTTACGTGTGACCAGAATGTCGAGAAACGGAAGAGAATTGCAAGTCTCAAGTTCAAAAGTGAACTGAATAGCAGGATTAATAGAATTCATTGTTGAAAGAACTTTATTTAAATCATCTTTATTACCTTCAAACAGGGTAAAAGTATCGTCTACGTAGCGGAACCATGCCGGGAAGTTTAAAGTTTCAAACAATTTTGATTCATAATAATGCATGTAGATATCAGCCAGGATGGGACTGAGGGGGCTTCCCATGGCTAATCCCTCAGTTTGCTTGTAATATTTATTTTGGAAAACAAAATGTGTTTGTTTCAAACAGAGTTGAGTGAGAGAAATGAGCTCATGAATTTCGATGCAAGAGAAATGAAATTCGCGAAGTCTGGTTTCTAGACATCTTAATGCACCCTCCACTGGGACATTGGTGAATAATGATTTTACATCAAAAGAAACCATGAGTAAATTACTAGGAGAAATGTTTTTAACCTTTTTTACAAACTCTATTGAATTTTTTATGGTGTAAATGTTATTGTCTAATAGAGTGGAAAATCTAGAAACTAAATATTTAGCTAAAGGATACGAGGCAGTACCTAAATTTGATACAATAGGGCGGAAAGGAATACCACTTTTATCAATTTTGGGAAGAGCATATAATCTGGCACAATTCGCAACAGATGGGATAAGCGAATGTTTTAAGTTGCTTGAAATGATTTGCGAAGATTTGATCGCAGTTTTTATTTTGGATAAGTCCGAAGGTGAAGGATCTTTAGGGATCGGATTATATGGTCCTTCGTTTAAGAGTTTAGTGACACCATCGATGTAAGTGTTCTTATCCATGACGACTATCTGGCCACCTTCGTCGGCCTTTGAAATGATAATATCCGGGTTAGAATGAATTTCGCGCATTGTAGCTCTTTCTCTCGCAGTTAGATTTGGTTTCAAAGGTTTATTATTGAATTTCACATTATGAGCGATAAGATGCCTAATCATTTCTTTCTGTGAATCTGAAACTTTACTGAACTTGAAAGCTTTTTCGATAGGAGCCAAAATCTTTGGAATCGAGGGTTTACAGGTTTGTGAGAAGTTAAAATTATATTTTAGAATTCTCTCTTGTTCTTCTGAAAGACTAACATTAGAAATATTAACTATTGGCTTGATGTTTACAATGGGAAGATTTTTTGAACTACTTGAACTGGAAGACTGTAAAAGAAGTTTTTCGAATTTAACTGCAAGGGTGTTTTTATGACGGTTAACTGCATTCTCCGTTCTAGACCAAGACTTTTGTTCAAGGGCAGTGAATTTTGGATATGATTTAGCGAGTTCCAGATGAAGCTTATAGAGTTCATGTTCAATTTTGGACAATTGTTGACGTGTATCCCTTATCACGGACCGAAGTAAGGCTAGCTTGCAATTTAACAGAATTCTTGAAACGCGACTCGAAGGTTTTTGATTAGATTTGATTTGAATAAAATTGGGGATCAATTTTTTACATTTACATTTAAGTAAAAAGTCAAGATGATTCAGGAATTTTTGCCCTTTCAGGCGTAATTTAGTGAAACGATTAACGGATGAGGCATGATAAACAATGCAGAAAATCAAACTAAATTAACTGAGCAATAATAAAGTACACACAAAACAGCAGAAAAATGCCGTCACTGAAATGAATAGAAAACAAAACGTTTGTAAGCAAAATGCATGAAATCAGACAAGCAAAGCACAATATCCAAATGTACAAAACATAAAGATAACTTGAAAATTACAAAAATGTACTCACCGAAACTCCTACAATCACAAAATGGCGGCCACACCACGTGCAAAAAAGAAAGCAAAATGTAAGCCTGTTTGGGGCTTCTATAATTAAGACACAATAACACGCTGAATAAATACTAATTCAGAAGTCAAACAACAAAAATCAGCGTTATACCTACAAAATTTTCACAGGACTAGTTTCGATGGTTTTACCGAACCATCATCTTCAGCTGCAAAACCGCAAATGAACAAGATAGGAAATAATGATAGGTAAGATAAGGAAGCCTGGACAAGAATAAGCAAGTGGCGCCATCTGTTGGCGAAACCAGAACTAAAACATAATTTCTCTAAAAGCCGAAGGCAAATTTGGATTGGAATTAGGATCGTTAACTAGAACAGAAAGATTTTTATGAATGTGAAATGCCTCTAGAAAATCCAGTTCTCCAATGGAAGATGTTTTTTGAATAATTTTGGCAGCAGAAAAATTGAAAGTGTGATTTTCGGACCAACAATGTTGAGCAACAGAAGACTTCTGTGTTTCCTTTTTTCTAACATATGCCTCATGTTCTTTGACGCGAAATTTTAAGGCTCTCTTAGTTTGGCCAATGTAAATTAAACCACACTGGCAAGGAATCCTATAAATACCCCAGGAATTCATATCCGGAATGGGGTCCTTGAGTATAGAAGTTGGAATTTTATTGATGGGAGAATAAACAACCCGAAAGTTAAATTTCTGCAAAATATGTGCAACTTTATAGCTAATTGATGGAAAGAAGGGAATGACAACAGAACTTTTATAATTTCCTAAAATAAGGGTGTGGCTTTTAGTGTGTTCAGATGAGAATTTTTTAACTGCTTGATTAATAATGTTGGGTGAAAAGCCCCTGTCAATAGCTATTGCTTTTAAATAATTTAGTTCTTCATCAAGGGCTAGTTTGGAGGAGCAAACTTGAAGAGCACGGAAAACATAGGAATAAAATGAAGCTAACTTTTGTTTAGTCGGATGTCATGATTTAAAGTGTGGTGGAAGGCAAACCGATGAAGGTTTACGGTAAACTGTTGTACTGAAGTTGGATGTGTTACGTGTGACCAGAATGTCGAGAAACGGAAGAGAATTGCAAGTCTCAAGTTCAAAAGTGAACTGAATAGCAGGATTAATAGAATTCATTGTTGAAAGAACTTTATTTAAATCATCTTTATTACCTTCAAACAGGGTAAAAGTATCGTCTACGTAGCGGAACCATGCCGGGAAGTTTAAAGTTTCAAACAATTTTGATTCATAATAATGCATGTAGATATCAGCCAGGATGGGACTGAGGGGGCTTCCCATGGCTAATCCCTCAGTTTGCTTGTAATATTTATTTTGGAAAACAAAATGTGTTTGTTTCAAACAGAGTTGAGTGAGAGAAATGAGCTCATCAATTTCGATGCAAGAGAAATGAAATTCGCGAAGTCTGGTTTCTAGACATCTTAATGCACCCTCCACTGGGACATTGGTGAATAATGATTTTACATCAAAAGAAACCATGAGTAAATTACTAGGAGAAATGTTTTTAACCTTTTTTACAAACTCTATTGAATTTTTTATGGTGTAAATGTTATTGTCTAATAGAGTGGAAAATCTAGAAACTAAATATTTAGCTAAAGGATACGAGGCAGTACCTAAATTTGATACAATAGGGCGGAAAGGAATACCACTTTTATCAATTTTGGGAAGAGCATATAATCTGGCACAATTCGCAACAGATGGGATAAGCGAATGTTTTAAGTTGCTTGAAATGATTTGCGAAGATTTGATCGCAGTTTTTATTTTGGATAAGTCCGAAGGTGAAGGATCTTTAGGGATCGGATTATATGGTCCTTCGTTTAAGAGTTTAGTGACACCATCGATGTAAGTGTTCTTATCCATGACGACTATCTGGCCACCTTCGTCGGCCTTTGAAATGATAATATCCGGGTTAGAATGAATTTCGCGCATTGTAGCTCTTTCTCTCGCAGTTAGATTTGGTTTCAAAGGTTTATTATTGAATTTCACATTATGAGCGATAAGATGCCTAATCATTTCTTTCTGTGAATCTGAAACTTTACTGAACTTGAAAGCTTTTTCGATAGGAGCCAAAATCTTTGGAATCGAGGGTTTACAGGTTTGTGAGAAGTTAAAATTATATTTTAGAATTCTTTCTTGTTCTTCTGAAAGACTAACATTAGAAATATTAACTATTGGCTTGATGTTTACAATGGGAAGATTTTTTGAACTACTTGAACTGGAAGACTGTAAAAGAAGTTTTTCGAATTTAACTGCAAGGGTGTTTTTATGACGGTTAACTGCATTCTCCGTTCTAGACCAAGACTTTTGTTCAAGGGCAGTGAATTTTGGATATGATTTAGCGAGTTCCAGATGAAGCTTATAGAGTTCATGTTCAATTTTGGACAATTGTTGACGTGTATCCCTTATCACGGACCGAAGTAAGGCAAGCTTGCAATTTAACAGAATTCTTGAAACGCGACTCAAAGGTTTTTGATTAGATTTGATTTGAATAAAATTGGGGATCAATTTTTTACATTTACATTTAAGTAAAAAGTCAAGATGATTCAGGAATTTTTGCCGTTTCAAGCGTAATTTAGTGAAACGATTAACGGATGAAGGCATGATAAACAATGCAGAAAATCAAACTAAATTAACTGAGCAATAATAAAATACACACAAAACAGCAGAAAAATGCCGTCACTGAAATGAATAGAAAACAAAACGTTTGTAAGCAAAATGCATGAAATCAGACAAGCAAAGCACAATATCCAAATGTACAAAACATAAAGATAACTTGAAAATTACAAAAATATACTCACCGAAACTCCTACAATCACAAAATGGCGGCCACACCACGTGCAAAAAAGAAAGCAAAATGTAAGCCTGTTTGGGGCTTCTATAATTAAGACACAATAACACGCTGAATAAATACTAATTCAGAAGTCAAACAACAAAAATCAGCGTTATACCTACAAAATTTTCACAGGACTAGTTTCGATGGTTTTACCGAACCATCATCTTCAGCTGCAAAACCACAAATGAACAAGATAGGAAATAATGATAGGTAAGATAAGAAAGCCTGGACAAGAATAAGCAAGTGGCGCCATCTGTTGGCGAAACCATAACTAAAACATAATTTCTCTAAAAGCCGAAGGCAAATTTGGATTGGAATTAGGATCGTTAACTAGAACAGAAAGATTTTTATGAATGTGAAATGCCTCTAGAAAATCCAGTTCTCCAATGGAAGATGTTTTTTGAATAATTTTGGCAGCAGAAAAATTGAAAGTGTGATTTTCGGACCAACAATGTTGAGCAACAGAAGACTTCTGTGTTTCCTTTTTTCTAACATATGCCTCATGTTCTTTGACGCGAAATTTTAAGGCTCTCTTAGTTTGGACAATGAATTGATGGAAAAAAGGGAATGACAACAGAACTTTTATAATCTCCTAAAATAAGAGTGTGGCTTTTAGTGTGTTCAGATGAGAATTTTTTAACTGCTTGATTAATAATGTTGGGTGAAAAGCCCCTGTCAATAGCTATTGCTTTTAAATAATTTAGTTCTTCATCAAGGGCTAGTTTGGAGGAGCAAACTTGAAGAGCACGGAAAACATAGGAATAAAATGAAGCTAACTTTTGTTTAGTCGGATGACATGATTTAAAGTGTGGTGGAAGGCAAACCGATGAAGGTTTACGTTAAACTGTAGTACTGAAGTTGGATGTGTTACGTGTGACCAGAATGTTGAGAAACGGAAGAGAATTGCAAGTCTCAAGTTCAAAAGTGAACTGAATAGCAGGATCAATAGAATTCATTGTTGAAAGAACTTTATTTAAATCATCTTTATTACCTTCAAACAGGGTAAAAGTATCGTCTACGTAGCGGAACCATGCCGGGAAGTTTAAAGTTTCAAACAATTTTGATTCATAATAATGCATGTAGATATCAGCCAGGATGGGACTGAGGGGGCTTCCCATGGCTAATCCCTCCCATGGCTAATATTTATTTTGGAAAACAAAATATGTTTGTTTCAAACAGAGTTGAGTGAGAGAAATGAGCTCATCAATTTCGATGCAAGAGAAATGAAATTCGCGAAGTCTGGTTTCTAGACATCTTAATGCACCCTCCACTGGGACATTGGTGAATAATGATTTTACATCAAAAGAAACCATGAGTAAATTACTAGGAGAAATGTTTTTATCCTTTTTTACAAACTCTATTGAATTTTTATGGTGTAAATGTTATTGTCTAATACAGTGGAAAATCTAGAAACTAAATATTTAGCTAAAGGATACGAGGCAGTACCTAAATTTGATACAATAGGGCGGAAAGGAATACCACATTTATCAATTTTGGGAAGAGCATATAATCTGGCACAATTCGCAACAGATGGGATAAGCGAATGTTTTAAGTTGCTTGAAATGATTTGCGAAGATTTGATCGCAGTTTTTATTTTGGATAAGTCCGAAGGTGAAGGATCTTTAGGGATCGGAATATATGGTCCTTCGTTTAAGAGTTTAATGACACCATCGATGTAAGTGTTCTTATCCATGAAGACTATCTGGCCACCTTTGTCGGCCTTTGAAATGATAATATCCTGGTTAGAATGAATTTCGCGCATTGTAGCTCTTTCTCTCGCAGTTAGATTTGGTTTCAAAGGTTTATTATTGAATTTCACATTATGAGCGGTAAGATGCCTAATCATTTCTTTCTGTGAATCTGAAACTTTACTAAACTTGAAAGCTTTTTCGATAGGAGCCAAAATCTTTGGAATCGAGGGTTTACAGGTTTGTGAGAAGTTAAAATTATATTTTAGAATTCTCTCTTGTTCTTCTGAAAGACTAACATTAGAAATATTAACTATTGGCTTGATGTTTACAATGGGAAGATTTTTTGAAGTACTTGAACTGGAAGACTGTAAAAGAAGTTTTTCGAATTTAACTGCAAGGGTGTTTTTATGACGGTTAACTGCATTCTCCGTTCTAGACCAAGACTTTTGTTCAAGGGCAGTGAATTTTGGATATGATTTAGCGAGTTCCAGATGAAGCTTTTAGAGTTCATGTTCAATTTTGGACAATTGTTGACGTGTATCCCTTATCACGGACCGAAGTAAGGCAAGCTTGCAATTTAACAGAATTCTTGAAACGCGACTCGAAGGTTTTTGATTAGATTTGATTTGAATAAAATTGGGGATCAATTTTTTACATTTACATTTAAGTAAAAAGTCAAGATGATTCAGGAATTTTTGCCCTTTCAGGCGTAATTTAGTGAAACGATTAACGGATGAAGGCATGATAAACAATGCAGAAAATCAAACTAAATTAACTGAGCAATAATAAAGTACACACAAAACAGCAGAAAAATGCCGTCACTGAAATGAATAGAAAACAAAACGTTTGTAAGCAAAATGCATGAAATCAGACAAGCAAAGCACAATATCCAAATGTACAAAACATAAAGATAACTTGAAAATTACAAAAATGTACTCACCGAAACTCCTACAATCACAAAATGGCGGCCACACCACGTGCAAAAAAGAAAGCAAAATGTAAGCCTGTTTGGGGCTTCTATAATTAAGACACAATAACACGCTGAATAAATACTAATTCAGAAGTCAAACAACAAAAATCAGCGTTATACCTACAAAATTTTCACAGGACTAGTTTCGATGGTTTTACCGAACCATCATCTTCAGCTGCAAAACCGCAAATGAACAAGATAGGAAATAATGATAGGTAAGATAAGAAAGCCTGGACAAGAATAAGCAAGTGGCGCCATCTGTTGGCGAAACCAGAACTAAAACATAATTTCTCTAAAAGCCGAAGGCAAATTTGGATTGGAATTAGGATCGTTAACTAGAACAGAAAGATTTTTATGAATGTGAAATGCCTCTAGAAAATCCAGTTCTCCAATGGAAGATGTTTTTTGAATAATTTTGGCAGCAGAAAAATTGAAAGTGTGATTTTCGGACCAACAATGTTGAGCAACAGAAGACTTCTGTGTTTCCTTTTTTCTAACATATGCCTCATGTTCTTTGACGCGAAATTTTAAGGCTCTCTTAGTTTGGCCAATGTAAATTAAACCACACTGGCAAGGAATCCTATAAATACCCCAGGAATTCATATCCGGAATGGGGTCCTTGAGTATAGAAGTTGGAATTTTATTGATGGGAGAATAAACAACCCGAAAGTTAAATTTCTGCAAAATATGTGCAACTTTATAGCTAATTGATGGAAAGAAGGGAATCACAACAGAACTTTTATAATTTCCTAAAATAAGGGTGTGGCTTTTAGTGTGTTCAGATGAGAATTTTTTAACTGCTTGATTAATAATGTTGGATGAAAAGCCCCTGTCAATAGCTATTGCTTTTAAATAATTTAGTTCTTCATCAAGGGCTAGTTTGGAGGAGCAAACTTGAAGAGCACGGAAAACATAGGAATAAAATGAAGCTAACTTTTGTTTAGTCGGATGACATGATTTAAAGTGTGGTGGAAGGCAAACCGATGAAGGTTTACGGTAAACTGTTGTACTGAAGTTGGATGTGTTACGTGTGACCAGAATGTCGAGAAACGGAAGAGAATTGCAAGTCTCAAGTTCAAAAGTGAACTGAATAGCAGGATTAATAGAATTCATTGTTGAAAGAACTTTATTTAAATCATCTTTATTACCTTCAAACAGGGTAAATGTATCGTCTACGTAGTGGAACCATGCCGGGAAGTTTAAAGTTTCAAACAATTTTGATTCATAATAATGCATGTAGATATCAGCCAGGATGGGACTGAGGGGGCTTCCCATGGCTAATCCCTCAGTTTGCTTGTAATATTTATTTTGGAAAACAAAATGTGTTTGTTTCAAACAGAGTTGAGTGAGAGAAATGAGCTCATCAATTTCGATGCAAGAGAAATGAAATTCGCGAAGTCTGGTTTCTAGACATCTTAATGCACCCTCCACTGGGACATTGGTGAATAATGATTTTACATCAAAAGAAACCATGAGTAAATTACTAGGAGAAATGTTTTTAACCTTTTTTACAAACTCTATTGAATTTTTTATGGTGTAAATGTTATTGTCTAATAGAGTGGAAAATCTAGAAACTAAATATTTAGCTAAAGGATACGAGGCAGTACCTAAATTTGATACAATAGGGCGGAAAGGAATACCACTTTTATCAATTTTGGGAAGAGCATATAATCTGGCACAATTCGCAACAGATGGGATAAGCGAATGTTTTAAGTTGCTTGAAATGATTTGCGAAGATTTGATCGCAGTTTGTATTTTGGATAAGTCCGAAGGTGAAGGATCTTTAGGGATCGGATTATATGGTCCTTCGTTTAAGAGTTTAGTGACACCATCGATGTAAGTGTTCTTATCCATGACGACTATCTGGCCATCTTTGTCGGCCTTTGAAATGATAATATCCTGGTTAGAATGAATTTCGCGCATTGTAGCTCTTTCTCTCGCAGTTAGATTTGGTTTCAAAGGTTTATTATTGAATTTCACATTATGAGCGATAAGATGCCTAATCATTTCTTTCTGTGAATCTGAAACTTTACTGAACTTGAAAGCTTTTTCGATAGGAGCCAAAATCTTTGGAATCGAGGGTTTACAGGTTTGTGAGAAGTTAAAATTATATTTTAGAATTCTCTCTTGTTCTTCTGAAAGACTAACATTAGAAATATTAACTATTGGCTTGATGTTTACAATGGGAAGATTTTTTGAAGTACTTGAACTGGAAGACTGTAAAAGAAGTTTTTCGAATTTAACTGCAAGGGTGTTTTTATGACGGTTAACTGCATTCTCCGTTCTAGACCAAGACTTTTGTTCAAGGGCAGTGAATTTTGGATATGATTTAGCGAGTTCCAGATGAAGCTTTTAGAGTTCATGTTCAATTTTGGACAATTGTTGACGTGTATCCCTTATCACGGACCGAAGTAAGGCAAGCTTGCAATTTAACAGAATTCTTGAAACGCGACTCGAAGGTTTTTGATTAGATTTGATTTGAATAAAATTGGGGATCAATTTTTTACATTTACATTTAAGTAAAAAGTCAAGATGATTCAGGAATTTTTGCCCTTTCAGGCGTAATTTAGTGAAACGATTAACGGATGAAGGCATGATAAACAATGCAGAAAATCAAACTAAATTAACTGAGCAATAATAAAGTACACACAAAACAGCAGAAAAATGCCGTCACTGAAATGAATAGAAAACAAAACGTTTGTAAGCAAAATGCATGAAATCAGACAAGCAAAGCACAATATCCAAATGTACAAAACATAAAGATAACTTGAAAATTACAAAAATGTACTCACCGAAACTCCTACAATCACAAAATGGCGGCCACACCACGTGCAAAAAAGAAAGCAAAATGTAAGCCTGTTTGGGGCTTCTATAATTAAGACACAATAACACGCTGAATAAATACTAATTCAGAAGTCAAACAACAAAAATCAGCGTTATACCTACAAAATTTTCACAGGACTAGTTTCGATGGTTTTACCGAACCATCATCTTCAGCTGCAAAACCGCAAATGAACGAGATAGGAAATAATGATAGGTAAGATAAGAAAGCCTGGACAAGAATAAGCAAGTGGCGCAATCTGTTGGCGAAACCAGAACTAAAACATAATTTCTCTAAAAGCCGAAGGCAAATTTGGATTGGAATTAGGATCGTTAACTAAAACAGAAAGATTTTTATGAATGTGAAATGCCTCTAGAAAATCCAGTTCTCCAATGGAAGATGTTTTTTGAATAATTTTGGCAGCAGAAAAATTGAAAGTGTGATTTTCGGACCAACAATGTTGAGCAACAGAAGACTTCTGTGTTTCCTTTTTTCTAACATATGCCTCATGTTCTTTGACGCGAAATTTTAAGGCTCTCTTAGTTTGGCCAATGTAAATTAAACCACACTGGCAAGGAATCCTATAAATACCCCAGGAATTCATATCCGGAATGGGGTCCTTGAGTATAGAAGTTGGAATTTTATTGATGGGAGAATAAACAACCCGAAAGTTAAATTTCTGCAAAATATGTGCAACTTTATAGCTAATTGATGGAAAGAAGGGAATGACAACAGAACTTTTATAATTTCCTAAAATAAGGGTGTGGCTTTTAGTGTGTTCAGATGAGAATTTTTTAACTGCTTGATTAATAATGTTGGGTGAAAAGCCCCTGTCAATAGCTATTGCTTTTAAATAATTTAGTTCTTCATCAAGGGCTAGTTTGGAGGAGCAAACTTGAAGAGCACGGAAAACATAGGAATAAAATGAAGCTAACTTTTGTTTAGTCGGATGACATGATTTAAAGTGTGGTGGAAGGCAAACCGATGAAGGTTTACGGTAAACTGTTGTACTGAAGTTGGATGTGTTACGTGTGACCAGAATGTCGAGAAACGGAAGAGAATTGCAAGTCTCAAGTTCAAAAGTGAACTGAATAGCAGGATTAATAGAATTCATTGTTGAAAGAACTTTATTTAAATCATCTTTATTACCTTCAAACAGGGTAAAAGTATCGTCTACGTAGCGGAACCATGCCGGGAATTTTAAAGTTTCAAACAATTTTGATTCATAATAATGCATGTAGATATCAGCCAGGATGGGACTGAGGGGGCTTCCCATGGCTAATCCCTCAGTTTGCTTGTAATATTTATTTTGGAAAACAAAATGTGTTTGTTTCAAACAGAGTTGAGTGAGAGAAATGAGCTCATCAATTTCGATGCAAGAGAAATGAAATTCGCGAAGTCTGGTTTCTAGACATCTTAATGCACCCTCCACTGGGACATTGGTGAATAATGATTTTACATCAAAAGAAACCATGAGTAAATTACTAGGAGAAATGTTTTAATCTTTTTTACAAACTCTATTGAATTTTTTATGGTGTAAATGTTATTGTCTAATAGAGTGGAAAATCTAGAAAATAAATATTTAGCTAAAGGATACGAGGCAGTACCTAAATTTGATACAATAGGGCGGAAAGGAATACCACTTTTATGAATTTTGGGAAGAGCATATAATCTGGCAAAATTCGCAACAGATGGGATAAGCGAATGTTTTAAGTTGCTTGAAATGATTTGCGAAGATTTGATCGCAGTTTTTATTTTGGATAAGTCCGAAGGTGAAGGATCTTTAGGGATAGGATTATATGGTCCTTCGTTTAAGATTTTAGTGACACCATCGATGTAAGTGTTCTTATCCATGACGACTATCTGGCCACCTTTGTCGGCCTTTGAAATGATAATATCCGGGTTAGAATGAATTTCGCGCATTGTAGCTCTTTCTCTCGCAGTTAGATTTGGTTTCAAAGGTTTATTATTGAATTTCACATTATGAGCGATAAGATGCCTAATCATTTCTTTCTGTGAATCTGAAACTTTACTGAACTTGAAAGCTTTTTCGATAGGAGCCAAAATCTTTGGAATCGAGGGTTTACAGGTTTGTGAGAAGTTAAAATTATATTTTAGAATTCTCTCTTGTTCTTCTGAAAGACTAACATTAGAAACATTAACTATTGGCTTGATGTTTACAATGGGAAGATTTTTTGAACTACTTGAACTGGAAGACTGTAAAAGAAGTTTTTCGAATTTAACTGCAAGGGTGTTTTTATGACGGTTAACTGCATTCTCCGTTCTAGACCAAGACTTTTGTTCAAGGGCAGTGAATTTTGGATATGATTTAGCGAGTTCCAGATGAAGCTTTTAGAGTTCATGTTCAATTTTGGACAATTGTTGACGTGTATCCCTTATCACGGACCGAAGTAAGGCAAGCTTGCAATTTAACAGAATTCTTGAAACGCGACTCGAAGGTTTCTGATTAGATTTGATTTGAATAAAATTGGGGATCAATTTTTTACATTTACATTTAAGTAAAAAGTCAAGATGATTCAGGAATTTTTGCCCTTTCAGGCGTAATTTAGTGAAACGATTAACGGATGAAGGCATGATAAACAATGCAGAAAATCAAACTAAATTAACTGAGCAATAATAAAGTACACACAAAACAGCAGAAAAATGCCGTCACTGAAATGAATAGAAAACAAAACGTTTGTAAGCAAAATGCATGAAATCAGACAAGCAAAGCACAATATCCAAATGTACAAAACATAAAGATAACTTGAAAATTACAAAAATGTACTCACCGAAACTCCTACAATCACAAAATGGCGGCCACACCACGTGCAAAAAAGAAAGCAAAATGTAAGCCTGTTTGGGGCTTCTATAATTAAGACACAATAACACGCTGAATAAATACTAATTCAGAAGTCAAACAACAAAAATCAGCGTTATACCTACAAAATTTTCACAGGACTAGTTTCGATGGTTTTACCGAACCATCATCTTCAGCTGCAAAACCGCAAATGAACAAGATAGGAAATAATGATAGGTAAGATAAGAAAGCCTGGACAAGAATTAGCAAGTGGCGCCATCTGTTGGCGAAACCAGAAATAAAACATAATTTCTCTAAAAGCCGAAGGCAAATTTGGATTGGAATTAGGATCGTTAACTAGAACAGAAAGATTTTTATGAATGTGAAATGCCTCTAGAAAATCCAGTTCTCCAATGGAAGATGTTTTTTGAATAATTTTGGCAGCAGAAAAATTGAAAGTGTGATTTTCGGACCAACAATGTTGAGCAACAGAAGACTTCTGTGTTTCCTTTTTTCTAACATATGCCTCATGTTCTTTGACGCGAAATTTTAAGGCTCTCTTAGTTTGGCCAATGTAAATTAAACCACACTGGCAAGGAATCCTATAAATACCGCAGGGATTCATATCCGGAATGGGGTCCTTGAGTATAGAAGTTGGAATTTTATTGATGGGAGAATAAACAACCCGAAAGTTAAATTTCTGCAAAATATGTGCAACTTTATAGCTAATTGATGGAAAGAAGGGAATGACAACAGAACTTTTATAATTTCCTAAAATAAGGGTGTGGCTTTTAGTGTGTTCAGATGAGAATTTTTTAACTGCTTGATTAATAATGTTGGGTGAAAAGCCCCTGTCAATAGCTATTGCTTTTAAATAATTTAGTTCTTCATCAAGGCCTAGTTTGGAGGAGCAAACTTGAAGAGCACGGAAAACATAGGAATAAAATGAAGCTAACTTTTGTTTAGTCGGATGACATGATTTAAAGTGTGGTGGAAGGCAAACCGATGAAGGTTTACGGTAAACTGTTGTACTGAAGTTGGATGTGTTACGTGTGACCAGAATGTCGAGAAACGGAAGAGAATTGCAAGTCTCAAGTTCAAAAGTGAACTGAATAGCAGGATTAATAGAATTCATTGTTGAAAGAACTTTATTTAAATCATCTTTATTACCTTCAAACAGGGTTAAAGTATCGTCTACGTAGCGGAACCATGCCGGGAAGTTTAAAGTTTCAAACAATTTTGATTCATAATAATGCATGTAGATATCAGCCAGGATGGGACTGAGGGGGCTTCCCATGGCTAATCCCTCAGTTTGCTTGTAATATTTATTTTGGAAAACAAAATGTGTTTGTTTCAAACAGAGTTGAGTGAGAGAAATGAGCTCATCAATTTCGATGCAACAGAAATGAAATTCGCGAAGTCTGGTTTCTAGACATCTTAATGCACCCTCCACTGGGACATTGGTGAATAATGATTTTACATCAAAAGAAACCATGAGTAAATTACTAGGAGAAATGTTTTAACCTTTTTTACAAACTCTATTGAATTTTTTATGGTGTAAATGTTATTGTCTAATAGAGTGGAAAATCTAGAAAATAAATATTTAGCTAAAGGATACGAGGCAGTACCTAAATTTGATACAATAGGGCGGAAAGGAATACCACTTTTATGAATTTTGGGAAGAGCATATAATCTGGCACAATTCGCAACAGATGGGATAAGCGAATGTTTTAAGTTGCTTGAAATGATTTGCGAAGATTTGATCGCAGTTTTTATTTTGGATAAGTCCGAAGGTGAAGGATCTTTAGGGATAGGATTATATGGTCCTTCGTTTAAGAGTTTAGTGACACCATCGATGTAAGTGTTCTTATCCATGACGACTATCTGGCCACCTTTGTCGGCCTTTGAAATGATAATATCCGGGTTAGAATGAATTTCGCGCATTGTAGCTCTTTCTCTCGCAGTTAGATTTGGTTTCAAAGGTTTATTATTGAATTTCACATTATGAGCGATAAGATGCCTAATCATTTCTTTCTGTGAATCTGAAACTTTACTGAACTTGAAAGCTTTTTCGATAGGAGCCAAAATCTTTGGAATCGAGGGTTTACAGGTTTGTGAGAAGTTAAAATTATATTTTAGAATTCTCTCTTGTTCTTCTGAATGACTAACATTAGAAACATTAACTATTGGCTTGATGTTTACAATGGGAAGATTTTTTGAACTACTTGAACTGGAAGACTGTAAAAGAAGTTTTTCGAATTTAACTGCAAGGGTGTTTTTATGACGGTTAACTGCATTCTCCGTTCTAGACCAAGACTTTTGTTCAAGGGCAGTGAATTATGGATATGATTTAGCGAGTTCCAGATGAAGCTTATAGAGTTCATGTTCAATTTTGGACAATTCTTGACGTGTATCCCTTATCACGGACCGAAGTAAGGCTAGCTTGCAATTTAACAGAATTCTTGAAACGCGACTCGAAGGTTTTTGATTAGATTTGATTTGAATAAAATTGGGGATCAATTTTTTACATTTACATTTAAGTAAAAAGTCAAGATGATTCAGGAATTTTTGCCCTTTCAGGCGTAATTTAGTGAAACGATTAACGGATGAAGGCATGATAAACAATGCAGAAAATCAAACTAAATTAACTGAGCAATAATAAAGTACACACAAAACAGCGGAAAAATGCCGTCACTGAAATGAATAGAAAACAAAACGTTTGTAAGCAAAATGCATGAAATCAGACAAGCAAAGCACAATATCCAAATGTTCAAAACATAAAGATAACTTGAAAATTACAAAAATGTACTCACCGAAACTCCTACAATCACAAAATGGCGGCCACACCACGTGCAAAAAAAGAAAAAATGTAAGCCTGTTTGGGGCTTCTATAATTAAGACACAATAACACGCTGAATAAATACTAATTCAGAAGTCAAACAACAAAAATCAGCGTTATACCTACAAAATTTTCACAGGACTAGTTTCGATGGTTTTACCGAACCATCATCTTCAGCTGCAAAACCGCAAATGAACAAGATAGGAAATAATGATAGGTAAGATAAGAAAGCCTGGACAAGAATAAGCAAGTGGCGCCATCTGTTGGCGAAACCAGAACTAAAACATAATTTCTCAAAAAGCCGAAGGCAAATTTGGATTGGAATTAGGATCGTTAACTAGAACAGAAAGATTTTTATGAATGTGAAATGCCTCTAGAAAATCCAGTTCTCCAATGGAAGATGTTTTTTGAATAATTTTGGCAGCAGAAAAATTGAAAGTGTGATTTTCGGACCAACAATGTTGAGCAACAGAAGACTTCTGTGTTTCCTTTTTTCTAACATATGCCTCATGTTCTTTGACGCGAAATTTTAAGGCTCTCTTAGTTTGGCCAATGTAAATTAAACCACACTGGCAAGGAATCCTATAAATACCGCAGGGATTCATATCCGGAATGGGGTCCTTGAGTATAGAAGTTGGAATTTTATTGATGGGAGAATAAACAACCCGAAAGTTAAATTTCTGCAAAATATGTGCAACTTTATAGCTAATTGATGGAAAGGAGGGAATGACAACAGAACTTTTATAATTTCCTAAAATAAGGGTGTGGCTTTTAGTGTGTTCAGATGAGAATTTTTTAACTGCTTGATTAATAATGTTGGGTGAAAAGCCCCTGTCAATAGCTATTGCTTTTAAATAATTTAGTTCTTCATCAAGGGCTAGTTTGGAGGAGCAAACTTGAAGAGCACGGAAAACATAGGAATAAAATGAAGCTAACTTTTGTTTAGTCGGATGACATGATTTAAAGTGTGGTGGAAGGCAAACCGATGAAGGTTTACGGTAAACTGTTGTACTGAAGTTGGATGTGTTACGTGTGACCAGAATGTCGAGAAACGGAAGAGAATTGCAAGTCTCAAGTTCAAAAGTGAACTGAATAGCAGGATTAATAGAATTCATTGTTGAAAGAACTTTATTTAAATCATCTTTATTACCTTCAAACAGGGTAAAAGTATCGTCTACGTAGCGGAACCATGCCGGGAAGTTTAAAGTTTCAAACAATTTTGATTCATAATAATGCATGTAGATATCAGCCAGGATGGGACTGAGGGGGCTTCCCATGGCTAATCCCTCAGTTTGCTTGTAATATTTATTTTGGAAAACAAAATGTGTTTGTTTCAAACAGAGTTGAGTGAGAGAAATGAGCTCATCAATTTCGATGCAAGAGAAATGAAATTCGCGAAGTCTGGTTTCTAGACATCTTAATGCACCCTCCACTGGGACATTGGTGAATAATGATTTTACATCAAAAGAAACCATGAGTAAATTACTAGGAGAAATGTTTTTAACCTTTTTTACAAACTCTATTGAATTTTTTATGGTGTAAATGTTATTGTCTAATAGAGTGGAAAATCTAGAAACTAAATATTTAGCTAAAGGATACGAGGCAGTAACTAAATTTGATACAATAGGGCGGAAAGGAATACCACTTTTATCAATTTTGGGAAGAGCATATAATCTGGCACAATTCGCAACAGATGGGATAAGCGAATGTTTTAAGTTGCTTGAAATGATTTGCGAAGATTTGATCGCAGTTTTTATTTTGGATAAGTCCGAAGGTGAAGGATCTTTAGGGATCGGATTATATGGTCCTTCGTTTAAGAGTTTAGTGACACCATCGATGTAAGTGTTCTTATCCATGACGACTATCTGGCCACCTTTGTCGGCCTTTGAAATGATAATATCCGGGTTAGAATGAATTTCGCGCATTGTAGCTCTTTCTCTCGCAGTTAGATTTGGTTTCAAAGGTTTATTATTGAATTTCACATTATGAGCGGTAAGATGCCTAATCATTTCTTTCTGTGAATCTGAAACTTTACTGAACTTGAAAGCTTTTTCGATAGGAGCCAAAATCTTTGGAATCGAGGGTTTACAGGTTTGTGAGAAGTTAAAATTATATTTTAGAATTCTCTCTTGTTCTTCTGAAAGACTAACATTAGAAATATTAACTATTGGCTTGATGTTTACAATGGGAAGATTTTTTGAACTACTTGAACTGGAAGACTGTAAAAGAAGTTTTTCGAATTTAACTGCAAGGGTGTTTTTATGACGGTTAACTGCATTCTCCGTTCTAGACCAAGACTTTTGTTCAAGGGCAGTGAATTTTGGATATGATTTAGCGAGTTCCAGATGAAGCTTATAGAGTTCATGTTCAATTTTGGACAATTCTTGACGTGTATCCCTTATCACGGACCGAAGTAAGGCTAGCTTGCAATTTAACAGAATTCTTGAAACGCGACTCGAAGGTTTTTGATTAGATTTGATTTGAATAAAATTGGGGATCAATTTTTTACATTTACATTTAAGTAAAAAGTCAAGATGATTCAGGAATTTTTGCCCTTTCAGGCGTAATTTAGTGAAACGATTAACGGATGAAGGCATGATAAACAATGCAGAAAATCAAACTAAATTAACTGAGCAATAATAAAGTACACACAAAACAGCGGAAAAATGCCGTCACTGAAATGAATAGAAAACAAAACGTTTGTAAGCAAAATGCATGAAATCAGACAAGCAAAGCACAATATCCAAATGTTCAAAACATAAAGATAACTTGAAAATTACAAAAATGTACTCACCGAAACTCCTACAATCACAAAATGGCGGCCACACCACGTGCAAAAAAAGAAAAAATGTAAGCCTGTTTGGGGCTTCTATAATTAAGACACAATAACACGCTGAATAAATACTAATTCAGAAGTCAAACAACAAAAATCAGCGTTATACCTACAAAATTTTCACAGGACTAGTTTCGATGGTTTTACCGAACCATCATCTTCAGCTGCAAAACCGCAAATGAACAAGATAGGAAATAATGATAGGTAAGATAAGAAAGCCTGGACAAGAATAAGCAAGTGGCGCCATCTGTTGGCGAAACCAGAACTAAAACATAATTTCTCTAAAAGCCGAAGGCAAATTTGGATTGGAATTAGGATCGTTAACTAGAACAGAAAGATTTTTATGAATGTGAAATGCCTCTAGAAAATCCAGTTCTCCAATGGAAGATGTTTTTTGAATAATTTTGGCAGCAGAAAAATTGAAAGTGTGATTTTCGGACCAACAATGTTGAGCAACAGAAGACTTCTGTGTTTCCTTTTTTCTAACATATGCCTCATGTTCTTTGACGCGAAATTTTAAGGCTCTCTTAGTTTGGCCAATGTAAATTAAACCACACTGGCAAGGAATCCTATAAATACCCCAGGAATTCATATCCGGAATGGGGTCCTTGAGTATAGAAGTTGGAATTTTATTGATGGGAGAATAAACAACCCGAAAGTTAAATTTCTGCAAAATATGTGCAACTTTATAGCTAATTGATGGAAAGAAGGGAATCACAACAGAACTTTTATAATTTCCTAAAATAAGGGTGTGGCTTTTAGTGTGTTCAGATGAGAATTTTTTAACTGCTTGATTAATAATGTTGGATGAAAAGCCCCTGTCAATAGCTATTGCTTTTAAATAATTTAGTTCTTCATCAAGGGCTAGTTTGGAGGAGCAAACTTGAAGAGCACGGAAAACATAGGAATAAAATGAAGCTAACTTTTGTTTAGTCGGATGACATGATTTAAAGTGTGGTGGAAGGCAAACCGATGAAGGTTTACGGTAAACTGTTGTACTGAAGTTGGATGTGTTACGTGTGACCAGAATGTCGAGAAACGGAAGAGAATTGCAAGTCTCAAGTTCAAAAGTGAACTGAATAGCAGGATTAATAGAATTCATTGTTGAAAGAACTTTATTTAAATCATCTTTATTACCTTCAAACAGGGTAAAAGTATCGTCTACGTAGCGGAACCATGCCGGGAAGTTTAAAGTTTCAAACAATTTTGATTCATAATAATGCATGTAGATATCAGCCAGGATGGGACTGAGGGGGCTTCCCATGGCTAATCCCTCAGTTTGCTTGTAATATTTATTTTGGAAAACAAAATGTGTTTGTTTCAAACAGAGTTGAGTGAGAGAAATGAGCTCATCAATTTCGATGCAAGAGAAATGAAATTCGCGAAGTCTGGTTTCTAGACATCTTAATGCACCCTCCACTGGGACATTGGTGAATAATGATTTTACATCAAAAGAAACCATGAGTAAATTACTAGGAGAAATGTTTTAACCTTTTTTACAAACTCTATTGAATTTTTTATGGTGTAAATGTTATTGTCTAATAGAGTGGAAAATCTAGAAACTAAATATTTAGCTAAAGGATACGAGGCAGTACCTAAATTTGATACAATAGGGCGGAAAGGAATACCACTTTTATGAATTTTGGGAAGAGCATATAATCTGGCACAATTCGCAACAGATGGGATAAGCGAATGTTTTAAGTTGCTTGAAATGATTTGCGAAGATTTGATCGCAGTTTTTATTTTGGATAAGTCCGAAGGTGAAGGATCTTTAGGGATAGGATTATATGGTCCTTCGTTTAAGAGTTTAGTGACACCATCGATGTAAGTGTTCTTATCCATGACGACTATCTGGCCACCTTTGTCGGCCTTTGAAATGATAATATCCGGGTTAGAATGAATTTCGCGCATTGTAGCTCTTTCTCTCGCAGTTAGATTTGGTTTCAAAGGTTTATTATTGAATTTCACATTATGAGCGATAAGATGCCTAATCATTTCTTTCTGTGAATCTGAAACTTTACTGAACTTGAAAGCTTTTTCGATAGGAGCCAAAATCTTTGGAATCGAGGGTTTACAGGTTTGTGAGAAGTTAAAATTATATTTTAGAATTCTCTCTTGTTCTTCTGAAAGACTAACATTAGAAACATTAACTATTGGCTTGATGTTTACAATGGGAAGATTTTTTGAACTACTTGAACTGGAAGACTGTAAAAGAAGTTTTTCGAATTTAACTGCAAGGGTGTTTTTATGACGGTTAACTGCATTCTCCGTTCTAGACCAAGACTTTTGTTCAAGGGCAGTGAATTTTGGATATGATTTAGCGAGTTCCAGATGAAGCTTATAGAGTTCAGGTTCAATTTTGGACAATTGTTGAAGTGTATCCCTTATCACGGACCGCAGTAAGGCAAGCTTGCAATTTAACAGAATTCTTGAAACGCGACTCGAAGGTTTTTTATTAGATTTGATTTGAATAAAATTGGGGATCAATTTTTTACATTTACATTTAAGTAAAAAGTCAAGATGATTCAGGAATTTTTGCCGTTTCAGGCGTAATTTAGTGAAACGATTAACGGATGAAGGCATGATAAACAATGCAGAAAATCAAACTAAATTAACTGAGCAATAATAAAGTACACACAAAACAGCAGAAAAATGCCGTCACTGAAATGAATAGAAAACAAAACGTTTGTAAGCAAAATGCATGAAATCAGACAAGCAAAGCACAATATCCAAATGTACAAAACATAAAGATAACTTGAAAATTACAAAAATGTACTCACCGAAACTCCTACAATCACAAAATGGCGGCCACACCACGTGCAAAAAAAAAAAAAATGTAAGCCTGTTTGGGGCTTCTATAATTAAGACACAATAACACGCTGAATAAATACTAATTCAGAAGTCAAACAACAAAAATCAGCGTTATACCTACAAAATTTTCACAGGACTAGTTTCGATGGTTTTACCGAACCATCATCTTCAGCTGCAAAACCGCAAATGAACAAGATAGGAAATAATGATAGGTAAGATAAGAAAGCCTGGACAAGAATAAGCAAGTGGCGCCATCTGTTGGCGAAACCAGAACTAAAACATAATTTTTCTAAAAGCCGAAGGCAAATTTGGATTGGAATTAGGATCGTGAACTAGAACAGAAAGATTTTTAAGAATGTGAAATGCCTCTAGAAAATCCAGTTCTCCAATGGAAGATGTTTTTTGAATAATTTTGGCAGCAGAAAAATTGAAAGTGTGATTTTCGGACCAACAATGTTGAGCAACAGAAGACTTCTGTGTTTCCTTTTTTCTAACATATGCCTCATGTTCTTTGACGCGAAATTTTAAGGCTCTCTTAGTTTGGCCAATGTAAATTAAACCACACTGGCAAGGAATCCTATAAATACCCCAGGAATTCATATCCGGAATGGGGTCCTTGAGTATAGAAGTTGGAATTTTATTGATGGGAGAATAAACAACCCGAAAGTTAAATTTCTGCAAAATATGCAACTTTATAGCTAATTGATGGAAAGAAGGGAATGACAACAGAACTTTTATAATCTCCTAAAATAAGAGTGTGGCTTTTAGTGTGTTCAGATGAGAATTTTTTAACTGCTTGATTAATAATGTTGGGTGAAAAGCCCCTGTCAATAGCTATTGCTTTTAAATAATTTAGTTCTTCATCAAGGGCTAGTTTCTCTTGCATCGAAATTGATGAGCTCATTTCTCTCACTCAACTCTGTTTGAAACAAACACATTTTGTTTTCCAAAATAAATATTTAAGCAAACTGAGGGATTAGCCATGGGAAGCCCCCTCAGTCCCATCCTGGCTGATATCTACATGCATTATTATGAATCAAAATTGTTTGAAACTTTAAAATTCCCGGCATGGTTCCGTTACGTAGACGATACTTTTACCCTGTTTGAAGGTAATAAAGATGATTTAAATAAAGTTGTTTCAACAATGAATTCTATTGATCCTGCTATTCAGTTCACTTTTGAACTTGAGACTTGCAATTCTCTTCCGTTTCTCGACATTCTGGTCACACGTAACACATAAAACTTCAGTACTACAGTTTACCGTAAACCTTCATCGGTTTGCCTTCCACCACACTTTAAATCATGTCATCCGACTAAACAAAAGTTAGCTTCATTTTATTCCTATGTTTTCCGTGCTCTTCAAGTTTGCTCCTCCAAACTAGCCCTTGATGAAGAACTAAATTATTTAAAAGCAATAGCTATTGACAGGGGCTTTTCACCCAACATTATTAATCAAGCAGTTAAAAAATTCTCATCTGAACACACTAAAAGCCACACTCTTATTTTAGGAGATTACAAAAGTTCTGTTGTCATTCCCTTCTTTCCATCAATTAGCTATAAAGTTGCACATATTTTGCAGAAATTTAACTTTCGGGTTGTTTATTCTCCCATCAATAAAATTCCAACTTCTATACTCAAGGACCCCATTCCGGATATGAATTCCTGGGGTATTTATAGTCCTGGGGTATCCTTGCCAGTGTGGTTTAATTTACATTGGCCAAACTAAGAGAGCCTTAAAATTTCGCGTCAAAGAACATGAGGCATATCTTAGAAAAAAGGAAACACAGAAGTCTTCTGTTGCTCAACATTGTTGGTCCGAAAATCACACTTTCAATTTTTCTGCTGCCAAAATTATTCAAAAAACATCTTCCATTGGAGAACTGGATTTTCTAGAGGCATTTCACATTCATAAAAATCTTTCTGTTCTAGTTAACGATCCTAATTCCAATCCAAATTTGCCTTCGGCTTTTAGAGAAATTATGTTTTATTTCTGGTTTCGCCAACAGATCGCGCCACTTGCTTATTCTTGTCCAGGCTTTCTTATCTTATCTATCATTATTTCCTATCTTGTTCATATGCGGTTTTGCAGCTGAAGATGATGGTTCGGTAAAACCATCGAAACTAGTCCTGTGAAAATTTTGTAGGTATAACGCTGATTTTTGTTGTTTGACTTCTGAATAAGTATCAGTATCTTTCTAAATACATTATAATTTACACTTTCTTGACACAATAAATTTTTGTTTTTAAAATAAATTTTTGTTTCCTTAGTTATTACTTAATTCACATTCATTGAATTTTTCAAGCATTAATTTAACTTTACCCTGGCTCTCCATTATGTGTGGTGTCAAACGGGAATATTCGTGTTTTAGTCTTACAACACTTCCCCTAACCACCATGATTTGTTAGAATTCAACGACCAAATAGACACACCTTACTCGACATTCTACAACTCAATGAGCTACTTTAACATTCTTAAAAATTCAAGTGTATGTGGAGAACCCTACAAAACACATTCATTCTAACTTCCCCCTCATTCATCTTTAAACATGCAAGCTTTCGCTCTAAAGCATGACTTTATGTACAGTTTAATACTTAAATTTTGAATTCATTCCTTTTGAGCATTTTACCTTTAGCATCTAAAATTTTATGCTTCTAGACTAAATTCTACTTTTACATAACATTCAAGTATTTACGTACATTTACAAAATTTTAATACATATGATTTTTACAATTTACCATAAAATGAATAAGAGAAATAAATTTTTACTTTACTCATTCTTCGCCAAGCTGGCGGCACTGAAACTAAAATTCTTATTAATACAAGAATACGAAGTTATTTTTATCTTCGGCCAAATTTTGGCTTTAACATAACAGAATTAGTCTTTCGACCAACAGAAAATGCTTGTTCTTAGCTTTTATACTTAAAGTAAATAATACTTTCGCCTTAGCTAAATAAAGTAAAACAAAACTAAGTCTCAACCGAGAAATATTGACTTTCGTCAAAACATAGAACTTCGTACTTATGCATAACATTTCGGAATAAAAGAGAAAAAAAAATTATAGAAGATTTTAACTTATCTTTGAGTTTTCGATGCTTGAAACTCCGTCATTCTTTTGTGGCAATATTGTTCCCAAGTTATAGGTTTCATGGACGTCAATCTTCTCCTTACTGACCTCCGAGTGTCGTCCACATTAGTTTTTCTTTTGCGTCCTCTGCATGCTGCCCTCTTGGCGGAGTAATCGTCGGGCTGTTGTCGTTTCCGTTTTTCCATGGGACGGCTGGTCTTGACGTCCTCCGGCCTGGAGTCCTTCTTGAATTTCTTCTGTTGTTCGTGGTATTTTTGTTCCTCCTGTTGCCGTTTCAGTTTCCGGAACGGCGGCCTTGCTGGCACCTGACTCTCTGGCCCTGGGCGCGTTCTCCTTGATGTATAATTTCTCCTGCGATCCGCTGTAGGTGGTGTTTTGCTCTTTACCACGGTTTCTTTACGCGGTGCATCTGTATTCTTGTTTTTCTTAAATGCTGGAGTTTGAAAGTTTTTCTTTTTTCTTTTTGGTACCGTCGTCGGAGTTGTAGAAGGGCTAGGTCTCTCTTCAGTTCTCTGCTTCTTGGGTGGTGGAATAGTTGTTGTTATTTCTGGACCTTCTACTTCGTTTAGACTTGAGTCCTGCAAGAAACTTTTAAGGATTTCAAAATCATTTGGATTATAGTATTTTTTCACCTGGTCGGGACTTGCTTTACAGATCTCCCCTCTCTCGTTCTTAAGATATAATACGACACCTTTGATTTCCTGAATTACATAGGGGCCTTCAAATTTTGGAACTAGCTTTGACGTAAATTTGTCTGGGGCACTTGATAAAGAAAATTTCCGCTTCAATACTTTATCCCCAACTTTAAAATCTGCTTCACGGCGTTTTCTATCATAATATGTTTTTTGCTTCTTTCTTGCCGTATCGGAGCTTTTAAGCGCCTGATCAATCAGTTTTTGCACATCTTTCTGTTTAAACTCTTGCTCTCTTTGTTGCACAAAGAATAATTTATCTAAAGGCGTAATTAACTTTCTGCCTAAAAATAATTCTGCTGGGGTTTTTCCCGTAGTATAGTGATTTGCCGTTCTTAAAGCATAAGCTAATTCATTTATGTAGCCATCCCAGCGCTTGTGATGTGTGCTCACGTAACTGCGAATTATTTTTACTATGTTTTTATTCACTCTTTCTGCTATGTTTGCCTGTGGTCTATACGGAACCATTTTGATATGGCGTATGCCAAGTCCAGTGCATATGTTTTCAAATATTTGACTAATGAATTGTTTTCCGTTATCGCTAATGACTTTTAACGCTGCACCGTATTTTAAAATGTATCTGTGTAAGAATGCGTCTGCGACTGTTTGGCTGACGCGCGTTTAAGTGGAACAATTTCTGTCCATTTTGAAAAATGATCTACTATTACTAAAAGAAAACTATTTTTATTTAACTCGCTCTGGGGGAAGGGACCAAGAAGATCTATGCCTAAAATTTCATTCGGAAATGTAGCGCGAATGCTATTTAAGTACCCGGCCGGGCTGTAATTAATATAATTTATTAACTGACATTGATTGCAGGACCTGACATACGCCGTTACTATTTTGTATAATTGCGGGAAATATACCGCCTCGCGTACCATTTTTAAAGTCTTTCTGACCCCTAAATGACCCGCTGTTTTCGCGTCGTGTAATTCCTTCAAAATGCTTAATCGAAGCGAGACTGGGATGACTGGTTTGTACTCAAGATTTTCGTTTGTTGTTTTCGTAGAAAATAATAAATTAACTATTATTTCATAGTTTTCTGCTCTATTTCTTATCGCATCGATATCTGTGTGCTCAAAGCTTTCGGGGTCTTTCAAATATGCATAGATATTTCCAAATTCAGGATCAGCGTTCAGTTCAGTAATAATCGTATCTCTAGAATCTAAAATTTTTGAAGTCAACACAGCGCATTTAAGTTCATTTCCTTCATCGTCCAGTTTTATACGAGAAAGTGCGTCAGCTACATTGTTTTCCTTACCCGGTTTATATTTTATTCTGATATTATATTCTTGGAGTTTTAAAGCCCATCTTATTAACCTGGGCGTTAGGTTTTTTCCCGAGTAAAGTCTACCAACAGCCGCATGATCCGAAAAGACTGTTACTGGCGCTTTGCCGAAATAAACTCGAAATTTGTGTACAGCCATTAATACGGCTAATGTTTCTCTTTCTGTAGCTGTATAATTCCTTTGTGTCTGATTCAATGTTTTACTAAAAAATGCTAGAGGATGGCTATTTTGCATAAGAACCGCTCCCACCGCATAGTCTGACGCATCTGCTGCAATTTCCAGGTTTTCGTCCCCCTCCGGGAATTTTAAAACAGGGGCATTGATGAGCGCTTCTTTTAATCTTTCTAATGCTGTATTTGCTTCCGCTGTCCACGTAAATTTACCTCGCTTTCTTTTGATAACTAAGAGTGGTTCAACAATATTAGCGAAATCTTTTATGAAAGACCGATAGTAAGAACATAACCCAAGGAAAGAAGAAAGTTTCTTGGCGGTGTTGGGCGGTGGAAAATTCTTGATGGCTTTTATTTTTGAATCTTGCGTTTCTATACCCTTTTGCGAAATTTTATAACCCAGATATTTAAGTTCTTTAGTTGCGAACTTGCATTTTGAGGCGTTAATTGTAAGACCGGCCTCTTTTAATAACTTAAAAACTTGTTCTAGATCATTAATGTGTTGTTCCAACGTACTACTCGTTATAATTATATCATCTAGATAAATTAAAGTTGATTTACCTAGGACAGGCTTTATAACAATGTCCATAGCTCTCTGGAATGTTGATGGGGCCCCACACAACCCAAAAGGCATGCGTAAAAATGCATAAGTGCCCGATTTTGTTATAAACGCGGTTTTATGTACGTCTTCGGGTCTCATAGCTATTTGATAGTAGCCAGACGTTAAGTCCAAAGTAGACATGTATCTTGTCGATTTGATCTGTCTAATGATTTCCTCTATAACCGGCAAAGGGTAAACTGGAAATTTAGTAATACTATTTAGTTTTCTGTAATCGATAGCAAACCTCCAAGCCCTTTTATCCGAAGGAGGAACTCGTTCTTTTTCCTACACAGTACGACTGGACTCGAGTACTCACTATTTATGGGCGTTATTATTTTATTCTTTAACATCTCCTGAATATGTTCTTCGATAATTACGTCTTTTTGTTTGTCGTACCGATAATGTTTAGATCTACAAGGTTTTTCGGCAGTTACTTGTATCTTATGCGTAACTATCTGACAATTTCCCGGTTTTTCTGAAAACAAGTTAGCAAAATTACTCACCACTTGCTGTATTGCTTGCCTTTCATGGTCATTCAGATGGCTAAGGTCCACTTGCGGTGTCTCCACAGGTTCCACCACCCTCTGCTCCATCTCCAGTACCACGGAACTGTCTTGAAAATTCAATTTGGCCCTCGCGGCCCTTAAAAACTCCATACCTAAAATAAGAGGGTTTTGCAGATTTTTCACTACAAAAATTAATACTTTGAGGCTTTCCTCTTTTACCTGTATGTTTAACGATAATTTCCCGATGCAGTGACATGTTTTTCCTTGCGCCGCTATAATTTCCGTATTTTTGGTTTTAAATAATCGTACCCTATAAAAATTCTTTTTGAAGAAATTTTCGCTCATAAAATTCCCTTCTGCTCCTGTATCGATGAGGGCTTCTACTGGTACATCGCCAACCAGGACTTGTATAATTGGTAGATGTGAGTTTTTTACGATGACCGTATTTAAATGTCTTTTTGAGGTTTTTTTTAAAAACTTCCGGGGTCTGGACCCTCCCTTTCACAGGCCCCTCTACTCGTTTAAAGCTTTCCTTTCAATCTGTGCCTTCTGGGTACGCGGATGTTTATTTTCGAATTTTTTTTTTGGGCCTTGACCTTCCAGTTTCGATGCGTTAGCTTGATAGCTCTTTCCCCCATAAGAGCGATTTCCATTTCTGCTTTCCTCATTTGAAGATTTCCTTCGGGTACTTTGAGAATACGTTGCCCCTCTAGCTTTTTCCGCTATTCTGCGATTTTGAAACTTCACCGCCAATTCGAAGAGCTCCTACAATGTGCTTGGGTTTCTAATTTCGAAGTAGTCTTGAACAGCGGGTAACAATCTTGGTAAGATTATTTCAATAATCTCCGCATCGGGTTTCTTTCCATACAGCATATCCGTCAGCTTAATTTTTCGTAGAATAAAGTCCGTCAATTCTTCTATATCCCGTTGATAGAAACTATATATTTCGGCTTCTAGCCTTGCTCGATCTTTCACTATGGGGAAGGCCTTTACTAACGATTTTTTGAAATTTTCAAATGTATATGTCTGGCTCCCAAATTCCCCTAATAAAAATTTGCCTATATTTTTCCACCATAGCGTGGCCTGTCCTCTTAGTGCGGATGTAGCGATGGCAACTTTTTATCTTTCAGGAACAGGGTAGAGCTGAAAGTGGTTTTCTAGACCTTCTAGAAATACCGCCACCGAATTTTTTCCGTCGAAATGGACGTTTGGCTTGATTGACGCTCTCAAAGTCTGGACCAGGTATCCAAATCCTTCCAATTGGCTTGTCATTTCTTGGTGTTGTCCAGCGGCTTCCATCCAATTTTCGGCCATTTCAGTTCGATAAGTGTTCGGGCGCCAATGTAGCGTTGCGCGCCTCCAACTTGCACGCATGTGAAAACTGGATAAAAGATAGAGTCTTGTTAAGGGTTTAAGTCCCTTTTTATTCAACGTAATAAATTACAAGTGCGTGCTCTTGACGCTCACAAACTGCGCCAACTTGGCGGTCAAATAAAAATAATAACCTGAAAAGAAACTAAAGACAAGACTCTAACTACGAGGCTCTCTAAAAGTAACTAATCTCACCGCGTTTTACAAAACCGCTGCTAATTCAGCAAACTTGAAGATCACGTTGAACGCTTAACAATACTTCCAGACAAGCACACAGGCCGAAACGCGGGGTTCTTCAATTTCTGGCCAACTACCTCCGCGCTCGGGAAGTAAGAATAGCACACCTTGAACTCGTTTCTTTTCTATTTAACTCAGAATACTTCCCCTGATAATTTGAATCCTTGCGCGTTCTACTAAAATTTACATACTCTGGCATTGGCAGTTCCAGGGGAAAAGCAAGGCTTGACAGGAAAGGTAGTTTAAACTTAAAATAAATGTTAGTTAAAATAAATATAAACCCTAGAGACTTATAAAATAATTGATGATTAAAAATGTTAGCAGTTAATTATTAAAATAATTAAATAATTAACGATTAGAATAACTAAATAATTAAAATTTAATAAAATGTAAAGAGACAAATAAAAATTTAAGAAGTTTTTAAATAAATGGTAAATATCTGAATAATAAAATAAAGTACTGGAGTTTGACTTATTTAGCGTTTGGGCTGGAATTTAAATTTCACACAAAAACTGAGAAATAACTCAATCGATCTCCTGTTGAATTTAAGCTCTGTATATAATGTACTTCTTCAAGGGATCATAGAAATAAACACCATTTCTTTTTCCAGCATACCAATGAAAAACACTAAAATGGTTAGATAAAGCGTCACTAATGAGACTAGACAGAATGCCATAAATAGCAACAGAATATAGAGAAATTTTTAACGGATGATGTGAAAATACGAAACCAAAAAGATAGAAGTTCAGCATTTTGAGAAAATTCATTCCATCTGACAACGATCTCCTCTCAGTTTAATTCTAGCTCAGTTTAATTCTAGCTTTCCGAAAAGTTTGCACGTCTCTTTTCCGCTGGAAGACATTCCCGTTTACCCGCTGTCATAAGTTCATTTTACTTTCTGGATAATAAGCCTTTGACACGTGGGACGAGGCTTTTCTTTCCTTAAAAGTCTTCACCTCTGTTTAAGCATTTGTTTTCCAAGGAAAGAGAGGCATGCATTCAAAAGTTAGAATCAATTTTTTAATATAATTTTATTACTAAAAATACAATTTTCGAGATCAAACTTCTACCGAATTTGTTGTTCAGTTAAAGAAGCTTTCTTATTTATGACTCCTGTGCGTTTCGGCTAGAATTATGATTTATCCTCAAAGCTAAAAAGTACCGGAGCTCCGGCACAATTTAAGCTCTGATTTACAGAATCACACTTTTTGTTTTGTTACTCCTCTGATGAAATTATTTCTTTCACTGCAGCTTTAATTTATATCATTTCCCAATTTTCTAAACATTTTTTATTGCAGAATTTTATTGTTGGTACTATGTAGAAAGGAGATTTTTCTCTCAAATTTACAATTCTCAATCTAATTACAGCTAAATTAAAATTACAGCTGCAAGAAATCAATTCAGGGAGTTGGCGATTCGCTTGAGTTGATTCTCCCGATCCCATTCTTCCTTTGATTATTTTCGCTCTTCGCTCCATCCTTGCGCAAAACTTTTGATTCTCTTCCCTTTCCCTATCCCATTTAAGAGTAAGATTTAGTCAAGCTAGAGATTTTTTTATTGCCACGGCACTTTCATTCAAGCAATAAAATAGTATCAATATTTTGGTGTCAAGGGAAAACAAAGAAAGCAAACTAATGACTCACATACCTTTTATCATTTCAATTCAGTAAAAAACAGATCATTCAAAATTCTAGATAAGCAAATGAAGAAAGGTTGTTTACCTTTATGATCCGCGTTCTTCGATTCTGGTCCGCCGCTTTTGTAGACTCCGATTTGGTTTCAAACTCATCTAAATTTGCACTATTTTGTATGAATCACTTTATTTGACATTTCACACAAAAGAGGAACAATATCTAAATCATTACAACATCAAAAACACTTCTAACTACTTAGCATCATTGTTCTACATATCTAAAAGCGGCATTATTCTATTGCGTCACTGTTCTAAAAGCATATACTTATCATTTCCAGTTCTCAAAAAACAAACTTTCTTTTTCGATTCTCGTCGGTCTGGAGGCTCAATCCGTTCCCCAAGAGCGGAGCGTGCGTCGTTCGCGACACACTCCCCCCGATGAGTTTTACCAAGTTGAAACTCAGCCACAGTCTGGTTGAAAGTTCATGAGGTTTAATTGTTCAGGGGTTCGAATCACTCGTCCACATCTAGTTGTTTTGAGGGGATTCTGATTGAGTTTATCTGACTGATCTTTGTCAGTGGCAGGAAAATCTCTAGATCCAATAGAAGTTGTAGGCTTATTACACATTTTTTGATCAGAATGCTTCTTTCTCAAACAGTCTCCTATATTATCCGTTTGTAAATGTACTTCGTACGGATAAATTTTATGTATGGGTCGAAGGATTTCGCCAATTTTGGTGAGTAATTTGACTAAACGAACTACACCATCATTTCCTGGGATGATGTTATAATTTTTCCTACAGGCCACTTAATTCTTTTCTCAGATGTTTCTATTAACACAATGTCTCCAACCGATAGTTTAACATATTTCTCTGGTTTAAAAATATGGTTTTTCAGTTTTCCTAAGTATTCAAATCTGAACCGTTTTCTTAGATCTTCTCTGACCTTCATCTGGTATAGATACCTTTTTGGAAAGTATTTGGCATCAATAATGTCTAGATCTGGAACGCCACTTTCTTTTAGATCACGAAAAATCATTGCAGGTGTCAAGGGTTCTAGTTCCAAGTCCTCGGAAATATAAGTTAATGGTCTGCAATTTAAGATATTTTCACCCTATGGTAAAGGTACAGTGCTCGCGTCCTCCGTCAATGGAATGGAATTTAAGATATTTTCGCAATCACTGAGGATCGTACAGAGTTCTTCATATTTCAGTGAGGCATTACCTAAAACTTTTCTGAGAATGTTTTTCATCAGGCCAATCATTTTTTCCCAAAATCCACCCTACCAGGGAGAAGCTGGTGGGATAAATTTCTATTTAATGCGGTTGACAACATGATTCTTAGTAATTTCATCCCAGTCAATCATTTTTAAGAGCGAATTTGTACCAATAAAATTACTACCGTTATCAGTGTAGACAATTTCAGAAAACGCCGGAAAGCCAATAAAAAGTTATTTGTTGACAAAAACGTTAAAAGTTCAAGATGAATTGCCCTGTATACGGCACATGTAAATAAAACGATCCACGTTTTCGATCCATTTTTTAAAAACAAAGGGCCAGCTAAGTCGATACCTGTCACTTCAAAAACAAAAGAATCTTTAACACGGTCTTTTGGCAAAGGTGCGGATTGCACCGTGGAGGGCCTCGAATCAAATTTTCTACATTTAGTGCAGTTTTGCAACACTTTGCGAATAGTTTTACGACTTTTCAAAATCCAGAAATTTTCTCGTAGCATTGCCATTAAAGTCTGAGTTCCGCAATGCATTTGTTGTTTAATTTTTTTCCATAATCAGTTTAGAGACAACTGGATGTTCAGGAGGTAGGATTATAGGTGTTCTAAAATTTTCGAAGTCTTGTCTCATTAATATTCTTGACTTTACTCTTTAAAGACCAGATGAATCAACAAATGGTTTTAAATGTCGTAAGGGTTTATCCTTTTCTATTTCAATGGAGACACTTTGCACAATTTTCCAAATAAAGACTTCAGCTGCATTCAATTCTTCGATTTCTAACTTCTTTGGCGTTGTTCTGTTTTATCTCTGCAGTTGTCAATATACCTTTTTATCCAGGCTGTAACTCTAATTATTTTCTCAAAAGAAGAAATTCATGAGAAATGCGAAAATTCTTCATCTACATTTGTTAACGAGGATACAACTGTTTTTCTTCTTTCTCAATCAATCATATCTTTGCCAGGAGAAATATCACAAGTAGGCCAACAGTCTGGATTCAACTTCAACCATGCTGGACCTTCATGCCATCTTTGGGCTTTAATAGTTTCAACGGAACATCCTCTTGACAGAATTTCCGCAGGATTCAAGTTGCCAGGAACATAATTCCATGTATCAGGATTAGTAAGAGCTCGTATTTCTTTTACTCTATTCATAACAAATACACCCCAATTTTCTTCATTCTTAATCCAGTACAATATGTTCCTTGAATCTGTCCAATAAAACATAGGTATATTTTCTTCCTTCAAATCTTGTTTTATAGATTTCATTAATTTTGCACCAAAAACACAAGCTAATAATTCTAGTCTACAAATTGATGTGTGTTTTAGAGGAGCAACTGTAGATAGTGCTTGAACTAAAAGACAAGAAACTTCAGTTTCATTTCCATTTTTTAAATAAACGCAGGTTGCATATGCCATTCGGGATGCATCACAAAATATATGAAAGGATAATTTCAATTCAGAATCAATACTCAGCATCATCTGTTGGGGAAGTTTTACTTCTGTTAAACGATTTACATCATTTTTCCGTTTCATGTATTTCCTTTAAATTTCTTCAGGAAGAGCTTCATCCCAAGTTACTTTTAATTCCCAGCAGTTTTCCCAACATTCCTAAATCTTTCACTTCAATATAATCCACTTCGGCGGTCCCTGTTCGGGCGCCAAATATTTATATCATTTTGACTTTGTTGTCATTCGTACTGCATAGCATTAGCTAAGAATTTAGATATATAGCTTCGTTGACTCCCAGAATCAATTAAACAGCAGCACTATTTTTTTGGACTATTGCCACGCACTTTTACTACTAAAGTTTGTAATAAAACTTTCTCTAAACATGATTTGTTCGTCAAATTGAGATCCTTCTTATTTGATTTTTTCTCATGTAAACTATTTCTGTCACAGATTAAACTATTGTGTTTCCAACCACATGAATCACACTTTATCTTCGAAAAGCAATTTTTTGCCGAATGGTTACCCCTTTTAAGGCATAAATAACATATTCCGAGTTTTTGAAGTGACGCCTTTCTGTTTGCTACAGACTTTGGGCAAACATCGGAAGTATGTTTTAGGAATTTTAGGAATTATAATTATAGGGCAGGTGAATCCAATAGGGTCATAAATTTTATGAATTTCAGACAAAATTGTTCTTTTAGTAACAGGTTTATTTTTCAATTCATTTAATCCCTTAATATCACAACTTAATGTGTCATCATGCAAATCCCAAAGAAGTCCCAAAATATTGACCGTTTTAGCTTCACAAGGATCATCGAAAAACTCCTTCTCATTTAATTTATCAAGCTTCGACTGTTCTAAAATGGGTTCAACAACAAATGCATCCATTTCATTTCGAGGATAGTTATATGCCCGCTCTTGTAATTCAAATTTAGCACTTGCCAAAATTTCAGTGGCATCATTTCTTATCTTCTTTAATTCTGATTCATCCTTCACACTTGTAACTAAATTATCAACGTACCAGGATTCTACTAATTTATTAGCACTCGCACGATAATTTTCTGGTACTTCATTCATTAATTTCGTTAGTGTTGCATTTAAGAGAAATGGACTGCTGGTTATTCCAAAGACCATTCTTCTATGCCTGTATATTTTCAAACGCTCAGAATTTCCCTGTTCCCACCATAAATATCTTAAATAATCTCTGTCTTTAGGACTAAGTGCTATCTGCAGAAAAGCCTTCTTAATATCAGCGCTCACACCAATTTTTCCCAGTCCAAATCTATTTATTATAGCTGGAACAGTGTCAATCAAATTTGGACCCTTTTCCAAACAATCATTTATGGAAGGTAATCCTTTAGTTCTTATGGATCCATCGAAAACCGGTCTTATTTTTGTCTTGGTGGAATTCATTCGAATAACAGCGTGATGGGTAAATAATGAGAGAGGTTATTAACTTCTTCCTCAGGAACAATCTCTATTATTTTATCATCTTCCCAAGATTTAAAAATTGCGTCAAAATCTTCTAAAAATCCTCCATCCCTTAAATTCTTCACTGTGCTTTTTAATCTCTTTTTTGCTATTTCTCGATAGTTTGGAAGTAGAGAATGATTTTCAATCCAAGGTAAAAAAACTTGAAACCTTCCTTCTTCATCTCTTTTCACATTGGACAGAAATGTGCTATTATTTGTTTTTCTAATTCTCTTTTACTTTGACTTTCTGAAGGATATAATATCCCAAGAGTATCAAGTTTCCATAAATCAGAAATTTTACTATCTGATACTAACATAGAAAATATATAAGAACAATCATATTTATTTTCCATTTCTACGGGAATTTTCCCGCTATGTCCGCGCTTATGAGGATATGAATTTCAGAAGGAGAATGCTCGAACAGCAATTTTTTATGCCTACATTCAACATCATTCAAAATATATGTTATGGGTTTTTAACTCATTTAAATAAGGCTTGATGTTCAGTTGTGGAATATCAGAACAAATTTTCGCTTGATCAAAAGCTTTGAAGTTACACTGATAATCGTTTTTAATACTACTTAAACGTACAACGAACTGTTTATGAGTTTCAACCACTTCGGTTCCTCCGAACAGAGTATGAATCACACTGCTTTCGTTAATACATTCGTACTGCATAGCATTAGCTAAGAATTTAGATATATAGCTTCGTTGACTCCCAGAATCAATTAAACAGCAGCAATATTTTTTTGGTCTATTGCCATGCACTTTTACTACTAAAGTTTGTAATAAAACTTTCTCTAAACATGATTTGTTCGTCAAATTGAGATCCTTCTTATTTGATTTTTTCTCATGTAAACTATTTCTATCACAGATTAAACTATTGTGTTTCCAACCACATGAATCACACTTTATCTTCGAAAAGAAATTTTTTGCCAAATGGTTACCCCTTTTAAGGCATAAATAACATATTCCGAGTTTTTGAAGTGACGAATTTCTGTTTGCTACAGACTTCGGGCAAACATCGGAAGTATGTTTTTCTTTTTCTGAATCCTCGCAAAATAGGCAGCTGTTAATTGAAACCTTTAAGACAGCAGCCGTTGGAATAGAAATTTTATTTATTCTTTTTTCTTTTAGAAAGTCGTTTGAATTGTGATTGTTTATTTTATCTTGAATTTGTAGCATAGATTCGCGGCATTCGATTTCCGTTTTTAAGAACTCTAATAATTCGTTTACATCGAAATTATCTTTCGATTTCCTTTTTCTTTGGAAATCAAGATTCGGTTCATTCGGAATTAATTTTAATAAAACTGGTGTCAACAAAGTGCCATATGTGCCAGAAGTTACATTAAGTGATTTCAAACTTTTTATCTGTATTTCGATATCATCATACAACTTACATAATGCAAATACGTTATTAGTATTCCTAAGAGGTTCTAAATTTAACAGTTTTCCCATATGTACATTTATAATTAAATCTGTTCGACCAAAGCGTGTTTTAAGTAACTCGAATGCGGCAAAATAATTTTCACTTGATAATGCAAAACCACTAACAGCATTACAAGCAGCACCTGATAAAAATGAAATCAAATAATTAAATTTGTCTGAATATGTTAAATCACTATTCTGATGTATCGCATTATGAAACTGGTTCCAAAATGATAACCAATTAACAGGATCGCCATTAAATTTATTGATCGATAATTTGGGCAATTTAATTTTTGAATGAGATACAGAAATATTTGAAATATCATTCACAATATTACCAATTGTATTCGAAACAGGAATTTCAGGTTTCCTTTTCTCTTAGTTTTGATTTCATGGAAATTATTTTCTCGGAATGAACTTCACAAGTTTCAAATTCCGATTCATATTCAGTAGTCTCAATTAATTCTTGTATATGTTTATCTAATTCTTTTAGGCTGTTATATTTTGAACCTAATAAATCAATATTTTCATTATGAATACACAAATCGTATTCTGTTTCTTGGAGGTATTCTTTACAGTTATTTATCAACTTTGTTGTCATACTCCTAACTACAGTTCGTATTCTCTTTAATTCTTCTATTTTAGTAAACATGTTTAAATATTTCAGACAGGAAATATCTCAAATTACAAATCAGTACTCTCAAATCATAAATAAACTTCTCAAATCAAAAGGAGCTATTTTTCAAACATTCCTAAATCTTTCACTTCAATATAATCCACTTCGGCGGTCCCTGTTCGGGCGCCAAATATTTATATCATTTCAATTGAGAAAAAAACAGATCATTCAAAATTCTAGATAAGAACATGAAGAAAGGTTGCTTACCTTTATGACCCGCGTTCTTCGATTCTGGTCCGCCGCTTTTGTAGACTCCGATTTGGTTTCAAACTCATCTAAATTCGCACTATTTTGTATGAATCACTTTATTTGACATTTCACACAAAAGAGGAACAATATCTAAATCATTACAACATCAAAAACACTTCTAACTACTTAGCATCATTGTTCTACATATCTAAAAGCTGCATTATTCTACTGCGTCACTGTTCTAAAAGCATATACTTATCATTGGCAGTTCTAAAAAAACTCTTTCTTTTTCGATTCTCGTTGGTCTGGAGGCTCAATCCGTTCCCCAAGAGCAGAGCGTGCGTCATTCACGACACCTTTTATCTCATAATTGGAAATTACAATACTTGAGATATAACATCAGATGCACAAATAACGTCTAACACAAAAAGTGATTACTTCACAGAAATCCTGCCGAACGAGGGTACAATGCCTTCCACAAACTTGTTTCGATGGAAAAAAAAAAAAAAAAAGGTCAGGCATAGTTCAGATTAAGAAAGTATGCATAATTTATGCAAATTTAAATATTATTGTAATTAAAAGAGAAGAAGAGAACAAATGTTAATTGGAAGGATTTTTTATTATTGCTTAAATAGTCCACTGATACAATTGTTTATTTATTTATTTATTTTTGAATAGCAGGTGGCTTTTATTTGGGACAAAAGCTGCGCAACTCGTTAACCGGTTCTCAGTAAGGGTGCAACGTTTTTCAATACCCCTCATAAAATGTCTTTCTTTCTTCATTTGGCTCAATCTCCATTACAAAAGCAGAAAATTCCTTTTAACAATTAGTTTAATTTTTTGTACGTGAAAAGCTCTTTACCTTCTTCACTATCACTGCTTTTACTGTCATCTAGTGTTAAATGATCATTCAATTCTTCATTTATCATTTCACGTTTGATTCCTCTTTCGTCGCCTATTGCTTTTTCTATTTGTACGATTTTTTTGGCGTTCTTCTTCAATCGATGGAAGTCCTTTAAAACTGTTGACAACTTCTGTTCAGCGCTGATGCCAGCAAATACTCCTTGTTGATGAATTCACTTGTTCCCATGCAAGTTTTATAATTTCTTTTCAGCGACTTATGTCGAATTGTTTCCAAAATACCGTTTGTGTATTTTGCCTACCTTCATCCAGCCGTTAGTGTGTCGTGGCTACCTTCATATAATGCTTCATTTGCAGAGATCTAAACATGGCTCACATAGTAGGATTTGAAACTTTTTTATTGATCCAGTGTTTTTTTTTTTTTTTAATTTATTTATTTATATTTTTTATTGAATATTTAAATTCTTTGTGCATCATTCCTTGATCCAGTGATGGGGTTAAGAAACTGGTGTTTGGTGAAAGAAGAACTTGATAATGCTAAATAACTTAAAGCTAAGGTTCTGCTGTTCTAAGTAATGTTTGAGGACAATTGCAGCGATGCCGACGCTCTGCTATTACTGAGGTTTACAGAAATGGGCATTTAGCATAGCACTGTAGATATATGAAAGGTTCAAACTTCTACAGCCATATATTAGATAAACTTTCTTTCGCTTTGAAAGACGAAAATTTTAGAAATTTTCCTTCAAACTTCTATAGCCACATATTAGATAAATTCTCTTTCACTTTGGAAGACGAAAATTTTAGAAATTTTCGACTTCCTAAACATTACATAGGAGCTTAGACAGGGTCTGGCAACAATATTTGGTGGGGAAGTTAAAATCTTATTCTTCATGTAGCATGATTGTTGAATCGAATTGTGTGTATATATTGCAGTTGCATGTTTGTGTTTTTAATTTTTAAATGAACGCGCGGATACTCTGTCTCAAATTTCTCTAATTTTGTTCCAATTAAATGATAAGGGAATTTCAAAATAATGTGGCATATTAGATGAATTTAGTATGATTTTATGTGTCTTGTCAGTCAGCATGCCCAGACAATCAAATAAAAAAATCAGAACTCAAAATATATCTGTTGAAGATAATCAGACCGAAATTTCGAAGTACTTTTCTTCATCAGGTATTAAAAAACCAAATGAGAGAAAGAGACCGGGTGTTACTGTCGTGAGTTTTACGTTACTTTCATTCAACCGAATTTTAATTTTAATATAAGCATAATTACGTTCCTGTTGTTAGAATCAAAATCTTTATATATACTAGCCTTCCAGATATGTTTCAGAAGCGTACAGCTGGTGGAGGAAGAGCTTTCATTGTTTCTAATTTAGAGTTTTTTTTTTTTTTTTTTTTTTTTTTTTTTGATACAATGTTTACAATTATGAGAACTGCATAGTGTTTAAAACTATGAATTCTTTTCTTTCAGGATAATTTATCGCCTTCAAAGAAGGTTCAGAAACAACAAGCAGTATCTAAAGATGAAACTGTCTGTGAACATACACTCTGTGAATCCACTATTTCACAGTTGCAAAACTTTTCATTCAAGCAATCTTTATTTAAAATGAAAGAAGTAACTGAAAGATCATTGCCAAATGCTGACATAGAAAATCAAATCTCATGTTTCAGTAATTTTTCTACAGAAGAATTAGATGCTGATAATATTATAGAACTTGATGGTGATGAAATAATTAACGAAAATGAGTTGGAAGTTAAATCGACCAAAATTGATATTAAGTAAATTTTTAATATTATTATGTGTAAAATTGGAATCAACTGTGTTTAAAAAAAAAAAAAAGTTAACTTTTGAAAAAACTGAATGAATATTATATTTATGCAGAGTCGGAGAGATAGATTTTTGTTAAATTTTGTATTCAGTTGTGCATTGAATGAAAATAAATTTATATAAAATAATAATTAATAATTACTGCTATGAAACAGTGCTTTATGTTTAGTATTTTACATGGTTTTCATATATATGTATCATTTTAAGTTGTCAGCAAAAATAATCTTGTATTAGATTATTTGTATGTGTAAGATTATCGATATATGTGTAACGTATAACAAAAAAAATTTTTGCATTTCAGCATACTTTGCTAATAGAGATTTGAATTACTGATACTTTTATTGAAGTGAATGTAATTCATGCTGTGGCATTCAAAGTATAAAAATAATAGTAAAATCCTGTTAAAGATGATAAAATTTGGTAGTCTGTTATAATATTCTGACTTATGAATTTTATTTTAGTAGTTTACTTCTTGAAACTTTCAATACTTATATGTTATAATTATCGGTATCTGTAGTTGATGCTTTTCAAAAATGGATAATAATCCGATTTATGTGAAATATAGCATTCATGTAATGTATATAAATTATGATTAATTGTTAAATTATATACAGTATAAATTAAACATCATTAAATAAATAAATTTTACTGTACATACTAAATAAATAATTTTACTATATGCTTTTGCAGTAGATTTATATTTACTTTATGGTTGTCTTTTGTAGCTTGTGAAACATTTATTCCTTCAATGTTAAAAAATTGCTTTTATCACAGTTAATAATGAACATAAGGGCATACATAGTTGTACTGTGCTCTTGAAAACAATCATATTTCTTTAATATTATTTTTCAATAAACTTGATATGAAAAATATTAAAATAATAACAAAGTAAAATATGTAATATATTAGATATTTAAAATTGTTTCCGAAGCAATTTTTGTTTAATTTATTTTTACTTATGTATCTTTTTTTCAGAAAATTAGCAGTTGTATAGAAATCTACTTATATTTCTCTGTTGTTTTAGGTATACACCTTTAGAGAAACAATATTTAGGATTTAAGAAAGACTATCCAGATGCAGTTCTTCTCATAGAGTGTGGTTATAAGTACAGATTTTTTGGTGAAGATGCAAAGGTAATTGAATTTCCAAATGTAGTTGTTCAAGTTGTTGTTAGTGTTTTCAAGTGTGTTGGAAAGATTTTAAGTTTGTACAAATCTGGAACCTATATGCATTCATCATATTGTAAAAAAATATTGATAGTTATTATATTTTGCATTAAGGTTCTTGATGTTCTAATATTTTCTGGTTGTAATTATGTATATTACAATTGCTCTTGTGAACACCCGTCTTATGTGTAAAATTTATATTAATTATTGATAGTTTGTATAAATTTCTTAAAATGTATTTTTCTTTTATTAATTTTCATAAGATGAGCAAGTGGAAAAAGAATTTAGTCTTTAATGTTCTTTCCCCAACACATGTATCTATTTTTCTCCTCAAAAATTTGTGTTGCTAAGCTTAAGTTGATAAGCTAAGCATCTGGAGAAGGAGATGCTATTTGAAGTGCATAATTTATGGTATTAGAAACATTCTTATTACAATGATAATGCAAATGTTCATAAAAATTATCAGTTGGATTTATTATAATTTAAATCATAATTTTTTTTTTTTAAATCTGTTAATTTGTGTAAAATTTTTTACCTATTGCCACAACTATGCTTATCACATTGTGTAGTTGATAAATGGTGTGCTAGTATAACATAATGTTATATAGTAAAACCAAAATTTTGAGTCATTACTAAACATGTAGATAACATTAAAACTCCCAGTTGCAAAATGGAATTCCAATAGTCACTACATGCCATATTTGAGATGTAAAATGTGTGATGAGACTGTGTGTATGTACATCATAGGATTCAAAAGTTCCTGGACACAGTCTGTAACGTAAAAATTTTTTGCAGTAGTGTGACTACAAGAACAGTTTAGTGTTTCTATGTTCTCCTCCTTTTCTAAAAGTGGTTGTCCCAAATCACCTGGTTGAAAGCTCGCGGCAACAGCGTTTTTTTGTAGGCAAGCGCACTTAGTAACCGACGATAGAAAGAAATGGCATCAGTTGAGCAGAGAATCAAGATACAATTTTATGTTTGCTTGGGAAAGAGTGTTGCGGAGACTTTCGAAACATTGAAGCATATGTACAGAAGTGAAACGTTATCGAGAATGCAAGCTTTTGAGTTGCATTGTTCTTTTGCCTCATCCTCCTCACTCACCTGATCTCGCACCCTGCAATTTCTTCCTATTTCCTGAACTGGCAAGATGCTTGCAGGGTTGTTGATTTCAATCTTCAAATGAAGTTAAATGTGCATAGCAGGCTGATTTAAAAGATGTGGCCAAAAATGAATTCCAGACATGCTTCAATGAACTTTACATGCGCTGGCAAATGTGTGTTGTTGCACATGTTCAAAGGAGGATGTGTTTCTGAAATTTAATTCAGAATATTTTTAACGTTATAGACTTACTCTGGGAATTTTCGAAGCCTACCTCGTGTACTGTTTTTTTATAGAAATATATGCTTCTCCTTTTGAAAGCCTGTCTGTGCATTCATGATCCATTACATCAACGTAAACTGAACCCTTTCTGAAGAAGAATCTAAAAGAAGCCCTTCCATTTAGTGGCAACATTAGAATCTGCTGCTGTATTTGGCCTAGAAGAGGAATTTTCCTCTATATTACTTTCTGTCACATTACCAATGGGCTTTTTTTCACATGAATACTTTCAGTGTCTGGTTTCTCAGGAGCTTAGTTGAATGTTTTCTAGGTCAAAATTGCAAGGGTAGCCTGAATTGCTGCAATTCTCTAGTTTGTGTGAATAAAAAAGTATTCTGATCTTCTAAGTCTTAATGATAATAAATGTATATGTAATTCAAAATTAAATCTTATCTCTATGTGACATTGTCATTTATAGACATGTGCAATTCACCAAGGTTAACTTGTTATTTGCAGCTGTTTATCAGTGAAAGCCAAATACAGTGTCAGTTAATGGTGGTCAGTACAGAATATTCTAGATGTAAGCAAACATCTTAGTAATGATTTAATTTGCTTCAAGCAACAGAGAAATATATGAAAGATGAGTGCATGAATTGTTTATCCAACTTAATACAATAAAAATTAAATTAAATTTAAAAAAAAATTCGTGAGATAATGACAAAAACCACACCATTTGCATACACAAATTTTTATAACTTGGAGAATTTTTCAAATTTCTATTGTACAAACAGAAAACTAAAATCCAAACACACACCAAAACTAAACATAGAGAGATGAAATTGTAATATGCAGGGTATGGTTCTTATCTATGCCTATGTTTTTTGATTGATGATATTATGGAAATAGAAGTAAAAGCCTTTACCAGATTTTTGCCATAATGTTTAGAAGCTTAAAATTGTTTAGAATGGTCTTATATCCTTCAAATTATAACATTACTTTCTGGGAGCTAATATTCTTGTAGCTTTCATGTTAACTGCTTTGCAATCCAATTGGAAAGTCATTTTAATAGTTTTCAATCTCTTTATGTGATTTTTCAATGGTTATCAGTTAGTTTTTATTTTTCTTATTTCATATTTTTTAAAATAGCTCAGGCAATTGAGTTTATATAAAAATTCCCAATTGACTTGTCCAGATGTGCTGTAATCTTTTTTCACTGCAATTAATATTGTTGACCTCTTCGCTATTACTTCCTGATTTTTAAAGAACTTTTTATAGAGAAAATTATAGGCTTCATTTAATATTAATCTGAGTAATATTTCTGACTTACATAACCAAAAACTGGAAAGAAATATTCATATATTTTTTTATGATGTATTGTAAGTAAATTATAAAATAAACTTTTCCTACAATGATACTTTGTGCAATGAATACAAAGTGATCTATATATATGTATATTTATCCTTTTTTCCCTCCTTCCAGATTGCATCTAAAGTGTTAAACATCGGTTGTTACAAAAGCCATAATTTCATGTCAGCAATAATTCCAGTGACACGTTTGCATTTCCATGTTCGTCGTTTGGTATTAAAAGGTTACAAAGTTGGAGTTATAAAACAGATTGAATCTGCTGCTATTAAGGCTGCAGGAGAAAATCGGAATGAATTATTTTCCAGGAAGCTAGAAGCTTTATATACAAAATCAACTCTTATTGGCGATGATATCCTTTAAAGTTAAACTTGTAGCATTTACAATAGGTCTTTGAAAAATTATTATAATGTTACATAGGATATTTGTGAGGCTAAAAGAAACAAATGCCATTTGAATGGTTTTATTACAACTGAATGAATATTCAGGGAATATGCGATTTCAGAGTCATCTGACAGTTCACTGAGCTGGACAAATGGAAGGAGACATAACATATTTTTAGTAATGTCCTGTCAGCTTCCTGATTACCAGATTTATTGCTTTCTGTTTATGAGGAAATCATAAACAGAATATGAAAATATTCTGTTTGCAAATATGAAATCATTTGTATACAAAGAGTTATTGAACACCACAGAGAATCTCATTGCACTTATTCAATCAGCCTTCAAGAACATTTTAACAGCATCCGACATCGTTGAAAGTTTTAGATTAATCTAAAGATGTATGGTTACTTTTATTGACATGAATGGTAATCAGTCTGAGCACTTATTATGAGGTGCATCATGTAGGACACAGCACGTGATATTATAAGGTATTTCTCCCACTTCCCTAGTGTGCTTTTGTGGTGTAACGGTAGCATGATGGGCCGGTATTCCAGAGGTCCGAGGTTCGATTCCCGGTGAAGGCGGTTGCTAATTTTTCATCTCTCTGGCTTCCAAAAAATCCTAATATCTCTACAGTGGTGCCCGAACTAAAAGGGTTGTGGATGATGATTCTCCGCACCCAGGATTTGGCGACTAGGTCCCCTAAATCCCTAGTCGCCCTTTAAAAAGAGGAGTTATTAAGGTATTTCTCCCACTTCCCGAGCGTGCCTTTGTGGTGTAACGGTAGCACGCTGGGCCGGTATTCCAGAGGTCCATGGTTCGGTTCCCGGCGAAGGCGGTTACTAATTTTTCATCTCTCTGGCTTCCAAAAAATCCTAATATCTCTACAATATCTGTAGGAACATACTATCATCTATCCTGTTCAGTAATGTAAATAAATAAATATTGTTATATCATAGTTATATCATAGTATATATTTCATCTCTCACTATGCATAGTAAATAATATATCATAATCTCTTTTCTGATATGTATGCAACTTTCATAATATTTCTGATATGTATGAAAATTTCATTAACTCACAGGAATTCTTATGTTTAATAACTAATTGACCATACATTTACACTTCAGCCAAAGTTACTGACAGATATGAATGGGCTTCCTTCTGCCTGACCAGAAATGAAATGATAGTCACTGGCATTTTGTTTCTTCTAGCCTCCCATATACATTGTGAAACATTATTTTACCTTTATCTGTTACAATTTGGGGAAGTTTGCCTTTTTAAAATAATGAGGACGTTTTTTTAATGCTCTTTGTGTTTTAATTGCAGAATTTAAAACTCTTATTGGCGATGATATAATAGCTTTAGTTTGTCTGCTGAAGTATGCGTACAAAATAATAGAAACATTGACCTAGAGATATCTGTATTAGTAATTTTACAAATATGACATTTATATGGACAAAATAATTGTTTAACAAAATTTATCCTGGTTTTAGCAGAAGATTCTGGGGGAAAACTAGCCAATGAGTGGCATTTATATATTAGTGACTGTGATATTTATGAAAAGTGATCCAAAGAGAAAAATGCTTTCAAGCCAGTTGAGTCATGTTGATACCTGTGTCAATCACATGTCATTTTGAAAAATCTTTGAGACTGATACTTTTCAATAACATTATGCAAAGTTACTTATTTTTCAGTGAAATGTGAATCAGCCATAATATAATTTCGTATCCTATTTTTATATTTTATGTCATATAAAATAGTACCACTCTGAAAATTTATATGTGTATTTCGTTTATAGTTAGTTATTCAGTAGGTGTTTCTGTTATTTTATATATTTCCAGTATATTTTTAATTTTAAAGCCTGGAGATATTTTTAATGTTTAATCATGTATGCATGAAGGAAAATTATGGGTTATAAAATATGGTTTTGTGTTTAAAATCTTTATTTTCATGAACTGTTAATAAATGAGATAAAATAGGATATTTATTTTCTCTTTAAAATCGCAAAGTAGGCAAAACTTTTAAACAAGAATGATTGAATTATTTTCATTTTTGTAGTAAAGTGTATACGAGTGTACTATAAATGTGTGCTAAATTTATGATTTGCCCATTATATGGATATATGTAATGTGACTGTGAAAGAGGAAATATGATTTTCATTATATGTATATATTTTTTAAATCCGTTGAAATGTATTAAAACTTGTTAAATAGTATATACCGGATTTTACCTTACTATTAAGAATGATAGAGAAAGAAATGCGTGTAAAGCAATATTGTTTTCTAACATGTCTAACAAAAACTTAATGTACTATATAACAGGGGTGGCCAACCTGCGGCTTTTTGAAGGATTATTTGTGGCTTTTGATAAATGTACCCGAGTTCCCTTTTCATTTTTGTGTTATTATATTAAAAAAAATATTATCATTCTGTATGTGTTTCAAAATGTCTTTTAAATTACTGACAACAAATATGAAAGATTAAGTGCAACATTGTAACAAATTTCATTTCTGTCCAAGTTAACTCTTTCGCATTGAGAGATCTCTTTTCCCCAAAAATGGAAAACACCTGTGTCTATGAATTTCTCCTGGAATGCTTTTCCTTCCCCCTATGACAAATTGAATATTCTACAGCGCTAACAATAACCTACTTAAGTAAAGTGAGAACTTCTTTATTGGATGCTTTCACATGATACATCTCTTGAATATAATTTCACTCTGTGTGAATTTCCCCCTTGGGACGGGATTGCAACTTTGGGCATCAAAAGCTAAACATTGACAGTAAACAAAGGAAAGAGGAGGGGCATTAAAATAACAGAACTATTTTTAGTTGCTTCTAAAGAATTATTGACTTGTCATTTAACAACAGCTGAAAGCAATGAGCAATGTAGTAACGTGATGGGGAGAAAGCACTAGGTAGGAAATATTCAGGTGTTTGGGGTGTCCAAAGTCCAATGTCTGAATGCGACTCCAGACCGATTTTGAATTTGTGAACTTTCATTGCAACGGACAGTTCACATGGTGCTCTGGAGGAAATAATTTGTATCACTGGCTACGGATATGATTTTTAATCTGGGATTTTTGGTAAGTTAACTATAATTTGCTTCATAGTATGCAACACTTGTTGTTATTATTTTAATAACACAAAACTTGTATTTTCTAAATTTATTTATTTATTTCCAGTTCTTTTAAAAATATTATGACAGAGAATGAAAATAAAAAAAGAAAATAGAAGTTTTAATAATGAGAGAGAAGAATTTACCAGAGTCTAAGTATCCTGAATTAAAAAAGGCTGCTGGCGGAATTATTTCAATATTAGGAATGACGTACTTATGTGAATCATTTTATTCCATTTTAACATTCCACAATAACAGAAAAGCATTATGTGTTATTTGTAATTCTACAGTCAAAAATTATAAAGCTAGCAATTTACACCAACATTACGAAACCAATCATCTTCAGTTTTCTAATCAGTATCCACCAAATTCCAAATTAAGATCAGATAAACTTGCTTCTTTAAAATCAAATTTAAATACACAACAGTCAATTTTGATGACCTTCAGCAGTCAAGCTAATAATGTGGCTGGAGCCAGTTTTGTTATTGCCTCTAATATTGCTTGTGCAAAACACCCATATGGAGAGGGAGAGTTTATTAATAAAAACTTGGAAGATGTACTTAGTTTTAGATCCAAATAATGAAGCATTGCACAAAGTTGTTTTGCAAATTCCCATCTCGAGACACACAACCGAATGACGCATAACTGCAATTAATACATCTCTTGAAATATAATTTTAAAAATTATTTGACGAACTGTATTGCATTCAGCTTAGCCCTTGACAAATCTGCACATATCACAGATCTTCTGCAATTGGCAGTTTTCATATGTTTTGTTTCACCTGACTTCGTTGTTAAAGAAGAATTATTAGATTTAGTCGCACTTCAAGAGTCAACCCGTGGTGTCGATATTAAAAATGCATTAGATTCTATAATGAAAATTTTTGATGTGCCTCTTAATAAACTTGTCAGCATGGCAACTGATGGAGCTCCTGCAATGTTAGGTAAAAAAATCGGTATTATTGGGCTTATAAGAGATGATTCTCAAATTCCACAATTTATACCAATTCACTGTAATTCATCGAAAACATCTCATTACAAAATATCTAAAATATTCTGATGTTATGAAAACAATGTTACACATTATAAATTACATTCACACCAATGCAAAAAATCATCGACATTTAAAAAATTTCCTTGAAGAATTAAAGGACGAAGAACTTTTAAATGACATTAATTTCTTTTGCATGGTTAGATGGTTATCTAGCTATAATGTATTAAATCGATTTGTAGATTTGTTTGATCTGATAGTTGCATTTCTAAAAGAAAAGGAAATAACCTATTCAGAATTAGATGATGACGAGTGGTTACAAGACTTAATGTTTTTGACTGATGTCATGGAACATTTGCAAACACTGAATTTACAATTGCAGGGGAAGGATAAAATAATATCGGACCTTTCACAGTATATATATTTAGTTTTCAAACTAAATTACAACTGTTTCAAAAGGACATTAAAAATAAAACATTTTGTCATTTTCCTCGAATTAAAAAAATTTGTTTCAATATTAAACAAGGAAAACTCTACCAGTATGTAAAAAAGCTAGAAGGAATATTGACGGTATTCCAAAATAGATTTCAAGACTTGAAATATTTTAAATCGTCTCTTGATTTTTTCCTGAATCCATTTGAAATTAACATACTTCAAGGTGATTTTTGAATCCATTTGAAATTAACATAATTCAAGGTGATTTTTCCATTTCCAATATAATTATGACCCAAAAAGCATTTGGAAAAGTAGAATTAATAGAAATACAAGAAGATCAAGCTCTACAATTAAGATATAAGTCGATGCCGATTACTGAATTTTGGAAATTTGTACCAGAGTCTAAGTATCCTGAATTAAAAAAGGCTGCTGGCGGAATTATTTCAATATTAGGAATGACGTACTTATGTGAATCATTTTATTCCATTTTAAAATTTGTGAGTTCCAAACGCCAATCGGTATTAACTAACCACCATCTCAAAGAATTACAGTCAAAAGTCGTTAATCCAGGCTCGTCGGGACTCTGGCGATTCCGGATTATAGATCATCAGTTTAAATCTGGTAAGATGGCATGCAGAAATTATAAAATTAAAAATATGAAACCATAATTTATGAAATAAAGAACAATTATGATCTAAAAGTTTACAAAAAAAAAAAGCTTAATATTTATTTGTTTACTTTATTAAACATTTCTTTCAATGTAAGTTGTTTAAGTTGCTTCGTTTTATGTGATAATACTTTCTCTCTAATTCTATAAACAGACATAATTTCTTCTTCAGTTACAAAGTTCCGCTGTTTAAGTCCTTTAATTACTGTGTCGAGAATACCGACTAATTTGTCAATTGAAATTTTTTCGTTTTCAATAACCTCTGCGTCACTTTCTTCACTATCGGAAGCGAATTATAATTATAAGGACAAGGAATTTGATTTAAATCATATTAAAGATGGAGTACATCGAGATGAAATACTACATTTAGTAGGCAATTATAAGCCAAATAAAATAAAAACATCTGCCCTGAAGATAAGGATAGTGCTGACAGATCAACTTCCAATTAATTGCGTGCCGCGGCGTCCCCCCCTCGCCGCAGAGCAGCATGAAATTGATAAACAGATTTCGGAATGGTTAGGAAAACAAAGGATATGCCTTTATCCGTTTTTTGCAGCAATTCCACTTTTTGTTTAATGGACTTCGAATTGTAGATCCTTTACATATTAGTAAATATATATCGGAAATTCTATTTGACATAATCGAAAGTCCAAGCTTACTTTTATAAAATTGCTCTAACAGTCTGCAAAAAATAATAAGCCGTATCCAATTCGAAGATTAAGGAACAACGCAATCTGCAACATTAACTGAATTAGATAATTTTAGCTTAGCTTATACCGTCCATTATACATTAAACACGCATGTGTAAACGTATTATGCGCATACACACACGCATATTTGCAGTCATAAAGGTCTTATAAGTTTGTAGCTTTGAGGTCCGGATTATGGGTGTCCGAATTAATGACTTTTGACTGTACTAAGATGTGCTGTCACCAACTATTCACCAAATTCTAAAGAATTGTCAAGAGAAATAAAATAAATGTGTTTAATTTTTAATATTTAAATTCAATGTACATATTTTGTACTTTTATTTATATGTTTTCAATAAATATAATTTTCTATAAAAATTTTTTTAATACCTTTTAAATATTAAATTGTGGCTCGCGAAAAATTTCAAATTTTGAAAAATGGCTCGGGCTATCAAGGAGCTTGACCACCCCTGCTATATAATATAACCTATTATATCATGCTTTGAATATAAGAGAGCTTCACATAGGAATAACCTTTCATTTTTGCATTTTACAAGAATAAAAAGAGATTAAATAGAAGATAATCTCAAAATTTTATTAATAGTAAAAAATTAATAACTTAGCTTGAATACTATCTCAAATCTTTAAGCATCTATTAATATTTCATTATTGGTTGCATATAGGTAAGAAATCAAATTTTAAATTATGTCTTGCATTTTTTATGTTGTATATAATGATATTTTATAGTAGACACTACAGATTGGATAGGATATATTTTTGAGTAACTCAAATTTTAATATGAATATTTTAGTTAAATAAAATATAAATTAAAAATAATGCTTTCTACAAATTAAATTTGAAAGTTTTAAAATTACAATATATAGAATGTTTTTAGTAGCAGATTAATTAATAAAACTTTTCATTGTAAATGTTTAATAATGTGTAATAGCTTTGGAAAAAGCATCAGTTATGCATTATTTATGCAAATGAGAAAATAATTTTCATGCAGGAAAAGAATCCAGTTTTAATTATGTTTATATTTAAAATGAAAGCTGCCCGCTATTTTTTTGGCTCTAAATGCATAGATATAGGAACATTTTGAAATGTATAGGTATATTATAATACTTTTTAAATAAGAAAGTAAATTAAAGAGTAGTATCAAATCTTTCTGAACCAAAATGTTTTTAAGTACAGTCAAAAGTCTTTAATCCGGTCTCGTCGGGACTTCTATTCCGGATTATAGGTTTTTCCAGATTATAGATCATCAGTTTAAATCTGGTAAGATGGCATGCAGAAATTATAAAATTAAAAATATGAAACTGTAATTTATGAAAAAAAGAGCAATTATGATCTAAAGGGTATCAAAATTTACCAAAAAAAAAAAAAGGCTTAATATTTATTTGTTTACTTTATTAAACATTTCTTTCAACGTACGCATGCATAAAGCATACATTATGCATAGTTGAAATTAGTACATTGCAACCAGATAACTATTTTGTGTGTATTCGTGATATTTATAATGACAAGGAATTTGATTTAAATAATATCAAAGACGGAGTACATCGAGATGAAATACTACATTTAATAAGGAATTATAAGCTGAATAAAATAAAAACATCTGCCCTGAAGATAAGGATAGTGCTGACAGATCAACTTCCAGTTCATTGCGCGCTGCGTCATCCCCCCCCCCCCCCGCAGAGCAGAGTGGAATTAATAAACATATTTCAGAATTGTTAGAGAATCAAAGGATATGCCTTTATCCACTTTTTGTTTGATGGACATCGAAACATGCTTTCGTTTTGTAGATCCTTTTGTAGCTCCAGAACCAGAAATTCTTTTTGACATAATCGACAGTTCAAGCTTACTTTTATAAAATTGTTCTAACAGTCTGCCAAAAAATAATAAGCCAGATCCAATTAGAAGATTAAAGAACTACGCAATCTGCAACATTAACTGAAATAGATAATTTTAGCTTAGCTTATACCGTCTGTTATACATTAAGCGCGCATGCATAAACGTATTATGCGCATGCATAAAGGTATTATGCACATGTATTAACGCATTATGCGTTGACGCATGCACAGAAAGTTTGTAGCTTTGAGGTCCGGATTAAAGATTTTTGACTATATATACTTTTCTGTTAAAATTTGTGCATCTCTTTTTTTTTTTTTTTTTTTTTTCTTAATTTAGCAGTTTTAATATTTAAGCAGTGTAATTCATAGGCTAATTGAATAATTAAAAGACATTGAGGTAATTTTGATACTACATTTTAATCAATAGACACTGATTTTATTATAAAATAGGAATATTTTTAGACGAAAAAATTTTGAATTTTTAACCAACTTCATAACATTATAAATATAGTCGTATTTCAAAATGTACTTGTATATATTATAAAACAAAAAGAAAAAATATCAGATACACATAATCATTTATATGCTGAGAATGATTTTAAAAAATTGCTTCAAATAGTAATGAGAAATTTTTCTTAATTAACTACACAGTTTACTTGTGCTGATTGTGACAATGGTCTTGATGATATGGAAATAGTAGATGACTTTGATTTTGGATCTGGCTACTTAGTATGCATTTATGAAAATATTAATGACAAAGAAAATTTGAATATTGCTTTTGTGGTAAGGTATATTATAATCTTTTATGTAAGGCTGAAATAATGCAAATTTATAATTGGGGTTTAGCATATGTGCTTGGTTTCCATTAATACAGCAACATATTAATTAGAAAACTATTTATTTTGGACACATTTTAAAGAAAAATTGCACTGTATTAAAATTCCCAGAATTTTCTTAATTTATTTGTGATAGTATGTTATTTAATTAGAACACTCATCAGACTGATTAAGTGACTTAATACATATTCACAATTCCAAAGTTAAATGAATTGTAACATTTAAATAAGGGTAGCTAATATTAATTGCATGTGTATGAAAATAAAAAATTATACGAGTACTTTTCAAAATTTGCATTTTTGTAATAAAAATCACTTCATCAAGAAAAGCTGAGGATGAATATTAACTTAAATTAGTTTTCAAGAGGTTATAAATGTATTCTGCCAAATGAATTATAGTTATATTACATATTGTGCAGGAAGACATTACTATAGGCTACCTATATTCAGCATTAAATAATGTAATTTTGTTCATTTATAATCAATCAGCTCCATAGAGCATTCTGCAGAATTTTCTAATAGTAATTCTAGGTGCCAACATTAATTTATAAGTAAATGTTTTCAGTATCAACTTAAGAGGTGGTAAACAAAGAATTATCATTTTGTTTTAAATTGAGTTAAAGAATTTTATGTGCATGATACGTACTTGAAGATGCTATTATATACATTGTTATTGAAAAGAAGTTGAAAATATTTGAGGGTTTTTTTGGGAGAGGGGCAAGATCATTGAATACATATTTTATCCTTCTCTTTTTCAAATAATTAATTTTGATAAGTAATACACAGCTTTATGAAATAGCTTAATAGGTTTTAAAAAATCACATTTTGGAGAGGTCATTTAATTCAGATAAAAAAACTATGTTGGTCCATCTGTTCACTTAAGTAACTGGGTTTGACCATACTAAAATAAGATAATTTGATTTATAGTTTGAAAGATCTTAAGAAATCATTCATTGATTTTAATTAAATTATTGGTATAATTTTTATGTTCACATATGAAAAATGAGGAAGTACAAAGTAGTTGTGGTAAACATAAAAAGTGTTAAAACTAATAATAAAAAATATAGTAATACTTTTGCAATCACCAGAGCTTATGTTTTAAGTTCAGTTTTCCATTCAGTAATTATTCTTACTTTGAAGTCAGCGTTAAAAGCTTTTTCTTCATTCGGCTGCACTTATTATCATTATTGTATTATATGATACAATAGTGATAGGGATATAATATGTTTAGAGATTTTAACCTGGATGGTTGTTGGTGGTTCTATGACATGAGAAAGAAAGAAAGAAAAAAAAAAAAAAAAATATCCACCTGCTATTAGGAGGTAAATATTGATCTTACAGATCTTTGTTTGAATCAAAAAAATTTATGTCTTTAAAATACTTGTTTCTATTATTGTTTTATAGAGCAGTACCTGTTAGCCATAAAATTAACTAAATAAATATTTTCTCCCAATTGATGTTGCCAATGACTTGAGTGTGCAGATAATCAGAAAGTACCAAATTCAAAAATGATATGTTTGTGTACCATATTTACTAAAAAATAAGACTTCCTGAAATACAAGAAGCATTTTTTGTTAAATTAAAAAAATATAAATGTAAGTGAATATTTAAATATATTTAATAAGCTAATAAATTTGATTAGAACTTATTTATTGTGATTAGAAAGAAAGGAAGTTATCTAATTAAATATAGTATTTTACTAAGGTATAGAAAGAAAATTTAGGAAAACATAATGATACATTATCAACTCTTTATTTTCAGGCATTTGAAAGACATTCCAATAATCAGCATAGTGGATGCAGGTCTAAATTAAAATCACTGAGCTAGATGTGGTTATTATAATTTAGCAGTAGTTATGCAGGTTATATGTATAGTAGTTACCTGTATAATTTATTTAGTATTTAAACAATGTAATTGTTCTATATAGTATGATGATTAAATTCCTTCATATCATTCTGCAATTTCATATATTAAAATACCCAATTATAAGACCCTATCGTAAGTAAATATGGTAATTTTACAAATAACTTTTAAGCTGTTTTGTAAATCTGAAAATAACCATCATTATTTGTACTTTCAAACGTATCTTTACACAACTTAATATTATAGAAGGAAATATATACTCTGTGCCCAATAAAAAATATTAAAAAAAAAAAAAAATTAGTCTAATAGTTCATAAATTTCTCATAGAAGTATAGACCTCCAGAAATATGATGAGACTAGATTTCATGAGTTTGTGAAAGTATTCTGCATGCATTGAGTATCATATTTCCTGCAGAACTGTCCACAGTTCTGTTGTATTAAGAGATACAGAATTTTGTGTTTCATAGTGCATAACCTGACATTCCGGATGTGTTTAACGTGCTGGAGATCAGTGACTTAGATTACCATGATGGGAAACCCAAATTAGATGAGTGCTCCTCTAATAATTTGGCATCTATGAACTTGTATAATGGTGCATCATCTTGTTAGAAGAGACCAAACGTATCAAAATTAACTTAGGACATACAAGGGTGTAACTCATCAGAAAGAATGCGTATGTATTCTTCACCTAGAGCCACCACAATCTGTAAAATCTATTATAGGATCCATGACATGATGGGGTTTTCTTCACATTAGAATTTTGCATGTGTTTGAAATAGTTGAAATCAAACTGGTCAGACAGGTCTACTTATTTCCATTCAGTATTAGGTTACAGAATTTCTGAATTCCAGGCAGCAAGCATAGCTTGGTGTTGTGCATTTATCAGGTGCACTCAGGTCATGGAGGTAATGTTTCATATAGTCCTCACTTTAATATTCGTTCAGTCAACAGCATTGAATTCCATTGTTACTTGAGTTAGTATTGTTTGCCTGAATGATCCTTGCTAGTTAATGTTGCTGATTTGCAGCTAGAGTCTGTGGATCCAGTGCTATCAAAAGCTCAAAGTTTTGCCAAAATTCTAGTAATGAAGCTGCAGCCTTGGGAATCCTATTTGGAAATCCAAACCTCACCTCTATCTTCAAAATATTATGAGCTTCAGCTATTAAACCATATCCAAAATCACTTAAATCATGATAATTTATGATTCTCAAGATAGTAATGCCTCTAGAAGCTTCCATGACATCTGTAAATTAATATAGGCAATTTATTATATTTTCTGGGAATCAATTCTGCGGATTAATTCTTAAATTGCAGAAGTCTTTAATGGCACTGGTATATGAATGCAATTAGAGTGCTTTACCTGAAAGGGCTGACCCCCACCAGTGGCTGAATTGTTATGACCATTGGGTACTGGTAGTTTGAAATCCAGACAAACAGGCTGACTATGTGGTTGAGTTTTGTATTTCCCCCCTTGTGTAATAAGAATATGGGCCAATTTTTCTTGTCTACAAATCAATCCTTTTCCTTAGGCAGATAGCCCTTATGTGCTTTGCCATATTCAAATAACCTAAACTAACCTGAAAACACTATCAAGAAAAAGAGGACTTTGAGTCAAAAAGTATATTCATTACAGAGTTCTTGACTAATATGCAAGTATACTTAGAACACATTAATTTTGAATGGCAGTGCTCAAATTGTATGGTGTGAATCTTCATGTTCAGTTATCTTAGATCATTTGATATCTTTTTCTTGTAATGCTTTTTCTTGTATGTTTACATATAACTGTTGCATAATGTGTAATAAAATATTGCTTAATATAAGCTGATTTCTGTTTTGCTTGATGGGTATGCTACAAGTTTTTCACTTTCCACCTTACTCTAAATTGCCATTTTTTATTTGCTTTAACCTGCACAGGCCAGCTACATAATATAGTTATTTTAAAAAAGAAACAGTATGTGATGGTTTTATCAATGTTTTTAATTAGATACACCATGACTTAAACATATTTTTATTTAAAGCAATCAAATAAAAAATATATTTAAGAATAGCATTTATTGCTTTTAGATCACTTAGTTTGTTAATAAGTAGCAGATGGGTTAAATTTGAAAGTGGAACCAGAGCATGGAAGATAAAAATATCTTATTTCGGATAGTGGCAACACATTTCTTTTAAATTGCTGAGTTTTCTAATTAAATTTAAAGGATAAATAGCTTATGCTTTACTGAGTGGCAGTGCGGGGCTTTTAAATCATTAAGTTTGTCAACATAAAAGATTGATTAAAATCACCTAAAATATGAAATAAATAAGAAATAAATTCAGAATTCAGTCTTCGAGATGAACTTGTTCATTTAATAATAGTGATTTGACCTATTTAGTTGATTTAGCCCTGGTCTGGTACTGAGCACATAGTATTTGTACTTTGTTGATAAAGAGGAATGCTGTAGCTATGTCCTCCTTGCAATAATAGTTTTCTAGAAAGTAAAAGCAAATTTAAAATTAATTTCTGCATAATTTAAAATTTATTATCAGCATGCTTGATGCATGTAATCTTTACAGCTTCTTCTTCATTTCTTTTTTTTTTTTATTATTATTATTTATTTAGCTGTCTTTTGCTCCCTCCTTTTTTTTTTTTTTAAATTTAAGCTTCTGGTTAATTGTGAATATCTCAAGCATTTTACCACTTTTTCCTAGGCTGCATGTGTAAATTCTGGGAATGTAGTTTACTCTTCATTTGAAGATAATTTATTAAGAAATAAACTTGAAAGTTGTCTGACGCATCTAAATCCATCAGAGGTGTTGCTTCCTTCAACTAATTTGAATAAGAAAACAGAGGATTTTCTTACAAGTTTCTGCAATGAAAGGTGAATATCTTGTATATATATATATTATCATTATTACATTAAGTTTTATTTAAAAGTAGAGAAAAAATTATCTATGTATTCATAATTTCATTTTTGGGTATTTGAATGTGCTTGCAACTCTATTATGAGGTTTAGAAATTAGTTTTTTAAACTAAGTAAAAAAGGAAGGGAAATAAGATTACTAAATTATTTTAAAATTATTGCTTCTGTTATATATAGCTGGAGATGAAAATGGCAAATTCGCAGAATTCATTCAATAATGGCTTATTATATTTTGTTGTAAGATACATTATTGTATTCAACAGCATTCATTCAGTTCTAACCTTATATTAGAAAAGGCAAAGAGAGAGGCTTCCATGCTCTCAGCTGATCTTACAAGGTCAAAGGGAAAAACTTCTTCCCTCCTGTCCTCCCATTATATAAAGGAGGGGTCAGATTTTCCCCTATTTGCATGTAGTGTGCTTTAGCATTCAATTTGCCACAGTTTATTACTATGTTTTAGGAATTGTATTAATGTTTAAAAAAAAAGTCCAAAGTGAAATTTTTGTTAGCTTTACTGCTCGTTGTAGCATAAAGTTTGAATTATGTTGTAAAATAATTGATCCACCTTCATTTAATCTTTTTTAGGTACTTGCGTATTATCGCAACCAGGTTGGCGCAATTTGTAAGTTTGAGTAAAAAAGTATGAATAGAAAGAAAATGTACATTTATTAATTACAGATAATTTTTAATACATTTTTTTATATTATTTTGTTTTAAAATATAAAATAGCAATTAAACCCTTCCGGTTTCGAATTTGAATAAGTTGCACAATTATTTTTTCGGCGGAAATCTTTTGGCTATTGCTTTTAGCACTGATTGAAAACCGTCTTCGCCATTAACAGCTTGAACTTGGCGCCATATAAATTCGATAAGGTATGAGTCAAGATGATGACGGGCTGTTCCTCTCTGTTTTTTGTTGCGCCATTTGGCTGAGCCCCACATGCGCTCTACATGTTGTGTGTGAACGCCCGTGTTGGGATCCACAAAGTTATATTTGTAATTAACAGTTCCATGCAGAAATCCAGCATTTTCGAACTCACTTGTATTGCATCCTTTCGAGCAATCCGAATAAATGATGCTTCCTTCCTTGATATTTTCATAAATTTTTTCCATGAGGGTAACGGCGCTTCTGTTAGGTACAGTAACCCAAAAAGTCTCTTTCTTTTCTCGGCAAATTCCGCCGAAAACCCATTGCTGTGGTAGTACACGCCCCATAACACGTAGGGTTGCCGTAAGTAGGGTCGCCAAATTTGCCGATTTATGCGAATTTTGGCCTGGTTGCGTTAATATGCAAGTACCCTTTTTTAACATTATTTATTTATTATTTAATTTTGTTTAATCATCATTTAATCTCTGTTTAATCCTATCACAGAGTGTAAAAATGCATTATACAACTTTTAAAGTTAGACTTATTCCTTTATTTTTTTTAATTCTCTCATTTTCATGCAATTCATACCGTAGTCAGGCTCACGCATTTGCTTTATTTGATTCACTGTAGCTTTGTTGGGGGTTATTAGTTTATAATATTTTGTTATGCCATTTGAGGCAGAATATAACAATAGCATTGTGAAACTTGTTAATTGAATTAATTCATTTATGGATTCTAATGTTAAATGCATGTAATTGCATGGATAGTTTAGGTTTTGAATGAATAGTTGTAAATACCATTATTGTTTTTAAGTGGGAATTCTGATAATTAATGATTAATAGTTGTATTTTTATCTTTAAGTAGGGTAACTAAAACTACAATGTTATATTATAACGCAGATGTTGATGCATAAATTAAATCTTTATTTAATCAATATTGAAAGCTTCTTTTTCATCCTCCAAAAAGATACATTTGCATGTAATAAAGTAGTACAGAATAACATCATATACTTCAAAAATAATTTTTGATGTTATGTTTCACTCAGCAGATTGTATAAATAATAAAGAAAAAGTTTTAAAAAGTGCCATATTTATGTATAGGTGTATAAATGAAAATTACATGATATATGTATATTTGGGAAAAAATTACTTTTAAAGAAATGTTTCAAAAATTTTTAGTGTTGGTTTCATTTTAATCCATATTGAGCTGTATGTCATGATGTAAAATTTATTTGATAATAATTTGGCAATTATTTTAAGAGAAAAAGGAAATTATTTATTTAATTTTTTATTATGCTATTTACATGTAACTTTTAAACAACACTTGCATAATATCAAGCATCATGATATATGAAGTTGCATTATAATGAAGTTTATCAAACATTTTTAATCTTAATTTTAAAAATAATGCTAACATTTACATTTTCTAACAAAGTTTTATATAGCTTGTAATCTGAGAATTGATTTCACTGTTACAGTTAAAAATTTAAAATATTTCTAAATTAAAACTTCATGTTGTATTTGTTTTTTATTTAGAGGTACCAGAATGGAGTACATTGAAAATAAAGTATTTGATCATTCATTTGCTTTGGACAATATTTCAAAATTATTCACATCGCAGGATGCATGTCAAGTCTCGTCTGGTGAATTCCTTGATAATATACAAGATGTTCTGAGCTTGCCTCCGTTGGTTCTTTCATGTCTGTCTGCACTTGTAATTTATCTATCTAGTTTCAAGTTGGAAAATGTAATGAAAATTTTCAAGTATGTGAAGCTATTTAACCATAGATTTTAAAAGATTTTTTTTTTTTTTTTTTTTTTTTTTTTTATGCACAAGAAGAGAATAATTTAAAGCATAAGTTCTAGATACATGTTAAAATTGTGGAGAGGAGGGAAAAGAAAAATATTTTTTATACAGAAGAATAAAAGTGCTTATATGGCAAGATAATTATAATTTATGAAAATTTTTTTCAAGATTTTTAGAAAAAATAGAATAAAACTATAAAATAATTATACCAGTTAAACTTTCATGAGTATGAAAATGAATCTACTTCATCTGGTAATGAACATAAAATTTATGATTTTGATATCAAATATTTGGATAAATTTTATGGAATAAATATTGTTTTATTATTTTGAAAAAAGAATTAGTGTTAAAAAATGCCAGGCAAATTACATTTGCAGTTTAAACTGAATTTTCTTCATTTCTGTTATGATATTAATAATTAATTAATTCTTTCTTTTTTAAACTCTTTCTTTTCTGATTAAAAAAAAAATTCAAATTTTTTATTAACTGTTTTATATTTGAAATGGTTTTTAAATTGTATTCAAATATATGCAGTTACGATTTACATTCCAAGTTGTAATATTATTTTAGGTTTTCTCTCTGCCAGCAAAATCAGAGAGATGTGTATATCTACCAATCAAATAAATTATATAAATTTCATTCAGAGTGTGTGTGTTGTTGTTAGTATGTTATTTAAATTTTTGTAAAATATTATTTACAGAAATATGAAAGAATTTTCAACAAATGAGTGTATGGTTCTGAATGCAGCTACTTTAAAAGGTTTAGAAGTTCTCAAAAGTAATTCAAACTATACTGAACATGGAAGCCTTTTATGGATTCTGAACAAAACCTTAACAAAATTTGGGGAGAGAATGCTAAAATTATGGATTGCAAAGCCTCTAAAAAATTTGCAGTAAGTGATTTTGTTTATGTTAAGAATTAAACTTTATTGCTTTAAATTATCTATCAAAAAAAAAAAAAAAAAACTAAAATAACATAATTATCATCTGTGCTTTAATAAGAAAGACTAAAATAATGAAATACTGTATTTATTTTTTTAATTTGTTATGGAATTCTTCTATCATATTTGACATAAATATTTTTCTATCATGAGTATTGTATAAGGGTAGAGTCTATAAGAAAAGGGAAAAAAAATATATTCTGACTAAAATAACCCCAACTGCATTTAAGAAAGTAATGTAAACTGATCTAATACATACAAATGTATTGGTAGGAAAATCTCATTCATGTGATACATGTGATTCATTCTGTATTATAATATTTAATAAATTAATAAATTTAATAAATGAAAAATTATATAAAATTTATAATGTCTAATGATATTATTATTTATATTAGGTGTATAGAAGATAGGTTGAACATTGTGACTGAACTTATGCATTCAGAATCTGTTATTTTCAGAATAATTCAAAATGTGCTTAGCAAATTACCTGATTTAGAGCAGATTTTATGTGGGGCATTTTATCATAGGGTAAGGATAAGCCTTTCTACTTTCAACTTTAAGATAAATTATAAATGGTTTTTATTCTGATTATTTTAAACTCTCTTTTTTATCAAAACTTCAGCTATTTTAATTTTCTGAATTATCTCTAAAAATTATCTTTACTGTGAGGTCAAATATGATATGGCTTATATGTTAGCTGGGAATCGATGAGTATTACCCCATTTTGTAGGGTACCAAATGCCTTCTACTAAAAGATGCCTATTCAGTAACTGAAAGATGCTTATTCATTAACTGAAATGAAACATAGCTAGACCACTAATATACAAAGTATGCAGCATGTTAATCACCATTCATAGCATGAAAAGTTTTAATTGTTTTTATTTAATTGGTACGAATCTATAAGATTGTCTTCTAAAGAGGTTATGTGACAAGGCAGTTAAACTGCATGTGTCAGTTAATTTAATATACAGCATGTAAGAAATTCATTGACTGAATTATTGTACACTTGATATTTTAAAAAGATTGGTGGACTAAATATATTTTTAATAATTTATAATCTATAGTTTTTATTTAAGAAAGGAATCGAATGAGGTAATCTATCACTCTATGAGACTTTCTGTCATGTGATGTTTTTTAATGCAATAAAAATAAAAAAGAATAAAATAGGCTATTTGTATTTGTAGACAAAGTTTTAAATAATAAACTATTTTTGGCTTGCTAATTTATTATTTATTTATTTATTTTTTTTTTTTAAGGGAAGGAGGGAAAGATTCTGTAGCATAGAGAAAGTTCTGAAACATGAATTTTGGTTGATCAAAAATTTGAAATTTAATATTTCTTCAAAAGGAAATTATAATCCTACATTTATATCTTCATATTTTTGTGGAATGAAAGCTATGTTTTAGAAATCTGCATTTGAAAGTGTATTTACATAAAATTTACATATACTGCCTTTTATAATATTTAAACATGATGCTCAGTTTTCCCTTTCAGATTTCATCCAGCCACATGAGAATGAGCTTTTGTTTTGTTTCGCTAATTCAACTATTAAAAACAATCTTTCGCTAAAGTATTTTCTGTGAGAAATTTACAAAAATTTAAGTTTTTTGTACTTACTATAACCAGAATTATCACATTCAGAAAATCTACTTTATTTGATCCATTTTTGAAAATTGGAATGACTAGTCCATAAGTGTTTCAGAGAGATATCATTTAGTTACGATCCCCTTTCAAAAAGTCAAGTTGTCAGTGATATTAAAATTCATTTAAATAATTTTCAATATTTTGGCTTTTCATTACTCTTACATATGTGACTTCCGTATTATTGATTTTTCTTCATGTTTATTATCTTGAATATTAATGTTTTTAATATTCTTGCATTTCTTAATGAGCTTTTTCTTTGTATAGAGGAAAAATGTGTACAAGATATTCAAATGCCTAGCAAAAGCATTTTTGCTCAGCTATGAAACTTTCTTTGTTATGAATGCCAAATATATGAAATTTTCTTCATCCTAAATGTCAAATATTATTTGAATTGAATTCAGTTTTGAGCTAATGAAATGCTAATGTTAGTGTTATAAAGTATGAGGAAATGGAATGAGGCTTAAATATTTTACTATTATATGTTATTACTAAACATAATTAATTTGTACTTTAATGAAATAAAATAGTTCATATGATTATATCCATTGTATTGTTTATAGTTAAAAATATAGTATAATAGTATTTAATTCATAAAATAATGAGAATAATTTTATTTTTTAGTGTAGCTGCAATGATCTATTCAAGCTTATTCAAGCACTGAACAATATTAGAACCGAATTTCTTGGTATTACTGATAAAATAACTGTTGAAGTAAAACAACCAAAATTAAGAAACATTTTATTGGATATTCCAAGATTACTGGATGATATAAAAGAGTATTATGACAATATAAACCCTAAGGCTGCCAAGTATGTTGTGTATAATTTTTTTCTTTCTTCATCTTACTTTTGCTTTTCAAAGCCGGTTACTTCTTTTTACTACTTTTTAAAATCTGTATTATTTCTTTGGTAGCAAAAAAGATAATTTTGTGACCATGCTAATTTATATTTTTACAAACTAATTTTATGACCATTTATGTTATTTTATATTAATCAGATTTCTTTTATCAATAATTAAGCAATTCACCAACAAAATTGCTATTTTCAAGTCTGTCAAAATTATTACAAAATCACTTTTTATTAAATAAATATAATTTTCTTAAATTTCTCATTTTATTCAAACTTTGGTGTTAACTGGGGGCAAGACATAAATTTCCAGTTATGGCTTATGCTCTCATTATTACCAACATTATTAGTAGATCAACCTTTTTAGATAGATAGTTGCTACGGTTTTAGAAAACTGTAGAAACTCTATTGAAACAACCTGTAGTCCTGTAATTGGTATACCAAGTCCTGTAATTGGTATATCAAGAATTCCGACTAATTTGTCAATCGAAATTTTTTCGTTTTCAGTAACCTGTCACTTTTTTCACTATCGGTAGTGGTATTTTCTGGATCTAGAACCATACTAGAAATTTTGCCATCTGTTAATTGATTGATGATTGAGGAGCATTGTCATCACAATGAAAAACTTCATTTATTACCTCTTCTCCACATTTCTTTACAAAATTCGTTAATAGGAAAATTTCACCTTTGATTTGTGATATTGGAAAACCTTTAAAATTCGCGGCTACCATCATAAAGTTCAGCTGTTGCTCACTGTACATATTTGGCTATGTATCATGAGATTGGCGACTAAAGACAAGTTGTTCCGCTAAGTTTTATCTTGCTTCTATCTTATCTTAGTCTTGAATAAATAAATTCCCTCATGTACTTATATGGCTTATGGAGGTCCCGCGCTAGATATCTTACTGCCTGATGCAATCTCTGCGGGTCGTAAATTCTGCGGCCCGTTACGGCCATACGAGACCTGACACTGCTTCATTAATTTATTATTCACATACGAGTTTATGTGAATAATAAATTATTTATTCTTAATTCAAAGAGCACTAAATGTAACCTTTTGGTCTATGAGTATCATTAACAAAAATATGTTTTTACCATATGGATAGAAATTTTCCCTCATTAACATTTCTTAGTACATTTAATTTAAATCTGTGATCATAGGCAAGTATAATGTCAACATAAAAGGTTACCATTCTCTTCATTATTCAATTACTAACATAAAACAAATTGTTTAGGCATCGCTATATGAGTCATTACTCAAGTTGTCATGTGTTGATAAACATATAAAAATATAATAATATAAAAATATAATAAATAATGATCCGCCAGCTTGGCGTCAAGGACATAAAATATTAGTAGGTGGAAATTCAACAATGTGTCTATGTAATATGTTTCGGTTTCAGATGTAGGCCAAGCAGGCAATTTGGCAGCCACAGAGCCAAATTATTTATGATACTAATTTATGCTAAAATGATTCTTTCTTCAATAACGAGGTATTTTATTTAGTGCAAAGTGAAATTAAGAATCGGAACTCTCCACATGTTTTATTATGCGTGAGGTGGGAGGGGGAGAGGGGGATAAAATGCGCATGCGTAAAGCATGTAAAAAAGCGTTGTTTGTGGCTTTGAGGTCCAGATTTTAGATCATTCCAGATATTGGACGTCCGGATCTAAGGCTTTATACTGTATATATAATTTCATCAATTTAAATTTTTAGGCTGGAATCTTTAGGATTTAACTTTTTCTGAAGAAGGAGAGGTAATTGTATAGCAATGAAGTACATTTAATGGAAATTCACCATTTATCATATCTGGCAATTAAAAAAATATTTGTTTACTTTATTAAATCTTTCTACCTAAGAATTATGAAATTGTCTTGTTGTCAGCTAACACACTACTGCTAATCTTTTACTTTACCATTGTTTCCTACATTTTTGGATAAAGCCAATGTATTTCTTCTATTTTTTAAAAGCTTCAAGATGTTTCTACTGTATTTTTTACTGCTAAAATCAACTGCCTTTTTTTTTTTTTTTTTGTCTTTTATATGAGGTCCTAATTTAACAACACTAAATATATTTCATTTTATATAATCTACCATTGAAGACTTTATGGATATAACTTCTACAACATTTTTCACTTTAATTTATTATTCATAAATTTTATTTTCTTCTTTTCATTTCTCCAAAGGATAAAAAAGAATTAGTAAATTTATCTTTATTCCATGAATAATAACATATATTAATGATAGAAATGTGAATCTACTAATCAGATGTTGTATCATGAATATAGTTTTATGTTCATTTCTAATGTTATAATTTTGTTGTTTATTTGATCTGACACACCTCTTTTGTTTTATAGCTTATATTAGAAAACAGTTTAATGTTGCATCATGCTAATAATTGTTGCTTAAACGTATAATTACAAATCTTCAAAGATGAATAGAAATTAAGAATTTGACACCCTTAGTAAAATATTTAGTTATTTTGAGATAGATATTTTGCTTTTATAAAACCAGTATTTGACATAATTACATAGTCTTTTTAAATCAGTTGCAAAATTCTGGCTCATTAAAAATAATACATAAATAAGATATTATTTCAAAAATGTTTGAAAATAAAAAAAAAATAAAAAATTGTTTAAAATTGAAGTTATCTAAAAAAAAGCAATCTGGAAATTTTGTTTTTAACTAAATGTTGTTTTTAATAAATTAATATGTGTTTGAATAATTAAGAAGTTAAATTTGAATAAATATAAGTCAGGAAAGCACACAACCTATTATTTATGCTTTAATTATTTTATATAATTTTCATTGTTTTGTACATTTAATTAAAGATAATTATGTCTTAAAATTTAAACTTTGGGCAGAGAAGGAGACTTTGCCAACATTTTCCTTTCCACTTCTATGTATCCTGATTTAGAAAGATGTAAACATGAGATCATCCTTGCTGAGAAGAAATTAGATGATTTGAGGCCTAAAATATGCAAAGTTCTTTGTTTACCTGGCTTTAAATATGTTACTGTTGCAGGACAAAAGGTACATATTATTTATATATATGACTGCTGTATACAAGTACTGTATATGATGATATTCTTTGCAGTGTGTAAATACATATTTTGTAGTATGTATTAGAATATATATTGTATTGTAGTGTATATTTATATATCAGAGTAAGTACTTTAAGAGAGAGACAAATATTAAAACATTAAAGTAGATGTGTTATTTTGAATTTAGTTAGGTAATAATTTTATTTTATTTTATAAGTACTAATTATATCTGTTAATAGATGTCTTTATAATGTGTATGTAATATAGGATGTTATTGCTTGATGTGCTTGCTATTTTTTTTTTTTTTTTCATATTTCTAATGAACTGAAAACTGTAAATGAAAGAGGAAGATTAGTAGATAGTTAAAACCTCAGTCACACACAAATGCAAAATAATTTAAAAAAAAGTTATGTTGGCAAACTTCATTTTTCTGTTGAAATTAAATTTGTGTGTTATTTGCAATACCATAAGTTTTCATGAAAATGGTAATGGTTTATTTATTAATTATTTTTAAGATACAGAGAGGAAAAGACCAGAGCAAAGATTAACTATGTTAGTTTAAAATTTAACAAGTTTGGTGTTCTTTGGTAGCATTCACTAAATCCAGACACTGTGCAGATGTAGAGCGAATTATAGATATGTCTGAAAAGGAAATGTAGAGTTTTAAGAAGGTTTAACAAACCTTTTTATGAAATCAAAATGGAACATAAATATGTGTCTTGTGCTGGACAATAATCAGCCAAACACTTAGAGTGATGTAACTTAAAGTAACAGTCAGTTTCAAGATTTAAACTAAGTTTAATAATCAAAATCTACACAATTGTCTTAACTTGAAGTTGGCTCAAACTTCTCACCAGCATTACCATTTAAATGTCAACAATTATATTGCAAAGCCAAAAAATTAAATTGTATCAGAGTTGGCTATGAACAAAGCAACATGGCCTCAAAAGGCAGAAACACATTCTTTCTTACAATCTCAAAACCTGCCCTTAAATACACTTAAACCTGATTTGCTTTCTGGTAGGGAAATGGAAAAGAAAAGTGACAGTAAAGATCTAAGTCATAAAGTAACTGGCTATGTAAAATAATAATATTAACCTTTTAAATACATTTAAACCTGCTTTGTTTTCTGGTAGGGAAATGGAAAAGAAAAGTGACAGTAAAGATTTAAGTCATACAGTAACTAGTTATGTAAAATAATAATATCAACCTTATAAATTAGTATAATGCTTAGTATATACAAACATCAGAAAAATTGAACAAAATGATTCATAGGGAATTGAGCCCAGAATTTTGTTGACTAGAAATGAATAGACAGAAATTATTGTTGAGAACATGTTGAAATTTACCTCTTCTGATATCGAATACTGATGTATCACATAATACTGAAAGTCCTTCATTAGGCACATGTTGATATTACACCAGATATTATTATTAATAACTCGACATAGGGTTATGCAATCACATGTTTTGATTCCATAATACTGTTCTTGCAAAAGTTTTGACTGTCAATGTATTCTTATGAAAATCATCATCTCAAAATGACACTTGAAAAAAAAGTTGCATTGTTTAAGTAGGATGATCACAGTAACTGCAGATTCTTGTTGATTCTGCAATCATTAAAAAAATTATTATATTCTTGAGATGTGTAGTATATTTCTCTGTTTTGATAGATGTGCTATTGTGCCAAAGTGCCTAGCTGTTCTACAGTCTGTATGATAATTATTATATTATGCTATCAAAAATGTACTTTAGAAAGTTGTAACATTTTGTGCCATCTTCCTGGAAGTATCCTCATGCTAGTTCCCTATCAGATACATTTTCTATGATCTTTGTTAAAATCATAGAACCAAATTATAAAAATCTTCTTTTCATCAGCATGTTCCTGCCCACATGGAAGATCACTTGTAGCGCATGATGTAATGTATATATAATTTGCCACAAGAAGAATCAAATGTCAAATTCTTCAATAGTTTGCCTCCATTCTTTCTTGATTTGCTAAGTTTGGCTTCTCTGAAAAGTATATAAAATTTTAAATTGTTAATATGTTGAATGCCAAATTTTTTAAACATATTTTCCCCAAAAGAATCAATTATTGTTAGTAATCCTATTTTTTATTAAAAAATTATTTAGATCTTTATTTAGGAAATTTGGCTGTTACAATTATTTTTATGCCACTATACAAATTATTCTACACGGAGTTCAACACTACATTTACCACATTGATTTGTAATATGTGACTTGCACTTGACATTTTCATTGCTTCCCTTCATAAGATCTAAGAAATTGCCAGTATATAAAATAAATTGTCAATAGACTTAACCAGGAAAAAAACCATGCACTGAAACCATGAGAATGAAATTAAATTGAAGTAAACATTTTGTACTGCAATATGTCATCTTTAAGCAAGCATAATTTCACCAGCATATGGAAAATCTTCGAATGAGAATCTCAGCTGGTGATGGATGTGCCAGTTCCACAGTGCCTAGCTGTTCCACAATCTGCATGAAAATTAGTATGATAAATATATTAAGCTATCAAAAAACGTACCTTAGAAAGGTGCCATTTTGTGCCATCTGCCTGGAACTATCCTTGTGCCAGCTTCCTATCAGATATATTTTCTATGTTAAAATCATAGCACCAAATTGCATACAAAAAAGATTCAGAAATAACTGATAATGTTTTATGCTAAAATAGTACTCATACATAATATCCAAAATATTTTTAGAAATTTCCTCTGAAATAAAGAACTTTTAAACTCAAATTGTAATTCAAATCATTTTTAATCAGGTCATCCATTAAACATCAATTAATGGAGTTAAAGTGGGTGAAATGAAATAAAATCTTATTTACACGATAACCAAGTATTAATTCTACAAATTTAAGCATCAGTACTACAAATGCTTTAACATTAATCCTACAAATTAAAATAGCAACAGTATTCTTCAGCCTGTTTTTAACTCTGAATAGCTAATTTGTGCAATTATCACATTTGTTATCATATAAGACACATCCCATTTTTTAAAGGCATTTCAAGATCTCATTAGTGTGTTTTCAGCTATCTTTGTTAAAAAAAAATAATTTAATCTAGATGATATGTATGATGCATGCCATTTTGCAAGAAGGGGTGCATCTTATATTTTAGCATATATGGTACTTACTTTCGATTTCCTCATATTTATTTTTCATATGGGGGAAAAAAAACATTCTAGAATAAATCCCATTTATAGCGATTTAAAATAACTCTACCCCAGTAAATTGTAGATTTCTTGTTATGGTTTCCACTAAAAGTATTTTCATTAGGAATTACTTCTGGATAGGATTGTTTGGCAATTTTTTTTCCCTCTCATCACAGGATGCCTATTCTGCATCTTATCTATTGTGCAAACAATATTGACTAAAAAAAAAAAAAAACCAGTATCATTTACTGTTGGGTCCATTTCACTTCATAGAGAGGGGACAAGCCTTCAGCCACCTTTAGACCAGTTATGGTCATAATTTACAGTATGTGACAGCTAAAGTTCTAGGAATATTTATTTAAGTGTGTGGCAGCCAAAATTTTAGGAATGTTTTGCCCCCATTGTTTTGCTGTAGAGCTCAGTGGCGTAGCTTTTGCTGCTAATGGCTGCTCACCGAATTTACCACCCATCTTGATATACAAACAAATAACTAAAAAAAAAATGTCAAAATGGCATATAGGGAAATAAATTTATGTTTATTTTAAAGAAAAAAAATTTTTTTCCAATATTTTAAAATTACAGTATTATTTTGCTTGTTTTTTTAATTCTCAAACCCTCAATGGCATTGTAAAAGTCTATTGATTGTTCCAGTTTTTGTAATGTAGGCAGAAATGAAGAAAAATTTCTTAAATCTGCAAACATTTATAATTCTTAAATATTTCTTCAATGCAAAACAAATATTTATTATTCTAAAATACTTTCTAATTTTTTTAAATTTTATTTAGAAAACTCTTCTCACAGTCAGCAGTGTTTACAGCAGTCATAAGAAAAATTGGAAATAGTATTGCAATATCTGAAGCTTTATTCTGGAGATTGTATTTTAAAATAAACTGTTAAAGTTTAAAAAGACTGACCTTCCACATAACATTAGAAACTGCTATGCTAACAGTAGGCTGACTGACTGCCAGGCAAAAATCATTTGCTGTGGACTACTAATATGATCCACAAGCAAAACACAGTAAGGCAGAAAGTACCTGAAATTATGACAATTATATACTCTCTTAGACAAAAAAAAAAAAAAAAAAAGCACCACGACGCACCAAGAAGATATAAAGCAAATTGGATACACATTGATATGCACACAGGTTTCGATGGAAAATGCAAAATTTTACATTTTGGCTGCCAATGAATGAATGGTTATCGCTACAGCACATCTGATCTGCGCAACTGGCAGGATATTTAAGAGGAGAAATTACGATTCCAGGTTATAAATTCTTCCCGAATTTCATTCTGTGTACTCTGGTAGACTGTAACTATGCCTCTCATACAGGTGCACGAACGATATGCGCAGATGTCAGAATTTGAGAGAGGTCATGTAGTTAGGCTCAAAGAAGCCGGTTGGTCTTATTGGCGAATAGCTCGACATTTGAGCAGGAGTGATGCCACTATTAGACAATGTTGGCAGGAATGAGTGAACCATGGCCGCACACAGTGTCGAGAAGGAAGCTATAGGCCCAGAGAAATGACAGAACGTTAAGACCGAGCAATTGCTAGAGCGGCACTCACAGCCCCAGATGCATCATTATCATCAATTGTACTTGCAACTAGTGCTTCAGTGACTTCAATTCTGTGAGCTGTCACCATTTAGACAGCTCACAGAAAGGGGTTGAGGTCACGGTGCCCGCCTCTTGCGCCGACTACCTTTGATCTCTGTACAACATCAAGCCCGTTTGCAGCGGTGTTGGGGTCATTTGCACTGGAATGTCACTGACTGGAGTAGAATAATCTTCAGTGATGAACTGAGCCCCGATTACCAGTGAAGGCAAATCTGGAGATGCCCCGAACAGCAGTGTGATACCAACCTGTCTTCCGGCAGACAGGCTGACAACCAGAAGCAATGGTCTGAAGTACCATTTTATTTCGTAGTAGGACCCCTTTGGTTGTCATCCGTTGCACTGCGGTATGTTGACGAAGTTCTAAGGCCCGTTGTGTTGCCCTTCATGTCACGTCACCCTGGGCTTACATTTCAGCAAGATAATGCCTGCCTCCACACTGCACATGTTTCTACTGCTTGCCGAACATTACCTTGGCCAACAAGGTCGCCAGATCTCTCTCCTATTGAGCATGTTTGGAACATTATGGGCAAGACTCTCCAACTAGCTCGGGATGTTGACGATCTAACGCATCAGTTGGACAGAATTTGGGAGTATATCCCTCAGGAGGACATTTGCAACTTCTATCAATCGATGCCAAGCCGAATAACTGCTTGCATAAGGGCCAGAGGTGGACAAACATGTTACTGACTTTTTCACTTTGTGAAGCTCCATCACTCCAATCAATCATCCAATTTTTCTCAAACTGTACTTATTTGTTTTTTCTGGACATGTACATCACTTCTACCGATTTTCGTCCCATTTGGATAACTCCTTCTTGTTGCATCTTTTTTTTTTTTTTTTTTTTTTTTTTGTCTAAGAGTGTATTACTTATGAAAAGGTATATAAAATTCATTTAATTTAATAATGTATAGTATTGTTCTACATAAGTTATTTCAAGGAAATTTTTTGTATGACATATTTGTTCATGTGATCTTATATATTAATAATTCCAAGGAATTATTGCATCCTTCTATACATTGAATAAGTAGTTATCCTATCTATCTGGCAATTGAACGGTTAATGGTTTATTTTCAGCATAAGTGCATTGATTTCTCACATTATGGATATTACCAAAAATATAACTTAATCGTTGCACCCAAACTAAATTGAGTCAGATTTAGTCAAATAGAACTAATGGCTTTTCCCACTTACCCTTTAAGTAGGACAAATCTAAAGAATTATCAAATTCACCCATGCATGCTCTCATGGTGTAAGTGGTTAGCATATTCAGCTGGCAACTGGAAGATTTGTGTATCAAGTTCTGATAACGGAATGATTGAATTTTCCTGTTTGAACAAATCCAAAGATTATTTATTATTTATTACTAGGTTATACATTATTTATTATTGGAGAAATATATTTACGTAAAAAAAACATTTTTACGATTATTTATTTATATGGCCGCTTACGTTTTTGAATAATCTTTATGAAATTGTCAACACTATTTTCAAAGCAAAAATATTAGGTAACCAATAATTAACTGCAAAATTTTACTAAATTTTCCTCTGGCTATGCAAATGAATAGAAGGATATCAACATATAAATTCACATATCATTTATGCGTATGATTGTCAGATAATATATTAAGTGTGGTATAATCAGCACTTTTATAAAGCAAGACAAATGTTTAACCCGCAATTTAATGATATTATAGAAAATAGAAATAATAAACATTTCTTTTGCAAATAAAATTGATAACTAGTATACTATACACAGTTGTTTCTTATATTTACAAGTTTTTTAGTTTTTAGATAAACAATTGTTTTTTTAATACTAATAAATTAAAAAATACTATTTGGTGAAGAAACCCTCAGTCTTGAAATATTGTTACACTATAATATAATAATAATAGTAGTAATGTAATATCTTGTTAAAAAATCTTAGCACCTAACAGTAAGTTATACAATTATAAATTACATATAAAAGTATTTTATAGGTAGCTACACTGCTGGGCACCCAAATTGCAACACCAAGAAAGACAAGAGATATCACAACAAAATTTATTTAGTAGATAACATGCTGACCAAGTATCAAATGATTAAATTTATAGACTTCTGTGAAGTGTGGTTCCTTCTAGAATCAGTAGCCAGAGTAGCTGCCGTTGTTGGAGATCACTGCTGTCACACGTCTCGGCATTGATTCAAAGAGACTTTGGATGTGTTCTTGGGGTACAGCAGTCCAAGCAGCTTCCACACGTTGCCAAAGTTGATCTGGTATGGCAGCTTGTGATGTAATCTGGGTTAATCGTTCAGCAACCATGGACAACATGTTTTCTATCGGCGAAAGGTCCAGAGAGCAAGCCGGCCAAGGAAGCAATTCAATCTGGTGATTGATGAAGAACCCTTGGACAATGCGTGCCACATGTGGTCGCGCATTATCCTGTTGAAATATGGCTGTGAGCAAACCCTGAAGGTAAAGAAGGACAACTGGTTCCAACACCTCGGAGATGTAGCGCTGGCTGTTTAAAGTACTGGCAATGCGTACTAGAGGAGTGCAAGAAGTGATATCCAAGACTGCTCCATACCATAATACCCGGTGCAGGACCAGTGTGGCAGTGCATAATGCAGCTGTTCAGCATCCTCTGTCCACGGTGTCTCCAGACTCGAATCCGACTGTCATGGTGTTGCAGACAGAAGTGTGACTCATCAGTAAAGACAATTTCATTCCATTTTGCCATCCACATCCTTCTTTCATTGCACCATTGGTGGCACAATCGTCTGGTTCTGTGTCAAGGGTAGACGAAGCAATGGACATCTTTGCGGACAGACCATTTTGCTGTAAACAGTGTTGAATGGTATGCGCAGACACTGCATGATGCATTACAGACTGAACGTGCTGTGCTATGGTTCGTGCTGTGACTGAGCGATCCGTCACTGCCATGTGCACAATGTTCTTGTCATCACGTGGAGTGGTGCACTGAGGTGGATGCGATCGAACATGTCGGTCTGTTGTACCCTCCTGCATCCAACGGTCACATATCCACATTACAGTTGTTTGGTTTCATCCATCACGACTACCGATTTCCCTGAAAGATAATCCACACTCATTGTAGGCCACTATCTTTCCTCTGTCAAACTTGGATACTTGATCAAACGATGATTGCTGTTTACTAAGAGGCATAATTGATCATTTTTCTGAAAAAACAAGAAAAACGCAATTGCTGAACTTGAAATCGTCGAAAACTCCAAGCCTTAAATAGCGCTTTGAAGTGGTGTCACAGGCGCGCGTGATGTGCGTCTGCACTGCAGTTCTAATCATTTGCATATCTCACCTCCGCTAATGCATGTTGTAAATTTCATGTTATTTGCATGCTTCCTTCAGGGTGTTGCATTTACGGTTGACAGCAGTGTATTTCAATCAGTTGACAAGTTTGAAATTTACTGATATTTCTGTAATTCATTACTATTAATAAATCTCATTTATTAGAAGTCAAATAATCATAATCGATTTTTGAAACTCATGCATCTCTCATTGTTAAAAATTTTAATCATTTAGTAATTTATTAGTAATAAATAATGAATCAGTTTGAAAGATATAGTGACCATTTATTTTTACAGTCCATTTATTTCATTTTTTTAAAAAAAATTTAATAAAAATACAAATAAAAATAAATATAAATACAGATAAGAATACAAATAATAATTATCATATTAGTTAAAAAAATTATATTTTATTGCTAGGATATTACTTATTCCATTTACAGAATTGTTCATAAGGTAGTGGACTGTTATATTTTTAAATTAGCATTTATTGTATATAAATTAGTTAGATTTTCTCTGATGTTTATATATTATTAATTGATGAAAAAATATATGGTAGAAAAATACTTTATGGAAAATTGAATTTCATTTAATGTTGAATATTTTCAGTTTTTCGTAAAGTATATCCATCCATCCAAAAGTTTTGAATTCAGATGAACTGTTATGAATTAAAAAACTTTAGAATAGTTCATCTTCTGACTTTGAATACAGAAATGCAAGAGTTTTCAAGTGGAGGGGGGACTGTAATTGAGTCTGATGTCTCTTGATAACATTACATCAGATTTAATTGAATCCCTCTTCTTTATTTATTTTTCTGGTTTCATATATATTTTTAGGTTTTAATTTCACATTTCTTTAATTCTTATTTTGTATATTTATAGGATATTTTGAAATTTATAGGTTTGAATTTCATTTTTTTGGTCCTTGTGTAAAATAGGTTTTAAACTTCGTACTTTCTCTCTCTCTATATATATATGAAAAAGTATAAAAAGCCTGTCTCTCTTTTAGTACGTTTATACTTTCTAAATATGGCTCCAAATTTTATCTCAGCTCAGGGTATATTATTATGACAATAAATTTTGCCAGTTTAAAGTTTGCAATAAAGAAATTTTTGGGAAGAGCGAATGCATTTACAATTTCTTGATAAATTCAATGCCGAGATATCAGCAACTAGATTCTTTGTTTAAATATAAAAAATAAGCAGCAAAAACACATACAGAGCTGTGATCAGCTTCTTACCACCAACTGCACAAACTTGATTGACAGTGCAGCAACCACATTTTCTACGAATTCTGTGCTCGCTGAATATGCAATGTTGGATAAAGCTGATTTTCAGTAGTAGCGATATCTGGTGGCCTACAAACTGAAGATGACTCTTGGGGCATAGAATAAGCATCCAGGCCTCACCAATGACCAAGTGGTTACTGAATACTGATAGTTTCACCTGGTTTGAGCTCAATCCCAGGTAAACTGGCTGCATGGTTTGTTTTCATTGTTTTCCCCCTTATGTAATATGAATACTAGCCAGTTTCCACCTGAAAGTATACCGTGAAGGTATCCCTTCTCCTAGGCAGATAGCCCAGTGGTTTTGCCACATTCATATTACCCATCCTAACAGGACTTTACCCCTTCACTTCCAGAATTTTTTACCTTTCTGAATACAAAAATTTCATTTGTTCAGTCCATATTTTGTCAAGGAATTTTTAATAATGTCCATATTTTTAATATATTTATATCATTATTTTTTTTTTGGTATACGCATATAAATTGTTCCTAGTTGTTTATGAAAATTTATTTAAATTTTTCTAAATTGAAGAAAGCTGTGTAACGTTGGCTAATAGTTTTTATTCTTAGAAGAATTCTAACTTTCTCCATTCTTGCTTCTCTTCAAACAGCTCTGTAATGCTTTTCTACACTTCATCCCTCCAAGACATGGTAATGTCTGCTGATTTTCCTTCATTACAGTTGCGAGTTGTGTTAGCTGTTTCTTGAACTTTCTTCCAATTCATTGTTTTAAGCAATCTTTATTGTTTTTTTACTCCCATTATTAGTGTTGTGGATGTATAATTTTCCTCATTCTTAAATAAAATAAATCAACTGAAAGTGATGAACAACCTGCCTTTTAATTACCTTAAGAAGAACAACAAAATCAAAATAACCTAGAAAAGTTAAACTATTGCATTGTGTAATCTAAATGTGCTACAACCCTGGACGCTTATTCTATGATCACTGGATCTGTCTACAACTTGAGCGAACAACATTGACTCAAAAGAACCGGTATGGACAGCCATCCCAACTTATCGGAGAAAGCCATTCTGTGGTCCTCAGTTGGTGGGCGGGTGGGTCCATTTAACTTTACTGGAAGGGGACAAGGCTTCAAGGAGCTTTAGACCAATCGCAGTACAGACCGAGTGACGAAATTTATAACGCGCGCTGGCTGAAGTTCTAGGAATATTCTCCTATTATTTCACTAACTCACACGCTGCATTTGTAGTTCGAAAAAATTGCACAAAACAGTATTATGACCAATACATGCTGAATATGCTGCTGTGTTATGTGAAAGAAAATCTCGTTTTTTAATGGGAAAGTTAACGCAGGAATTTAGAGCTAAAAAATAAAGAGTGATATGGGATACCACGAAAGCAATGGTAATAGATAAGAGTAAATGAATTAAGCTTACTTCAAATCCTTTTAGAAATAAACCATTTTAATTATTTAAATTTATAATATGATTAATTTGCATTACAATCTAATAGCAAACTAAGTTTTTTTTTTTTTTTTTTTTTTTTTTTTTTCCATGTTTACATTAAAACTGTTTTCCCGCAATTTATTTTACAGTTACTATTTGAAAAATATTTCTTTAAATAAGAAATTAGAAAGAAAATATTTCTTTCTTAATATTTCTTCCCTTTTTTTATTTTCTTTTTCTATGAAAATTATTTCTTTCAGGAAAAGAAATAAAATTCATTCGCTATTACAGTATGGCCGATTGCTGCTGCATTCAGTTATCAGACACGCATCAAAATGCTTTATTTTAAATAATTTATTCTATAATTAACATGAAAGAAAATATTTTTTCAATATAAAGTATATAACCAAAATAAAATTATTCTATCCTGTATGTGTGATTAATTCGTTTTGCAATTTTTGTCACACAATTACTAATATCTTTTTTTCAATATTACATTGCTGTTATTTTAATTTTGTATATATATAAGAACTGCTCAGTTTAATTATTCTTCCTTCTCAAAAGATTTTGTTCTGTGAAAATAATTAAAAGATGGTAATATTTTCACAATGGAAGTACTAAAGTAAAAATAATCAGTGTAGGTCTCCTGCAGTTCAAGTTCCTTTTCAAACCAGCGTTTCGACACATTTTAAATAGAAAACTAATAATAATCAATATCTCTTTTAATATAAAAATAAGAATGCTATGAACAGTATTTTTATTATTTATTTATTTATTTATTTATTTAAGTTTGCAAAGAAACAATGATTTTTTAATACTATAATAGGTTACAAAAGTACTATTCCATGAACAAACCCTCAGTCTTATAGCATTGTTACTTTATAGCATAATACAATAATAATACAGTATAATTCTGCTAACAAGCCCACCAGCCGCCGAGCAGTAGAGTCGCTGAACGCAGGTAATTTGGTCCGAGGTTCGAATCCCACGAACGAGCTGGCCGGCGTTTTCGTGGCTTTCCCCATGTGTAACGTGTATACGAGCCAGTTTCCCTTAGAAAGTCCTCACTTAAAAATCAGTTTTAAAACGTATTAAAATTACACACACACACACACACACACAAAAAAAAAAAAAAAAAAAAAAAAAATGAAAGCCTTCAGATTTTATATTACTCCCAAAGGGCCATTTTTTTAACGTTTTGCGTGTTACCTTTATTTATTAAATATCATGTTTTTCGCACTTAAACCATAAAATTCAATTCAACAGCAATATCATATAATTAAAAAAAAGCATATCTTTAGAATTTCCGATACATAGTCTCGCGCGCTAGAGATGAAAATGTTTTTTGCCATTGCTCGCTTTGAAATCGTTGGGTTTCTTAATCAAAAACTCATAAATGCTTTACAAAATATGATATATGAAATGGATAGTAATACAAATTCCCAGTTAAAATTTGGCCCTCCAGATGCCTCTATTAGGATGGAGGATTACGTTATTCAGAATTTCATGGCTCTAGGTACCGTTGTTTTATCACAGTGCGAGAAACATTCATGCATTCTGCAGATTCCTCATTATTTAATTTCTTTAAATATAATAGAGTGCGATAATACTTGGTGGCAACGATTTGAAAAGTGAAACGCCATTTATCGTGAAACGCCACAAAATGGCAAAACGAAATTAATAGCCCCTATGGGCTAAAACTTATTTTTAAAAGTATCACACTAATAGTAGTACAATTACTGAAAAAAATATTATAAATCTATTTTATAGTTTTATAATTATTATTATTATTATTATTATTATTTTTAAATTTTATTTTACAGTAGTGTGAATTTCGCGTAATAATGAACGACATTTTTGTGTTCACAGTATTATTCGTAAGGTATTCAACTGTTAGATTTTAAAGTAAACGTAATTCTTGCTGTACATAAATCGAGTAGAAGCTTATCGGATGTCTATATTTGTATTAAATGAAGAAGGTTTATGTGCTTGATAAACTTATTATCTTCTACATTTTTAAAGCGTACAATTACAATTTATATCTATAATTTCAGGAATAGTATAACCTTTCTTTTAGTAGAAATTGCGTTCTTGTTTTCTGAATGTGGCTCCAAATACTCTCTCAGTTCACCCCAAATTAAAATAACTATAAATTTTGGGAATCTGAAATACGCAATGAAAACATCTTTTGGCAGAGCAAAAGCATCAACATATTTTCTATAAATTCGCCACCGATTCAGAGATCTACGACCGTATTCTTCGTTTAAATATGAAAAAATCAGCGGCGAAAACGCATACAAAGTCATTGTCTACTTAGTACGCCAACTGGACAACCCTGATTGACGACGCGGCAACATTTTTTCACGCGCTTTCGACAACTTCCGTACTCAGAGAATATAGGATGTTGGGCAGACCTGTTTTTTACTAGCAGCGACATCTGGCTGCCCACAACTTGCTGTCGACTCTCGTAGCGTAGAATAACCGTCCTGGTTAAGAAAGTGTATGTAGTAAGTATTATAATTATCATATTAAAATAGTAGGTAAGCTGATTTATTAAATATATAATTCATTGCAATTAGACAAGGATATCCTCCAGAGTACTAGAAGTTAGAAATCAATTAAAATTTTAAAATAACAATAATGATTAACTCATTAATCAAGCACTTAATAATGTTTCTCAGTAAAAGAATAAAATTATTGGTGGTTAACCGAGAAACAGAGGTTGGCACTGGTTGCAAATGTCCCCATCTCTAAAGGAAAATTTAAATAATGCTACCTCCCGGTGTGTAGACATCTTCTGGTACAGTCTGTCCCGAAAACAGGACGCTCAGATCAACTACATTTGACGGCGAGTCGCGGCCGTTGCACTGCAGGGAAAAATCAGAAATTTTGTGCTCTGTCCATCCACACTAGGCCTACTCTGCTGGGGTGACACGTCGGTGAACTTCACTGGATTTTGCGCAAAGAGTTTTCTATAGGTGACAGATGATTTGATACAATAGGCTCCATCATTGGCAATTTTAAGAGGTCGAAACAAAAGTCTCCGTCAGTGGTGAACTCCCTAAGCTGGATTTAATTGTGATGGAAGCAGGTGGGTTTCAGGTGGTGCGCAACAAATTCGAGGCAACAGGCTCTGGAAAGCTGGCTCAGACATTTGTGTGAAAATCTTCCTTGATAAGGAACTCCCTAAAAACTAGAGTTTAATTACGTTGGAACCAGTGAGAGGGAAAACAAATTCGCTGCAACATTTCTTTTTCGTTTTCTGCACTCCACTGGCTCTGAAATTTTGAGGGGAAAATCTGCCTCTAACAGGCTCGCAAGAGTTTTTAAATCGGAAAACTTCCACATTCCCAAAAACTCCTCAAAAGAGATGAAAAAAATCTGCAACCACGCCAAGAATAAAACCATATAAAAATTTCTAAATTTTTCCAAGAATAATTCAACCTTTTAAATTTTCTTGCTAAAAAACATGCCAAGGCAACTAACCTTTTTCACTGGAAGACTAACCCCTCTGGAAATGGGTGGGAGTAAACATTCATCACCTGTCAAAACCCAGCTCTGGAAGCTTAAAAATTGCACTTCTAAGTGAACATTTCAGGAAATCTGCGCCATTTCTGCTAAAAATGTACGTTTAATTACAAATAACTTCCCAAGTAATTAAGCTAAGCGAAGACCTATAATTTCACCAGAAAGGTACAGTTTCTGTACAAAAGCATAAAAATTTCCATTAGTTAAATTCATAATTTATATTTTTAAATTGAGATAATACTCAAGAAATACTTGAAATTAAAGTGTCTTTAACACAGAATCCAACCCAAGAAACCTATTTTGAATTATCCAAATTTACCACAGTTATACAAACTGACTAACATAAATAACTTTACTTAAAAAAAAAATAATAAAATTCAGCAAACACAAAAGCTGATTAAAACCTTAATTAATATTAATAAAAAATATTTCTTCAACAACTTACAACCAGAAATTATTGATTCAAAAGACTTTAGCAGAAAGAGGGGTAGACATTAACCAAACTCTAAATAAAAAAAATAAAAAAAAAATAACAGACCAAAAAATGTGTAACAAACAAACTTTTAAATAAATTAAAGTTAAAAGTTACATAATTTTAAGGGTCAAAACAAACTTTACAAAAACAAATAAAACTTTAAGTCCCTAAACTCAAATTAAAATTAAACAACTTCACTTTAAGAAAACTTTTAAAGCTTCCAACTTAAATTAAAATTTACCAAAAGTTTACAGCTTAAAACTTACAACTAACTATAAACAACTAAAGCAAAAAATAACAACTTCAATTACTGAGCAAGCAGAAATAAGTAAGCAAACAACTTAAAGCTTGAAAGTAATAAACAATTAATGCATAACATTAGCCAGCTATTGAAAAATTTAACTATCAAAACCAATTCAATTTCTTACCTCATTGATAATGCTATAAATTTATTATTATTTTTTTTTATTTACCTTCATTTTAATTTCTAACATACATTTATAGTTATTTTACTAAACTATTCAAAAATTTTATGCAATGCAATTGCAGTAGTATTGAATAATGTACTGTATTGCAGTATATAGGTCAAAAATATTTCAAAATGCTGAAAAATATTATTAAGAACCAATGCATGTGTGTGTCTATGTTTTCTTAAATTTTGGCACAAATATTTCTTGTATATTGGTTCTTAGTGTATTTAGAAATGTGCAGTTTTCATCTCCTCTTTTATTTCTTTCACTTTGCATTTATAATTTTTTCTGGTACTGTTCTGCTATCAGGACCGAATTTAGAAATGTATGTATATTTGCATTTATGGATGGTGTATGTGGTTATGTGTGCATGTATGTATGAATGTATGTGTATGCACACATATATGCACTTACATACATACATTTCTAAATCCGGTCCCGATAAACTGAACAGTACCCTTTTTCTTATATGAGTACACAAATTAATTCAGTTATTTTTCTCCCATAGTACTTAATTGAAATTCCAAATAATTACATCAGTGGAGTTCCAAATGACTGGTTAAAAATAAGTGCGTAAGTATATAAAGTTTCATAGAATTTCCTATATGAAGATTTGGGAAATATGATGCTTCTTTTTAAAATACAAATTAGCACAAATATATATGTAAAATAAAATTTCTCTCAGTTATATGTGGCTCTATTCATTATTCAAAAAGCAATCTGTTATTAAAAGATTTTTTTTTACTTCTTTATGATATCCAGATGTCAAAATTTCTTTGTTTTCATAAAAAATATAGAAAAATATATTTTCCAGTGTTGTCTAATATGATGAGTGAATATCTGTTAAAGTATAAAAACTGCCAGGTCATAAAAATTTTAGATTTTTGTTTGAAATCCTAGTATATTATTTTTGATTAATTTTAGGTTGCATTATGTAAAATTGATTCATTGAGAATAGATGAATACATGTAATACTTAAAGTATATTGTAAAATGATAAGTTAATTAAATAATGGTTTGGTACTTTTCCTGTTAAAACCATATCAAAACATTTTAGCTTATTTCTTCCCCATTCAGCTCAATATCAGATGGGCTTTCTCCTCAAACTTTTTTTTTATTTATCTCCACTTACCTGTTTTTTTTTTAAATTAAATTTATTTATTTATTTATTTATTCTTTTTTTTTTTTTTTTTTCCATCCCTTAAACCACGGTTGACAAAAGCCGGCCCACGGGATGAATGCAGCCCTTTTAATTGCTTAATCCGGCCCATTATGAAATTCTGCGAACAAAATTTCCATCTCTTTTCTGCCTGATTTTCTATGCAAACTGCTGAAATCAGCAGCATGAGTGCAGATCTGTTGTTATGGTGTATATGTGCATATATAGGTTCAACTACACTCTCAGTCAACTAAGCTGAGAACTCTAAATATACTAGAAAGTATGAGCATCCACTAAAGAATGTAGTTCTATCATTTCTAGCAGCTTTAATTTAGAAATTAAAAAAGAAATGTGAATATTGCTGTAAAAAGTAGACAATAGGAAATTAAATGCTTAAAATTCTATTTTAAATTGTAATTTTGTTTTAAAAAATATTTTTAATGGGTAGAAGGAATATTTCCCCTCTCCCACCATTGCGTCCTGACACAATATAGGGCAGTAGTCTCAGACTCAAATTGCACATGGGCTAAATGCATGACCTGAAAGTAGCTGATGGGCAGCAATTAAAAAGAAAGAAAAAAGAACTTTTTGTTTTGTTAACTAAATTTTAAAACTTTTTGCTACATATTTGTCAAAACACAGATATAGAAATGATGGAAAAAAAATTCAAATTTATACTTATTTTCTGCTTGAAATCTATGAAATCAAAAACTTGGTACATGAAAGAAATTTCTGTTGAACGCAGTTCATAATTCAAAGGTATTGACTGCTAAATATTAAAATTTTCAGATTAATATTTATTAATGAATAATCATAATGTATACAAGTAATTATTAAATAACTTAATAATTTTAAACTTCTTTGTTTCTTATTACATCTTTCAGCTACAACCCTTTGTGGCATGTCAATTTTCATAAGGTTTGTATCCTTGAAGGAACATTCCTAGATAGTGCATAATAGATACTCATCAGCAGTCTGTTTCTTTTCATAGATTTATTATTTCAGATTTTAAATTATGCCCAAAGGAGCATTTTGCAATGTTTTGTGTGCTACCTGTATTTATTAAATATCATGTTCTTCGCACTTAAACCATAAAATTTAATTCAACAGCAGTATAACAAAATAAATTTTAAAGAGTATATCTTTAGAATTTCCGATACACAGTCTCACGTGCTGGAGATAAAAAAAAAAAAAAAAAAAATTTGTACAGGGTTGTCATTGTTCGCCTTGAAATTGTTGACTTTGTTAATAAAAAATTCATTAAGTTTTTACAAAATATGAAATAGATAGTAAAACAAATTCCAAATTTGGGCTTCCAGATGCCCATATTCTAGTGGGCATTGTGTGTACTACATTGTTCAATAATTAATGTCTCTAGGTACTGTTGTTTTTTCACAGTGCGAGAAATATACATACATTCCTGTAGATTATTCATCTTTTAATTTCTCTAAATAAAATGCAGGTCTCTAATATTTGATGGCAGCAATTTGAAAAGTGAAATGCCATTTATAATGAACCAACGTAAAATGCCAAAAGGAAATTAATAGGCCTTCTGGGCAAATTCACCTTTGAGCTAAAAAAAAAACTGTTCATGTGTAAATGTACTTCCAAAAAAAATATGATAACATTTAGGGTAGTTATCTTTTGACAGTTATTAATAAAAATTAATCAAACTTATATCTTTAAATCTTTGCATAAGAATTAAATCACAATGTAAATTGATTAACTCCAGTACCAGATTCTCCGATGAGTTGCTCACGTTCATTTTTGTTAATGGAAATAATGTATAATTAGACTCCAAACAATTAAAATATTAATTCAAGTTCTTGTCATAACAATGCTAATTAATTTTTGGGAAATATATTCACAAGCCACATTAAATTGCTTCAGAGGCTGCCAGTTTGAGACCACTGCTATAGAGTCACCGCAAAAGACCATCACACCTTTGCCTGTATAAAGTTTTAAAAAAGATTTTTTTGGTCCATAGTTAAAAATATTTTCAGGCACCTGCCTGAAACCCTTTAGGGTGGGGGGAGGAAAGGAAATAAAAGCAGATCCAGGAAAAAGTAGTTATATTTATTGGTTCTTTAATGGCCAAATAAAATCCAGAGTTAATATAAAAAATAACATTAATTAATATACATAGCACTAAAAAAATACAAGGCTAAAGAGCAGACACAAAATTAAAATTGGTAGTTAGCATAGCAAAAAGTGTTTACATCATTAAATATCAATAAAAATTTTTAAATGGCACATGTTTAGTAATGTACTACCATTGGCTACTTAATTTTCAAGCACTGACCCACTTTGCATTTCTTTTATTTGCAATATAAGACTATGATTGCTCTGTATTTAGTGTTAGTAATATTACTTGAAAATAAAAAATAAACTGACATAATATAAGTTTTATTATTTACATTTTATGTCACTTTCTAATGGTTCTCTGGTATAACTGCTAATACGTATATGTAATCTCATATAAATTCTAGTTACGTGTTAGAGTTATAACACTCACAAAATAAAGGGGGAAGCAAGTGAGAGAGAGAACATTATAACATGTAGGGAGGGGATTTTGTTGCTTCTGTTTACATTTAAATTTTGATTTATCATTAAAAAAATGCGTTTCTTTTTTTGCTTCCACTAATATGAAATTTCTTACAGTTAATTTAATATAATTTCAATTACATTTGATCACATATGTAGCTGCCTAATGTCCCTGTTTTAATGGGAGACTCCCAATTTTTCATTTCATCTTCCTGTCTCCTGGTAAATCTGAGAATCTCCCAGTTTTTAATTTTTAGCTTTTACAAAGGAAAATTTTTCCCAATAATAAATAAATTTCATTGCATTAATGAAACTTAAATTTGGGATATTCCATCCACTAACCCATAATGATTTTCAGCGTAATTTTTTGATTAAATTTGATTTGATTTGAATTGTCTTAACCACTTGCGCTAAAAAGACGTGCCGCACATGTCGAGATGCTTTTGTCTCAAACCGCAAGCGACGTGAACACCACATCGATAGGCATTTATTGCAAAAATGAAAATAACTTGGTGCACACGTCGCCTAACAACAAGATTGTTTATTTCTCGAGTTACAGCTCTGGATTGCACTCGCAGACGCAGAGCGGCGTAAATGAGACACTGTACCGCTTGTTATATTGTAGCGCACGGCACCGCAACCGTGAAGTTTAGTCTTAGCGCAAGTGAACTACTGTAGACACTTGCAGAACATTTTATAATGACTCAATGATTTTTAATCAGTTAATATTTATATCTGATTTTTAAATCAATGTAAATTGATCTACATAATACTCTGTGCATTAATTACTAGTTTTATTTTCACTGTATTTTAAAGTACTTTGATAAATAAAAGCTCTCACTTCCTGCTCAGGATTTTGTCAGTGTAAATAAATAAATAATATAAGAAAATTACAAAAGATTCTAATTTATTGAAAATGCTAGTCAAAAGTTATAAAATTAGAATATCTAATTAGATAATTATATATTTTACATCAGGTTTATAAGTAGTTCAGTAACCTAAGCCTGAGTTACCGTTCCATTCGAAAGTGAATTTAAGCCAATTTGGAGGCTTTTTGAAATGGCATTAACATGCAGCACGAAAACCTCCGAGAAAGTCCCAGTTTTCATGAGAAAATCGTCAAATTTTTGTATATTTTTGGGTTGGCATCTATGTATAATCAGATATTCCAAATCTAATTATCCATAGCTGCCAACTTTGATCTATATAAAATCTGTTGGCAGCAGGTATCCAAAGAATATATAATTTAGAATTCGCACTAGAACTGCAGTTAAATTTTTTTCACTTGTGAGTTAAAACTTGGTAATGAGGTAATAAGCAATTTGTCTCTTTTAGTTAGTTACTTCTTTTCCCACATTTTATAGCACCTTTGACTATGAAAGGTACTGAATTTTTCTTGTAATGAATGAGGCTATTGATATTTGAAGAACCACACTACAATTGCTTCCACATTATCTCGGAGCTGATGATCAATATCCATTAATAAAAGTGGTGACTTTTTTAGCCATGCTGCATGACATCCAGAATGTTCATCTTTTGATTTTGTAAAACTGAAAGGAATTTAAATTTAATGAAATGAAAAATTTAAGAGAGACAACAATTTAAGACAGACTGAATTTTAACAGCGTCATCTACAAAAAAAAAAAAAAAAAAAAAAAAAAAAAAAAAAGAGCAGTACATTACTTTGTATCATTATTGCATTCATTAAATATTTTTATCATTTTTGAAGAGAATATCTGAAGAGGAAGTGAAACTTATTTTCAACATTTCATTTATTTAATCAGTTTGCTTTCTTCAAATGTATATTACTGTTTATGTGTAATCAGATATATTTTATAGGATATAAATAATTATTTATTATTAATATATTTATTACAAGTAAAATAGAATTACATATTTTCATGTAGGACGAAACAAGTATCTCGGTTTCGATCACCTGAAGTAATTGAATTTTGCAATGAACTTGAACGCTGTCAAGAGAAATTGATAGAGTATGCAAAAGCAGCATGGTCTACTTTTTTAAAGTAAGTGATTTTCCTTTTGATATAATTGATACCTCTATTCCTATAATAGGTGGGATGAAAAAAAAGAATTGCTACGGCTAATTTATCCAAAGAGAGAAATTCCAACCTTCGCTTGTTATAATCTTCTCTAGTAACTCCTGAAGTTGTGGACAAAGTCTAAAAACTCCAAAGAAATCAGCATGAAGACTATCACAGAAAAACTGAACTTGATATGATTCTGTAACTAGGCCTTTAAAATCAAGAAAGACAACAAGATCTTACAAAATCCAAGGGGTTCTTAAACTTCTGCTACTTGACCAAGACAAACAACTGCAGTTCTGTGTTTGGTATAAGGATTTCAAAATGGCAGAAAATTTTTTTTTAATTTGGATATTGTTCTCTGTTTTGGGAGGCCTGTTTTCATAAAAATGGTGTTGCTCTCTGGCAGGCTAGTTAAAAACCAAATGAATTATTTAGTTATGATGCATAATAACAAGGATGCAAACTGAAAGTTTCATTTTATTCAAGCATGTTAGCATAATCCAAGCAATCCATTTTACTGTTGGAATCCAGCGGCATATCAGGAAATAACTGAGCAGTTCTCTACAATGATCTAACATATCATGTTTTCATTGGAATGATGCAACAAGCCATTTAACCAGTTTTGCAAAATAACACTTGCATCCTTTTTTTGGTAACGAAGAAATATTCTTAATATCTCAAATCTTTTATGCCCAATATATAGTCAAATACAATAAAAACATGAGGGCTAAGGTGATGGGTACTTTCATGGAGGACTGAGTAAGAAAAATTGGAAGAATCATGAGAAACACATAAAGCCAGCCCATTCAACAAGATTTGAACCCAAATCAAGCAATCACTGCTAAGCCACTTTATTCACTTGGACACTAATGAGCCAAAGAAACAAGTATATTTTGGTAATCCCAAAACTCTGGAAGATGTAATAATAATGGAAATAATGTAAAATAAAAATTCTTGCAGGTCTAATTTTGAAGCAGTTTTTTTTTTAATTTTATTATTTATTTATTTCTAATGCAATTTAAATCCTCTGAACAACAACTTTTTGAAAAAATATTTTTTATTTTGCGAATATGATCAATATTTTCTAGATAATTATTCAAAAATGTTTTTTATATCTTGAATTTACATTTGGTTGCTAAAACTAGCACTTTAGATAAGCATGTTAGGAGAGTTTACACTGAGGCAAAGATACCATTTTGCTGCTCTAGATGCGCAGTGGGACAAGCAGTATCCCATCATGTCATGAATTAACCTAAAGGTTTACCTGTGTTTTTTTCCCCCATGAAATAACATTGTATTAGGGGCTAATTATCTATGTGTAAAGTTATTTTTTCAAAAAAAAAAAAATTATGCACCGAACGAAAAGAAGTGAAAGTGTTAATTTCAGGTTAAATGATTTATTGATCATCCTGTACAACTGTAATGTATATAACTTCTGGCCATTAGAAATGCAACACCAGGAAAGAATGATCTGACGAATGTCAAAATCACATGAAAGGAAGAAGAGGTTGGGATAAGCAAATGATTAGTATTTCAGCGCATTTAGATGATGCAAGAGGGAGAAATGACATTTGAAGCACTGCGTAAAAGAAAAGTTGTGTATTGGATTTCTCATTCGGAAAGCACTTTGTAAGTTCAAAGTTTGCTCAGAATATGATGTTATGCCTTGAATGAGAAGAAGAAATGCTTACCATCAAATGTCAGAATTCAATAGAGGCAGGATTATTGCATGCCGAGAGTGTGTATTATCGTTCCGGTCGGTCACACTTAGAAGCGGTGTAACACCAGGGTGCCTGGGTCAAGGATCCTACCCCTTGTCGAACAAGTAGGTTATTTTGAATGCTGTCATGAGTAACTAACATAAGATACATTTCTTAATTTTTTTTTATAAATTATGTTCATATTTTCGAGTAATGGGATAATAAGATAGTCTAATAGAAATAAAGTGTGCGTTGAGTTCCAGTAAAGACCTGAAAATGCCATCTGGGAAAGCTGGAAAAGGGGAAAAGAGCTGGCTTTAACCTAAGTCCTAGAGATACATATAATACATACATACAATACAGATAGTATGAGTCAACTGGTGCACTTAAATCATAGCATAAATCACAAACTACAGTACAGGTAAAGTAAGTCAAATTAAACAATATGAGTTTTAAGTATGGCCATAGGCCATTTACAATTATTTGGGTCATTTACATCATAATCGTAGACCCTTATAACAGGGTTGTTGATACTTGTGAAGTTCACATAAAAATTCCAGGCAAGCCAGCAATAAAAATATTTCAGTTCTTCAATGCCTAATTCATCATGAAGTTTTTGATTTTGAATGTACCAGGGTGAGTTGCTGATCTGTCTTAGGACACAATTTTATGCCTGCTGTAAGTTTTTCTTATATGATTTGCATGAATATGCCCAAACCAGGCAGGCATAACATAGTATGGGGCACAATACAGTTTTATAAATAAGCAACTTGTTATCTATTGAAAGTACACTGTTTCGAGAAATTAAGGGGTGAAGTGTAGCTTTACTTGAAACTTTTTAAGGATAGATGTTATGTGTGGGTACCATGAGAGAGTTTACTGAGGATCACCCCAAGATAAAGGACTTGCTTGGCCCATGGGATATCTTCTCCGTAAAGTTGCATGTTTTTATTGAATTTGTTCTTTTTGCTAAAAAGGTTTGCTTGAGTCTTATCTTCATTAACTTTGATCTTCCATTTTGACAGCCAAGTCTCGAGTATGTTTATGTAGTTTTGTAATTGTTCTATTGCTGGGCTAATGAATGCACTTTGTGAGAGGATCGCAGAGTCGTCTGCATACATTGCAAGTGTTGTGTTCTGTGTGGCGGGAATGTCGTTCACGTAAATATTGAATAAAGTGGGTTCAAGCAGACTCTCCTCAGGGACCCCAGCAAGGATTATGTTGGTTGATCCTGTTGAGTTGTACCACCTCCATAATTTTGCTAAGTGAGGACAATAGGCTTATCATATGGTAGGATTCTGGTGAACTTGCCGGCTTTTTGGGTTTCAGAATTGGCATAATTTGAGCCAATTTCCAACATTCCGGGAAATGCTGCCATCTAAATAAGAGGTTGATAATCTTTGTGAAGTAAAGTAAGATCTTGACTGAGAATCTTTTGATCATCCTGTTGCTAATAGCATCATACCCAAGGCTCTTGTTATTTTTCAGCTTTTTTACATATGAGCAGTGATTCGATGTCATGACTAAGATTATGTTGTCTGTGTGTGCGCTTGTCATATAGTTGTTGTGAAAGTCAATAATTAATTGCTCTGTTGTGGGATCATAAATGTTGTTTGTGTGAAACTGAGATTCCAGATGCTGTGCTAAAAGTTCTGCTTTCTCAGTTTCTGTGCAGTGGATCCATTGAGGGCCTTTAAGGGGTGGAATGTTGTGGCATTTTTTGCTACTTTTGACTGCTAACCACATAGAGTTATTATCTGCAGAGAGGGACTCCAGGTAGTTAGCGAAGCGGAATTGTTACTAATAATTAGTGCGAGACTTGACTGCATCACACAGCCTATTGAAGATGATTTTGTCTTGTCTGGATCTCGTTCTCTGAAATTGCCTCCTGGCAGAATTGCGTTTTTTGATGAGCTGGTTAAGTTCTTTGGATCTAACAAATTTAGGCTGTTTCACTTCTCTCTGAGCATTTTTTTAAGCATTTTGCACTAAACTCCTTGATTAAACTATCAATATCATTGCCTGAGTGTATCATTGGGATAGTGTACTGGATGTTGTTTAGAGCTTTGGCATAATATTGCCAATCAGTTTTAACAGCTGTTTTGACTGGTGTAGTATAACTACTGATACCCAGTACCAAACGGATTGGATTGTGGTCGGAAGATAATTTGTCCAACACAGAAACATCCAGCGGAACACTTGTGTTGAGGTGAAAGAAGTCCAAGATACCGTTAGATCTAGTAGTATACAGTGTTGGGGTAGTTGGAGCTGCTATTTGGAAAGGGATCCTGTGAGGCAAATTGAATAATAAAATTGCTAATTGTGTTAGAATTATAGCAGTTCTATGCTCGGTGTCTAGCATTCAGGTCTCCACCTACGATTATGTGTGTGCCAAGTGTGAGTAATGTGTTGAGATCAGCCTCAACAGCTGTACGGAGTTTTGATGGTGCTATAATGTGTATGTTGTGTTTGTTATAATAGAAATAGCTGTAGCTTCAATGACAGAAAGCTGTGGAATTGTTATTTGATAGTGAGGAATGCAGCGTTTAACAAGGAGAGCTGTGCCACTTCCTCTCCTCCTGTCAGCAGTTATATCTCTGTTGGATCTGTATACACAGTAATTTGCAACATAAATTGGGTTTGAAGGGTCAAGTCTGTGTTCCTGTAGGAAGAAAAGATCTGGGCTGTCCTCATTTATAAAATCTCGCAATTCATTAATCTTATGAGATAAACCATTTGCAATCCATGTAATGATGTTGATACAATTGTTTACAATACTATACATTAAGCAACACATTTAAAACCAAAAATATTTTCGAATATTTCAAACAAGATAAACATCTTATCAATAGTGTGCTGTGCAGCTTGAAGCTCAGGCATCTTATCTGTAATTTTTCTAATAATATTGGCAAATGTTAATATTGGCACCTTTAAAAATGTCCACAAGTTCCTTAATAAATTTAAACATATCAGTAAAAACCTTCTGACCTACCTCAGTAGGTTTTCCCCTGCTACTACAATTAGTACTAACAGTTGCATTTTTCACACTATAATCCGACAATTTATTGTTTACAGTAGCAGACTTCCCACTAATTGCATTAGCATAGGTAACGCCTGGCATTACATTAACTTCTATTAACATTATTTCCTTCATTTGACACATTAACTTTGCTTATTTCATTACTCTGTGCTCTTTTGACGTTCCTAGCAATGGGAAACTTTGGACAACCACGATAATTGGCCGTGTGCCCTGGTTGTCTACAGTTACAGCATATGATATTATCTATACGTTTGGCTTTATAATTTTCAGTTTTGTGCGGTCCTGCACATCGAAGCTTTAATTTACAGTTATCTGATGAATGGTGGAAGTGTTGGCAGTTATGACACTGCACAGCACTTCCGACAGAATTATAAGGGGTAACAGAAACATAAAAACACATGAAATAAGTTTTATGAATTTCCTCCACCTCTGGTACGTTTTCCAACTGTACTTGAAATAACAGCATCAGAACCTTTGTTTTTAAGGTATGCATTTGCGAAACTCTGCGTACTTTATAACCAAGAGCAACTAACTCTTCTTGTATTTCGTCCTTGGGACAATCTAGGGAAAGGCCCTTGAAAACAACTTTAATGGGTTTATCCACTTTACTGAATATCAAATAGGGATCAATTTGTTTATCTTCCAGGTACCTTGTAACTACCCTATAGTCACTTTCAGTTTTCGGGAAAACTTTCAAGAATTCGCCATCAACCCTCTGGCTGATCATCTCACGATTTCCACGGGCAACTTAAATGTAGCAAAATTTGCTTATCCCGCGATTTCCGTGGGCATATGTTTTTCTTCCTTTATCGAGGAGCGCATCGCGTTTTTTCCCCATTTAACCATTGAAATAAATTATATACAATATTAGGCGTTTAGTTTACGTTTTAGCCAACAGATATCATTAGTTGTCCACTAAATTGCAGCATTTGAAGGCACGTGGTATTTTCAAATTTCACTTTTTGCCGCTTTTTTCTTACAGAAATGGCTGCTGGAAAACGTTCAACAATTATCTTGATTATTTTATTGAATTATTAATTAGATTGATTATTAATTAGATTTATTGAATATTGCGCAAAAACTGTGAAGTTGGACTTTGCCTTGAACCCTGTTTTGAACTCTATCACACTAAACTGCATTTCTAAGGTATTTTTCCCTCAGTGCTTTATATTTTCTTAAATTTTATACATTTTACTTTTTCATCTTATGCAATAAATAGAAAGTAACTTTAATTTGACTGAAATTTATTTTTTAAAAAATATTTTTTTTGGTGATAACATCTGAAATCGATTTTTTAGCAACTTAATTTCTCATGATAAAAATCTATATAAAAAATATTTTCTAGAAAGAAAAAGTGCATTTTTCAATTATCCAATATATATAGATTAAAATATGTAAGGAAAAAAATTACACAATTTTGGAAGCGATTTCGGTTCACAAAAAAAGCAGTCAGAGGGTTAATTTTGGCAGGAAATTCTAGTTTTAAGTTGTTTTTTATTTTCTTAACAGAATCGGAAAATTTTTCTGCCGGTTTTACTGTAATAGGTTTAACTTTTGGGGGCTCAATTTCAGTAATCTCAGGCTCAGCCTGATCCATATTGTCATTACTATTATCATTTGCATTCAAGCCACTGAATGTACAGTAAGACCCCGCTTAACGCTGTTTCGTTTAGTGCTGTTTCGGTTTAGTGCTCTATTATTTCAACCGGGGGATTCCCCAAAATTGTGCGCAGTGCTAGATTTCCAAATAACATATCCGAATTGGTGTAGTTATGTTTCTTATAGTTATGTTGCGGTGATGTACGGACGCATTTTTATCATTTGAAACATTTGTTGACATTATTCTAAGTATAAATTTATATAATACTATAATGATTAATACAGTGACAAATATTATGATCTTTAGTTTTTATCATGGGTGATAATAAAAAACAAGAAAAGAAAGCAACCAGAAAAAGCATTTCACTGGAAACTAAAATGCAAGTGATTAGAAGATTAGATTCTGGTGAACGTCAATCTCAAATTAGTGCTGCATTGAATTTGGCAACTTCAACAATAAGGACATTTCTTAAGAATAAAGAAAAAATACTGTCATCGGCAACTGCAACTACGTCAAGCTCTGCAACTAGAATTACCCGTTCTAGAAATAACATTATAGAGGAAATGGAAAAACAACTGTCTATATGGATTGACGACGAAATTGAACGCAACATGCCATTAAGCCAATCTATCATAATGCCTTCTTGACAAAAAGGCAGAAAATTGGAAACACAGAATAGATTGAATTATCTGACTGATTTATAATTTTATTTGTTTTTATAAGTATATTCGTTTATATTGTTTTTATTTTTGTAAGAAATAAATGTGTTGTTTTATTTTTATTTAAAAAAACATTATTAAATTTAATACCTAACCAATTTTCTATCCATCTTTCCCTAACCCCATTACTTACATGTTAAGATAGCCTCGTTTAGCGCCGTTTCGCATTACGCTCTACTTTGATGGAACGTATCCCCGCGTTAAGCGGGGTCTTACTGTATTGCTAACTGGGATTTCCACATTACACTTAATCAATTTAGCTGACCTGGCTGGATGTTTCGGCAAAACAAAGCAATCAGGATCAGTGATTTCAGCAGCTGACCTCTTATTCTTTTTAAATGGCCTCTTGGGCTTAGCATTAATATTATCCACATTATCATTAATATTAGATTCAGAATTGCTAACAGTTACTTCAGAGAAATTTTCTACATTAAAATCAACATTCTTACAAGTACAGTCAAAAGTCGTTAATTCGGACACCCATAATCCGGACCTCAAAGCTACAAACTTTCTGCGAATGCGTCGCGTTCACGCATGCGCACAGGTGTTTACGAGAGCGCGTAAGACCCTTATGGCTGCGAATATGTTTGTGCGCATGCGCGTTTAATGTGTAACGGAGTTATATGCTAAGCTAAAGTTATCTAATTCAGTTAATGTTGCAGATTGCGTTGTTCCTTAATCTTCGAATTGGATCCGGCTTATTATTTTTTGCAGACTGTTAGAGCAGTTTTATAAAAGTAAGCTTGAACTTTCGATTATGTCAAATAGAATTTCCGATATATATTTACTACAAAGCGAAAGTATGTTTTGAAATCCGAAATCTGTTTATCAATTTCACGCTGCTCTGCGGCAGAGGGGGGGGGGCAGAAACGTCATTATTAGGTTATGATAGATTAGAAATATTATGTCAAATAGAATTTCCAATATATATTTACTAATATGTAATTTGTATCTACAAAGCGAAAGTATGTTTTGAAATCCGAAATCTGTTTATCAATTTCACACCGGGGATTGGAAGTTGATCTGTCAACACTATCCTTATCTTCAGAGCAGATGTTTTTATTTTATTTGGATTATAATTCGGTACTAAGTTTAGTATTTCATCTCGATGTACTCCGTCTTTGATGTGATTTAAATCAAGTTCCTCGTCATTATAATTCGCTTCCGACAGTGAAGAAAGTGACCCAGAGGTTATTGAAAACATTTCGATTGACAAATTAGTCGGTATTCTCAACACAGCAATTATAGGACTTGAACAGCGGAACTTTGTAACTAAACAAGAAATTATGTCTGTTTAATAGAATTAAAGAGAAAGTATTATAACATGAAACGAAGCAACTTACATTGAAGGAAATGTTTAATAAAGTAAACAAATAAATATTAAGTTTTTTCTTTTTGTAAATTTTGATACCCTTTAGATCATAATTGTTCTTTATTTCATAAATTACGGTTTCATGTTTTTAATTTTGTAATTTTTGCATGCCATCTTACCAGATTTAAACTGATGATCTATAATCCGGAATCGCCGAAGTCCCGACGAGTCCGGATTAACGACTTTTGACTGTATTAGTTGTAACATTTTTAAGTTTACCAGCCATAACTTTTAGAGTAATATCAGTAACACTTAAATTGACACAGTCAGGATTATGTGCACCAAAAAACTCGCACTTACCATTATATATCCTTAATAGTCTATCAGCGAATCCGCGTTCCCTGGTTTACAAGTTTCGAAGAAACTGAATATGTTGTTCAACACCTTCAAAGTTGCTCATTGTTTCCAAGTCTATATCGATCAGCGTAATCCTATTTTTTAACTTTTCAATGTTCTGTAACACACACAAGTAGTCTTCTAATATTAAAGTTTCCGCATTTATTAACACACCCCAATTATCTCCTAGATATTTATCATCCCTAAAACGATGCATTTCATCCATTAACTCTAGCACATGGTTCCTAACCACAGATGTATCCATTTTAGCCATAGGGAGTTCGTTCCCCACCATAGCATGTGGTCACTAATCTTTGGCAAAATATCACTATTCACTGCACACAAAAGTCACACAATTTAGAAGTAATCCACATACGCATAAGTCCAATACGATGAAGAAATAGCATAGAATCTGATTATCGTTCCATGATATCGCCTCTCGCTCTGGTCGACATCCAACTTCTGTCATGTGAATATGGAATCAATGGGTTGCTGAGGGTCGTACTGAATGGTACGCAGGATCTCAATACCCTCCTATTCCCAACATTCGAGAGGACAAACATACTGTGAGGTCATCCCTGCAAAACTGTAAAACTATATCACGGGCCATTAGTCAGGAAATGGGTAGGTTTGCAACAGCTAGGACTATGAGCACAGTGACAATTACTACGACTTCCCATAATGGTGCAGCCTAGAGAGAGATGGTGATTCTGGTGCGCCGAAAGACAAAGCTGTATACAGGAGTGGCACAATGTTGTCTTTTCAGATTAGTCCCGGTTCTGCGTGCAGTATTTTGATGGTAGTATACATGTCTGGAGGTTCCAAGGAGACTGCACATTGCCTGCTTGCATTCAGTATCAGCATAGGGGGTCTACACCTGGTGTGATGCCATTGGGTACATGAGAAACACATCTCTAGTTTGAATCAACGATAATTTGAATGCAGATTGTTACATTTCTGGTATCTTACTTCCAGTAGTTGTGGTCTGTCTTTGAGGCCTGCCAAACGCAATCTTCCAACAAGATAATACAAGACTACTTGTTGGACGTTGTGTTCATATATATAATATAATTTGCAATATCTTGATAGCTGTAATAGGTTCAGTAGAGATACAGCTGTAATGGGTTGGAGAAGTTTACTGCGTAGATATAATTATGACACTGCAAACAAACTTGGCTGAAGACAAGACATAGTTTATTGCAGGGCAACTAATTCTTGATACACATATTCTTGTTCACACATCATCATGAGTGCGATATACACTGCACAGTTTTGTACAATTTAGGTCATCTTTAGATTATAGATGGCACAGAGAAACGAGCAATGCATTTTAGCAGCAGTGAGGCAAAGCAGGAAAGCATGCATTCAGAAAAAGTGAGATATAAAGCCAAAAGTTTCTTTAATCTGATTGGAGAAAAGATATCAGCATTGCTGTGCATTACGTAAGATGGCATGATGCAGATTAATTTTGAAATAATGCATTTTCAATTCATATATTATAAACAGTTACTATTTTTAGGACAGGAGAGGGAAGTATCTAAATTAAAATGAGGAATAAACAATGACAAATTGAAGATAAAAAGTGTGTTTCCATATTTTATAATGTAAAATAAAATAAAAATGTAAAGTAATGATTGTAAAATGTAAGATGGCATGATGCAGATTAATTTTGAAATGATGCATTTTCAATTCATATATTATAAACAGTTACTATTTTTAGGACAGGAGAGGGACATTCACAAAGCCGCTTGGTATATGTCCGAAATATTTTCCAAATACTCTTATTTCTGACTTACACCGGTAAATGTCGACATTCACCATGTACTAATGGTGAATGTTGAACATATAAGAATATTATATTTTCTTCTTTGTAATTCAGTCGCAAAAAAACACACTTGAAACTTAAAATAAGAACATAAGAACTTAAAACACACAGTACATTCAAAATGAGAAAGGAAAATATTAGAAGTTAAAAACTTACTAAATTATGTGATTCAAATCTTATTTATTGCAACAACTTAAACTATTATGACACTTTGAACTGCACAAGGGTCCCTTGCTTTTACAACTGCATTTATTTGTTGAACACTTCTTTTTGCAATGACAGCGTATACATATACTTCTCTCTTTTCGACCTACACCAGAGCATATCTGTGATTGTCGGCATGCACCGGTGAGGGTCCGAATGTACAAGAATGTAATGCAATATTCGATCTTTCACTGACATATTTGGTGAATGTTGACATTCTCCGGTAAAAGTCGACATTCTCCAATTTTGGTCTTTCATGGTCACATATATATTTCATATACTTCTTAGCACTAGTTATTTTTTCTTAATCTGCAGTGTACCATATACAGAGTAGTGACAGTTTTTAGTCATTTCATTGTCAAATGCTGATTGAATAACATAGTTTAATCTTATTGTTTAAATGTTTTTATTAGGTTTGTTATGACCTTTTACTAGAGTTCTCTAAGAATAACTTATCAAATGTTCACAATCATAAATTATTGTTTTTCAAATTTATGAAATGGTGGTTATTTAATATTTTTACAAAATGTCAAGGCGCGGTGAGATGGCTTCCTCGCAAAGCAGTTTTAGGGTTGCCATAAAATGGCAAGAGAAGGCAGGGTTGCCACATTTGTTGAGAAATTGCCCATTTGGTGACAAAATTGGCGATATGCCATGGACTGATGGAGAACCTTCTGGAACGAATTCTTACCGGTTTAGCTCAGAATGTTCTCGAACACGAGCCGAAAGCTATATAAACCCTGCTGGTCCGCAGTCAGTTAGTTAGAGTGTGAATGTGTCTCGTCTATCGAGTCAATCAAGTTGACAGCCATGCAGCGAGTGCTGAGTGGGTCGTTGAGTTCACCGAAGGAGTCTCGTAGTTTATCGTGGTGAGTACATCATCGAGAGAGCGTGTTGAGCTCCGGGAACGACTGAACCAAAGAGTCGGGAGCTGTGCTCGTGTGTCGTCGAGTGCATCGCGAGTTGTAGTGCGGAGAGTCTCGAGAGTACGTGGAGTTCCGAAAATGACCAAGCAGAGTCAGGAGTTGTACTTTGGAAAGCAGAGTTGGGTGCTTTGCAGGAAGCTGTCTCCACTGTTATTGCCTGACAGTCTGAAGGCTGTGTCACTGATTGTTCCACCGTGTTTATAGTAGATCTTCGACGACTGTAAAGTGTTATTGGAAGCTGTCCTGATTAATATTGGCTAAATAAGTGTTTTGATGCTTCATCAAGTGTCATCGTTATTCACTCCAAATCTACGAACCCCGTAACAATATTGGATTAATAAGTGTGCAATAAAAAGTTTGATTTTATAATTTGTTCTTTCATTGCAATGTATATTATGTATTTTTACTTATGGTTAAGTTAATATCTAATAAAATGTTTTTATTTCTTACATTTTCTTAATTTTGTGATATCAGATATAACATGATATAGTTCCTCTACATTTATTACTGCATAAGTTTTTAATTTAATTTTTTACTTTAATATATGTCTTACATTTACAGGAAATTTTCTTGATTTATTATTATATTTCAGGACTTATAATAGTTGTGTTTTTTGCCAGGTTGTAATGTTTTCTTCCCTATTTGATGTATTTTAGCTTATTTCTTGAAATGATTGTTGTTGAAATGGTTTTATAGTTTTTATATGTAATAATAAAAATGTTCTACAGTCAAAAGTCGTTAATTCGGACACCCGTAATCCGGAATGATCTATAATCCGGACCTCAAAGCTAAAATCTTTCTGCGCATGCGCCGCATTGACGCATGCGCATAGGCGTTTTACTCGTGCGCGCAAGAAATTTACCACTGCGCATATGCATCTGCGCAAGTGCAGAATACGTTTTCGCGTGCGTGTTTAATGTATAACGGACGGTAAAAGGTAAAATTATCTAATTATCTATTTCAGTTAATGTTGATAATTGCGTTGTTCCTTAATCTTCAAATTGGATCCGGCTTATTATTTTTTGCAGACTGTAAGAGCAACTTTCTAAAAGTAAGCTTGAACTTTCGATTATGTCAAATAGAATTTCCGATGCTGGAGCTCCCAAAGGATCTAGAAAACGAAAGTATGTTTCGATGTCCATCAAACAAAAAACGAATTGCTACAAAAAATGGATAAAAGCATATCCTTTGTTTATCTAACCGTTCCGAAATCTGTTTATCAATTTCACGCTGCTCTGCGCGGGGGGGGGGCACTTCGCGGCGCGCAATGAACTGGAAGTTGATCTGTCAACACTATCGTTATCTTCAGGGCAGATGTTTTTATTTTAGTCGGCTTATAATTCCTTACTAAATGTAGTATTTAATTTCGATGTACTCCGTCTTTGATATGATTTAAATCAAATTCCTCGTCATTATAAATATCACGAATACAAATCACATAGTTTTCTGGTTGCAATTTTCTAATTTCGGCTATGAGTAAGGTATGCTTTACGCATCCGCGCGTTAAAAGAAATGTTTAATAAAGTAAACAAATAAATATTAGGCTTCTTTTTTGGTAAATTTGGATACCCTTTAGATCATAATTGCTCATTATTTTATAAATTACGGTTTCATATTTTTAATTTTATAATTTCTGCATGCCATCTTACCAGATTTAAACTGATGATCTATAATCCGGAAAAATCGATAATCCGGAATCGCCGAAGTCCCGACGAGTCCGGATTAAAGACTTTTGACTGTATTATCCTTTTTAACTTAGAAGCATTGTAAAATCCTGATTTCTAAATGTATTTATTGCATGCATATGTAAAGTCATAACTGAAGAGGGTTTTTTTTTTTTTTTTTTTTTTTGTCAAACTTTTTTATTTAGTGAATTTGGAAAAAACTTTTACAAATATAAAAGAGCAGTATCATTTCTGGCAGAATTAGATTGTTACACGAGTTTCTCGAAGTTGGCAAAGGAGGAAAGATTTTGCAGGTTTGAACTTTTAATGATTATTTACTTTTAAATATGTAAATAATGTTTCTCTGAGAAGAAAAAAAGGTCTCTTGACTAGATATAAGGAGTGTGTTAAAATTTTATTTTATTTAGCACAGTAAGTTGTTACGTCATTTCAGCACTAAAATATCAGTTTTTATTTATTTCTTTATTTTTAAAATCATGCGTATAATAAAACTAATAATAAGAAATGAAATTAAAGAGTTTATCTTTTATTGTCAATTTAACTTTTATTTTACTAATTTTATTTTAAAGTCTTTTATCTCTGAAATTTATTTAAAAATAAAATAAGAGGATTTCATGTTGCATGTATTGTTGTCCCTTCTAAAAATTATTTCTCATGTATATATATTATTACATGAACACATATTAAAAAAAATAAATAAATAAAAAATTAAAAAAAAAAAACTTTTTGCAAAATGTTAAAACAACTACTTTTTATTTAACAAAGTGGGTTTGCCCACCTTCAGGATGAAAAAACAAGTTTCATTAATATTCAGAACAGCAAATTCAATCACGAAGATAAATATTTAAAACACCTACTTTAACTGCTTAACTTGGTCCTATAGCCAGACTATTAGAACAACCTTATAGGTACCTGCATGTTGCAAACAGTTCAAGCAGACCAAAGTTTTTTAATTCAGAATCTTAGAGGATATAAGTATCTGAAAGCTGCAAACAATTCAAGGAGACTAAAGTTTCTAAATGTTTGAGATGGTAGAGAAAAAGCGTAGAAAAAACACCAAGCTTGTCTAAGTGTCTGAGTTTTATATTGCTTTTGTGACTGTTGCATTGAGTTTCATTATACAAAAACCTGAATTCTATTAATAAGGATACATGTGTTTCATATCATTGTTCAAAAGAGAAGAGAAAAATACTGAAGTAACATATAAAATTAAGCAAAGCAATAAACTTGTGTTTTGTATAGATTTTAGTTGAGACTCTATTGATTTCAAGGACGAACAGGTACAGATCTGTTTTCATCAGGGGCAAAGAAATCTGCCAAAACAAAGCATCTGAAGCAGATTTTGTTGCTTCTGGTGAAGAGGGACTTGAACCTGTTTGCCTTTGAAATGGATGGAGTCTTAATTAAAATGTATGCCAAGCACAAGGCTAATTTAAAAATCAAACGACAAAAATCAGCATTATATTTACAAATATAAAGGTGATGGTTTTTGTTGTTTAATTTTTAAATTAATACTTGTTCGATGTGTTATTTTATCATAAGCACAAGGGCTGTTGTTTTGCCTAATTTTATATCATTGTTATTTATAGGAAGATATATTCCCCCCCCCCCATTTGTCCGTACCTTTTACAGCTAGCTTTACAGCTTTTACCGTAAAATATTCTACAAAAATAAACATAAGGAATGAGTTAAATTAAATTTTAAATACTAATGGTATACTAGTATGATACTAATGGTAACTAAATGTTTTTTGCATTCGTTTTACAACTAACAAAATCTCAAAATATAAATGTAAAATAAATGTAAGGAATGAGTTAAATTTTAAGTACTAATGGTTAAAGCCTGGAACTAAATTTTAAAATAATTGAGCTATAGAACATAAATGGATATTGTTGTTTTAATTCTATGGCATAGAAATATTATGCATTATATGGAGGGAACAAGTTAATTTCATATTTACATTGGTTGCTTTTTAACTCATAACTGTTTTGTATATAGATATCTGATTCCCAATTGGTATGCATTACAGGATGAAGTATTTATTAAAAAGAAAATCGTATTTACAACCTGTATAAAATATATATACCTTAAATTTCAAATTTGATATTTTTTGAAGTGCCATATTTTAAGGTAATTATTCTGTAAAAATTAATTATATATTATAAATTTGTTGTTTTTGTCAAAGTTAAGGAATTTGGATAGGGGTTGTTCAGCCTATCAAATTGTCTAAGCTTTGAAAGCTAGAATTGAAACATTTAAAGTTATTGTAATTGTTTCAGATAAATCAAAATGTAATAAATTGTGAATATCTTATTATGAATTAGATGATGGTGAGTAATTAATATAACTCATGTGGAAATAAGACAATGATGGTGTATATGAAAAATGTGTGTAATAGAGGTGAATACTATGATTTTCAAGAAGCTGATAAGTAGAAATCAGAGCTGTTTATTATTTTGAAATATTATTGAGAGATACCTGTTTTCATTCATTATACAATAATCTAATGCTGATTGCTATCATAAAGCTATAAATGCAAGCTCTGTGACTGCAATAAACGTAGGATTTACTGCAATATTTTTTTTTTTAAATGTTAATTTAATGAGATCAGATGGACTTTAACTGCAAGTTGTTGTATAAATGGCAATATTTGCCATAACAGTGCACTACTAAATTTTTAAATACAATTAAAGAAAAAGTATAAACTAGGTAGATTCTGCTTCCTAATAATGAAAGAAGTGGCTAAAATTAATGTCCATTTGGATATTTTCAGCTGAAATCTGAAACTTTTCAACCGGATTGCAAACAAAAATCAAGTTTTTTTAGTTATACTCTGAAGCCATTACCACTGTAGATGATAATTGTGCACTGAGTCGAGGAAATTTAAAGATCTGTGTATAAGTGAAATTTGTATTTTTTATTATCAGGTAATGAGCAGTTTGTAAATGCATGATGAAAATGTATAAACTAAACTAAACTAGTGGCACAACAGCCCTAGTGGGCCACGGCCTGCAGTGCTCTTTTTCTGCTATCTTGACTTTTGGATCCCGTAGAGCATCAGCATATGCCCTGGACAAGTAGTCAGCTTGTCGCAGGACAGCCCCCCCCCGGTGTTTAGTCCCCAAGCGAACTTGGTACTCATTTTATTGACCCACTTAAGGGAAAGGTGCCCAGCCCGGGGATTTGAAACCCGAACCTGTGGTGCAGCTGCTTGATGCGCAGCCACTTCGCAACCGGGCGGTCATGGTGAAATGTAGAAACTTTTTTTTAAATCAAATCTCTGTCTTTTTAAGGAGTAAGGTATTTAAAGCTGTTGTGTTTGACACCAAAGCCATTAAGCAAATTAATAACTGTCAACATCAACATTTTGTTTTAGAGTTTGTAATTATTTATATTCAAATAACATCTATTTTAAAAAAGTTCCTTTTATTTTTCAACTCTAAATTTGAATTGCTTGTTCTCATTTATAATAACTTTTAAATTTGATGTATTGCTGACAGGCCACATTTGTCTGAGGCAGATGATCGCAACTTCCAGGTAGAACAGGGCTGGCATCCTGTTATCTCAAAATTAATGGGTGAAGAGCATCAGTTTGTTGCAAATGATTTGAAACTAAATGTAAGCAGCTGAATTTCTTCCACATAAGAAATCTTTTGTAGTGAACAAACAGATTTGTGAAATTTGATATGAAAATTTAAAATGCTAAGATCTTTTAAATTATATAATTTTATTCAATTTTTAAAAATATTTTATTGTACTTTTCAATATTATTTTTCTGAAAACATTCATTTCGTGAGACTGTTTACATTAAACAGATTTCTGCATGATTGCTTTAAATGTGCAGAAAATGCTAAACGTAAGTATGTATACGTTGAGTTTTTGAAGTTTTTGATTTATGATTTCATTTAATGGGACTTTAAATGCTTAAAATGTCATAGATTTTCTAACACAGTCAAAAGTCTTTAATCCGGACCAGTCGGGACTTCGGCGATTCCGGATTATGAGTTTTCCCGATTATAGATCATCAGTTTAAATCTGGTAAGATGGCATGCAGAAATTATAAAATTAAAAATATGAAACTGTAATTTATGAAATAAAGAGCAATTATGATCTAAAGGGTATCAAAATTTACAAAAAAAAAAAAAAAAGCTTAATATTTATTTGTTTACTTTATTAAACATACCTTTCAGCGTGCGCATGCGTAAAGCATACATACACATAGTTGAAATTAGAAAATTGCAACCAGAAAACTATTTAATGTGTATTCGTGATATTTATAATGACGAGGAAATTAATTTAAATTATATCTTAGTACATCGAGATGAAACACGAGGAATCATAAGCCGAATAAAATAAAAACATCTGCCCTGAAGATGAGGATAGTGCTGACAGATCATCTTCCAGTTCATTGCGCTCCGTGACGTTTCCCCCTCTCCGCAGAGCAGCGTGAAATTGATAAACAGATTTCAGAATGTATAAAGAAACAAATCGCCTCTCTGTCACTTTCGTCATGCTTTTATCCATTTTTTGCAGCAATTCCACTTTTTGTTTAATGGACATCGAAACATGCTTTCGCTTTGTAGATCCTTTGGCAGCTCCAGAATCGGAAATTCTTTTTGATATAATCGAAAGTTCAAGCTTACTTTTATAAAATTGCTCTAAAGCCCCGTTCACATGCAACGCTCCTTCGCACAGCTGCCGTTAGCAAGAGGAGAAAAAGGAGACATGAAAGAGTTTCGTCTTTAGGACCCGTTCAGAAGACCACCGTCTTCCTTCCCCTTTACACCTAAGCCTCTGTGAACAATCACATCTCCGAATTGGCAGATTTCTAATACTGTTTACACATTTTTAACGTTGTTTACCATTGTTAATTTTGTAATCTGTTCTTTCGCAACTGGTACCTGAACTTTCGTAATGGTTCCTGAAAAATATATGCTTTTTAATTATTATTATTATTATTATTATTTTATAAGCTGTTACTTAGTTCACTCTTGGTGCTTGTCGCTATGGTTAAAAGATGGTCATGGATTTTTAAGTTGCTTCCTGATAAGATGTAGAACTCAAACTTTGTACGTACACTGCTTGTGGATGTGGTGTCACGCTTTTGATTTTTAGAGGATTAGATTTTTTTTCAAACTTAAAGTTGAAACGACTTTTTGCAAATATTAACAAATAAACTGAGAATCTCAGAATATTATAGTTTGCACCATAACACACTGTGGAGAAAAAAAAATTAAATGAAATTTTTAGCGTAATTTTTTTAAAAACTATTTTGGGAGAATTTTTAAAAATCATTCATATTTTTAGGCTTTTTGACATTAATTTTAAAATTTTATATCTAAAAATATATCGGTTACAATCTTCCGACATTTTCGCAGATTATAAAACAAACTTTTCGCATTTAAAAAAAATGATAAAGGAAATTAATTGGATGATTTTTTTACTTTTTTGAAAGATATGCAATGAAGCAGAATGGGAAATATTGGTTCTTCTTGGACATTAATTCAAAACATCGGTTTCAAAGTAATAATCTCCTTATACCACACTATTTTTATGACATTATTTATGCGATATAAGTTATTATTGTTGCCAGTTGTTAGTTCAGGGTGAGATTGGAGATATTTCTGAGTTAACTTTCTCTTAAGATGCATTTTGCATTCCGTTGTGTTTATCGTTCTTATTAGATTGAAGCATAACTACTGATTATACTTAGTGATATTCTAAACACTTGTACAAGTATTTCCGTGGAAAATTCCAGAACTTTGAAGTGTTTATGTTGATAAAATAAATTTATCAACATAAACACTTCAAAGTTCTTAAAATGTCTGTGTCTTAAAATAAATTTAATTAAGCTATCATCGGATTTGAGTGCAATGACAATCATTCACAAATTATTATCAATCTATTACAAACCCGTACACACGCAACAATATTATAATTAATTAATGTATTAAAATTGTTTTGAACGTGTTTTACAAAACAAAAACAGGTAAAGAAAAATTCTGCTTGCGTTTTATGAGTTTTTGCAATTTTTCTAGCCACATAAAGTTTTAAAAAAAGGTTTGTAATTTATGTTTATATTTACTAATTGAATAAATAGCACTAGGTTTGATTTACATACATATGTGTGTATTGAAATTCAGTAATAAAATTTTAAAGATTTGAAATGATTAAATGTCTATTCAGACAGTTTGTATTCTTTAAACTGCAAATGCAAACTGAGAAACCTTTTGCATTTTTTTCAATAAATCCTTTTACTTAAAGTTCTAAAACATATACAGGTATGGACTAAATTTTTTATTATTTTTACTGCTTATTGAAAATTATATACTTTATAGAAACAAAGATGGGTTTTGCAAAATACTGAAAGGAAAAATTATTTGAAATGAAAACGTGACTGAGATCATATTTGTTTTAAAGATTTTAGATAAAAGTGTATTTTTATTTTTTTCTCAGAAACGAATTCATTAATTGCAAAATCATTCCTTGAAGTTATTAAGAACACTCTAATAAATACAATAAAAAAACTGGGGGGAGACATAGAAAATTTTAGAAGAAGAAAGACATTTTAATTGTACAATTTTTCCTCAAAAATTTTAATTAAAAAAAAATTACCAGCAAAAACTTTTTTTCAGCTTAAAATTATTTTGTCTCACAAAACCATTTAATAATATTCATAAAAAGTAGATGAAAATGCTTAATTAAAAAAAAAATCATTCAAAAGGTACCGAGTCCCTTGTCACGTTGAAGCCGATATGCACTTGTCTTAACTTTAGTTTTAATTTGAACGACATTTATGGAATACCTAGCATCAGATAACCTTGTCTGTATTTTTCTATAATTTTCGTATCTTGTACAGTTCTATCTAATTTTGGGGGGGGGATGCTATCACATCCCCAGACATCTATCAGCACGATTGTTTCGCTGACAGTCCAGTGAGCAGTAACTAAAATTAAGTGAACTGCGCAGTATCGTACAAGAAATCTCCCCATTTGCCCTGCTCCGGAGAGGTAAGGAACATTCAACCAAGTTCTACCTCCAATTCGGCGAGGCAGTTAATACTTGTCCCATGTGTACGGGGCACGTTGGAAGAACCGGTTTTCGCTACCGGTCGAATCTGCTCTTGTGAAGGCTTAACAGTCTGCAAAAAATAATAAGCCGGATCCAATTAGAAGATTAAGGAACAATGCAATCTGCAACATTAACTGAAATAGATAATTAGATAATTTTAGATTAGCTTATACCGTCCGTTATACATTAAACACACAAACTTTCAAACTTATTAAACCACAAACAAAATTAAACCATTTAAATTAATTTCAACAAAATTAAACCACAAACAAAATTAAACCATTTAAATAAATTTCAAACAAAATTAAACCACAAACTTTCTGCACATGCGTCAACGCATTATGTGTTGATGCATGTGCAGAAAGTTTGTGGCTTTGAGATCCGGATTATAGATCATTCCAGATTATGGACGTCTGGATTAAAGACTTTTGACCGTATTGACAAAAAAACTGTCACATTATTCAAATATCTGGCATAGTTTGCAGAACTGTTTTTTGTCATTTACATGTGATGAGAAAGGTGAATAAGGCTAATATGTGTCATAATCTTTAGTTTTGATGCGTTGAGAGCTGAGGATTATCTTTGCTTCAATAAATTTGCTCCCTGTTTGTGCATAGATTTTCTTGCACATATGCTTTTCATGAATGAAGCTACTTTGACATGGAAAGGAAAATTTAACATTCATAGCATTTAGACTGGCATCATTAACAAACTTTTTATTGAGCCTTAGCTCTTATCAAATTGATATAAGGGAAAGTTTTACCATATTTTTCTAGAAGAATCTTACTAGAGTTGCTGCAATATGTTCTAGTGTTTGTCTAACATCAAATGTGATATCAGCATGCTGGGGCCTCTGCATTGCATTTTATTGTGAAAGTACACTTTAGCTTTAATGTTACTTTTGAGGATCAAAGAACTAAAGTTTCTTTGCATAGAACTGGCCACCATTTGAAAAGTGTTTGAAAATGATTCTGGATTTCTTCTCATAGGAACTTCTCATAGGAATCTGAAGAAGAATCTTGTGTATACAAGAAGTCTTACTCGCTCTACTGAGAATCTTGTAGTCAGACGTTTTTTCACTACTACTACAGTGTATTGATGCTTGGTATTTTCAAGAATCGATGATAATCAATGTATCAGTTTATTGGGCTTTTATTATGGTAGCTGTTTGCTCTTTTAACCTTGCCTTCCCTTGTAATAGTCTCTCTTCACCGTATGTTATACTACAAATGTATTTGTTTTGATGTGTTGTAATACATTCTGAAGTTTGTGCTATGATTCAGAAATACTGTATACATTCAAATATCTAATGACATTGGCAATTGAAACAACTACTTTTTTTCTTACTAATATTTCTGTAGATACTATCAGATGCAAATTTTTTTTGTGGGTGAGGTGGAAGTAGTTCATATCATTTTAATGCTTGTTTCTATAGATCATCATTTTGCTTTATTTTAAAATACACTCTGTTGCAAAATACTATACGCATCCAGAAAGAATTGAATCACAAATATGAAACTCGTCAATGTAACTTTAATTACTTTGCTCAAGTAAATAAACAAATGATAAAAAAGCATTTTATTTATGAGTAGCAATACAAAGAATGTAAAAATCAGTCGGTGGTAAAGTCATCGACTGATTTTTACATGGCAGCTATACAAGAAAACTACTGGCAGCTATACAAGCTGATACTCAGTTGGCCATGGACTCAGTCAAGTTGCCAATGTCCTTCTGCGATAGATTGTGCCTCAAATGGAGCAACTGCTCAACAGGTTGGGACATAGTTGTCCACAGCTGAATTTGCCTGTGCAACATATCCCAAACATGCTCTATAGGCAGCAGGTCTGGAGGCAGCATATAAAAACTGCATACTAACATTTAACAGCAAAACTTCCAAAAAGTGATATTTCCGAAGCGTTTAACAACTGACAAAAAAGATTGATGTAAACTTTTGAATATATTGGTTAATAGTTTGATTTTGTAACTATGTGTGTATGTAATATCTTCATTGTAATAAAAAGGAAATAGATGATGTTGTAGATGCATAAAGATGAAATAACTTACAAACATGGGCAAATTCAATTATTTCCTTTTTATTCATGATTGTCATGCAATTTTTAATAATACAGCTTAAATGAAATGGGTGATTTGTTCTCGAAGAACATTTTACATTGCTATGAATAAACTTGTGAAACATATCTTTGAAGATAGTAAGCAGCAAGTTGGCAAAGTGAAGTGGAAGCAAAAAGTAATGCATTCAGAAGAAAATATGGAAGAGAAGAGTCAGCCTATAACATACCTGCACTGCAGTGTTATGTAAGATGGCATGAAATGGATCAATTTGGAATGATGCTGTTTAAATTGATATATTATGATTAGTCACTATTTTTAGGACAGAAAGGGGAATTACCCAAATTAAAATGAAGGATAAAAGGGGCTATTGACAATTAAAGTATACTTTACTTATTTTTATCTCACAGATTCTCTTCCCCCCCCTTTAAGAGATAAAAGCTTAGTGATAATTTTGAGAAGAAAAACATTAGAGTAGCAAAATAAGAGAAATATATGATTTTTTTTTAAATAATATAGAACACAAATCTTGAACACTAAAAGCTATAGAGCTATAGAATAAATGTAGTATTTAGAGTCCTATTAAGAAGATTTGAGTCCAGTTTTGAAAAAGCTCTTGTTTCTCAAAAATAATTGTTAGAGTCCTTTAATTACCAATATTTTCAGTTAAATTTAAAAATGTTTTGGGGAAGTCCACATGACAATGATGATTCTTCAGGACCGAAATTGCAAATATAAAACGTTTATACACATAATTTATCTTGATTAATTATAACAAATCTTAAAATTTTATAACACATTAATTTTCACATTTATAACTTAGATTTTAACATCATAAATGTAATATTCTTACTGAAATTATGGTTTCACTGTTGTTATTATGTTTCTGATTTTCTTATTTTAGGCAAAACTGAAAAAATCCACAGTTTTTCAAATTCAAATATTTCCATCATGTGGGCATATCCACTTTAACCCTTTGATGGTCAGGAATGAGCTCAGATTGCATTCTAGTTATGTACTACAGTTGGTGAAAACGAACAAGTTCGCATAACAAATTTAAGAGGATATTGCATGTATTTGGGAAGAAAGAACTACTTAATCTCGCAACCGCTGAAGGTTTAACTAATTGATATCTTAATTCACCAGTGGATAAGGAGTGCTCTAGCAGTTATTTTAAAGGCCTCCATTCCTTACATATAAGGTAACTGGCATCTGTGAACTGCACTAAACATTCCATTATAAAAAATGGTAATAAAGTCACATTCCATTGTTAAAAAAATCAAAATAATAATTCTTTATGAAAGATTACATTTTTTCATAAGGTGGGTGCCTTCAATTTTATTTTGTATGAGGCGGGTAAACGGAACAATTATACAGAACTACTTCATTTTTTGAACCAGTACGTCCTCAGTATACTCTATCTTTACATAATATTATTCACAACATAATATTCATTCACCATGATTTCAAATTACTTCCTCTATTAATTTTATATTTTAATTATATTACTCATGTGATCAATTTTATTATAATTAATATTCAATTTCTTAAATCATTAGTATTTCTATATTCATTATAACAATACTCACCACTCTTAACATTTAATAGTTTCAATATTATAATTCGAAACATAATTTTTCTCTACTGGTATTCAAAATTATTTCATTCATATTTCATATACATCTCATTCTCAATATAATTAAAAACTTCTTAAAATTCAAATTTTTAGTTAATAAATTTTTCACAAAATAATTCCAAAACTCTTAACATTAATTTAAAAAAAATTATAATACTTCAAAAAATATAATTTTGAAGCATATTAAAATTTTATTAATCTTTCCTGAATAAAGTCTTAAAATTCATTAATTAATTCAAAATAGTTATTTAAATTTCTAATACCATAAAATCTTAATTTGCAATTATTTTCACAAAACACTGTTACATTTTAATTTAGTACATATATTAAGAAAAATAGCATTATATGTTTAAATTTCAAATTTGCTGTAACTGAATAATAAATTACTTCATTGGTAACAAAGAACGTTTAGCATACATTATAGCAAAATGGAATTAAATGTACTCCCAAAATTTATAAATTCAAAACGCTTTAAAGGAAACATTGAATTATTATACTGTCATTTCTTGAACAATAATTTTTGCTTTTTCGGAATGGTACAATCAAATTTCAGAAATGTTTCACTAAATTTAGATGTAAAATTAAAAATCTGTAACATAATTTTCATAGTTGCAGCTGTGAAACAAAACTTGATTTAATTTAGCCGATAAAGTTGCCACAGGGTAATAAAGATCAACATGAAGATTGATGACCTTATATTCTTTATATTGAAAATGGAAGTAGATGAAAAACATCTGCCTAAGCACTTTAAATTACTTTTTGATATATTATGCTGGATAGTTTTTTATTTTGATTGCAACTTAAGTTATAACTAGTTTTGAATAGGTAATTACTGTGGTAGATTATAAATTTAAGAACACACAGCAGAAAGGATATATATATATATAATATATATATCTTCTTGATGTTGCTATTGAAGGACTTAGAATTTCAGTTAAAAACAACTTTAAACTCTTGAACTTGCAATTTAATCCCACAGACCAATTTTCCACCAAGCAGGGGTCATTTTCCATATAAGCTAGATGCTGCCTCATTCAATATGATAACTTTGTTGTAATAAAGTGGGGTAGAGTAGACTTTAAGGTACCCCTTGTATTATGGCGAAGTTGTTGTTTGATTTATCGCCAAGTTGTTGTTTCATTTATGGTCGCCTGAGTGGTTGAATGTTATGGAAACCTTATTGTGACATAATCGGGTGCATGATTCTGGGAAATTTTGAATCATGGGATGTTTTGTAAGCATTTTTGTGGTGTGTGTTGGTTTGATTCTTTAGACGGTAGAATGGCCGAATGTAGTAAGATTAATGTGAAGTTTCTGTACGATTTGGAGCAAAAGGGGAAAAGAGCTTTAATTGACTGGTGTGTAAATGAAGATTTAATTAGTAGCCATTATAAGTGTCCTGTATGTTGGAAGGATATGCGTCTAGTCGAACGTAAAAACCGTTTAGATGGATTTGAAGGGATTTGTAGGAAGAAAGGTTCAGATAGTCACTATGTGAAGCATTCGATTAGAAAGAGTACCTGGTTTGAAAAAAGTCATTTGAGTGTGATTGATATTTTGATTTTTATGTGGCTCTGGGTGTACGAAGCGAACTCGAAAATCATGGTAAGTGAATATTTGCTTTTGGTAGTGCTTAAATGTATAACATGTTTTTCCTTTTTTATGTTATTTTATTGTTTGGTTTAAAATGTATTTTATTGTGATTATGTACTTTTTGTTTCCTATATTGTAGAATTTGGTGCTCCTTTGACTTTTTAAGTGAAAATATATCGATGTGTACATAGACAAAGTGCGCAATGCAAAATTGTGCAATTCTGGGATTTTTTTTATTTTTTTTAAGTGAAAATAGGTCGACGTGTACATGGACAAAGTCAAAGGAGTGCGCAATGCCATATTTGTGCAATTCGGGGACTTTTTTTAAGTGAAAATAAGTCGATGTGTACATGGCTACCGAGTTTGTGCAATTGTTTGTCTTGTTACTTTGGCTTTGTGTAGTGGCGATTTTTGGCGCAAGAATCGCCGCTTCGCAAGCCAAAATAACGAGTCAAAGAATTGCACAAAATCGGTATCCATGTACCGCCAAAAATCGCCAAGTTTCACCAAGGGGTACCCTAAACTATACTTTTAAGTGAAACCATAAACTCGGTAGTATAAAGTGAAAATAGTTGAAAGAAACTTGCAAATGTGAGCAAATTCAGTTAGTTCCTTTTTATTCATGGTTGGCACACAATTTTCATTAATCGAACATATATGAAATGAATGCAGTTGTACTTAATTCTCAAAGAACATGTTATAGCAGTACTGATAAACTTGAGAAGTATATATTTGAAGGCAGCAAGCAGCAGCAACAAGTTGTTAGCAGAGCAAAGCAGAAATGAAAAGTCAGAAAAAAATGAGGAAATGAAGAAAAGAAGATTCAAAAGTTTCATTAAAAAAAAAAAAAAAAAAAAGAAAGAAAAGATTGGCTATAACATATTTGCATTACAGTGTTATGTAAGATGGCATAAAAAGGATTAATTTAAATAAATTGCAGTTCAGATTGTTACATTATAAATAGTTATAATATTTAAGACAGAATGGGGAAATACCTGAACTAAAATGAAGGACAAAAAAAGAGCCTATTATTAATTAAAAGTAGAGGTTTGCTTTACATATTTTTATCTCACGCCTACAGACACACACATATATATAAATGTGTGTGTGTACATATGAAAAAATTAAAAAAATAAAACTTGACAAAATAAATGGTCAATTCCTAAACTCTTAATTAATCTAATAAAAATAAAAGCTATATTTCTGAAATTACGCATGACATGGTAAAACATTTTAATGGCAAATAATAATAATAAATGAATTTCGGCCTTATCCTGCATAATTCTACCTCCAATACAGCTTTATCTTGAAAAATTATAGAAATATAGTCATTAGCCAAATTCAAAATACTGTAATGACTGAGTATTATCCAAATTAGATGGTAAAAATCCAATTTGGGTGTTAAAAAAAAATCCAAAGAATTAGAATGATGAAACATAATAAAATTTAAAGCAAAATAAAAAATTGAAAAGCAATACTTAAAATAGTCAAAAATTAAAACAAATAAAGGTGTTATAAAAGAATGAGGAAAATGTAAAAAGGTGAGAAAATGGCTGCATGCTGAAATTTGTTCAGTTATATATATATATATATATTTTATTTTGAAGAGATTTAAAATTTAAAAACTTGAAAAATCTGAAAGGTTCAGAAAGTTTCAGATTTTAAATTATGTCTAAAGGGGTCTTTTTTTAAAATTTTGTGTGTTACCTTTATTTATTAAATATCATGTTCTTTGCACTTAAGCCATAAAATTCAGTTCAACAGCAACATGTCAAAATAATTTTAAATTGAGCATATCTTTAGAATTTCCCATACACAGTCTCAGGCACTGGAGATAAAAATGTTTTTTCTGTACAATGTTGCCATCGTTCACTTTGAAATCCTTGAGTTTGTTAAACAAAAATTCGTTAAAGTTTTTCAAATATGAAATCGATGGGGACACTTTCTTCGAGTAGCTACCCCCTCAACATATATTATGAGATCCACAACAGCTTTCTCCCTTTCTATTAATGAACAAAGGGATTTAAATGCTATCTTTTCAATTCTTAACGATCAAATAATGATTCTGGCAGGAATGACTGTTTACCTCCAGACACTTGACATTGCAATAAACAAGCCATTCAAGGATCCTTTGCGGATGGAAATCGATGAATATATTGAAAACAGAATGGTGAGAAATCATCGAGGTAATTTTGTAAAACCAGGCTTACAAGAAGTTGTGAATTGGGTAAAAAATTCATGGGACAAAATAACTGATAGTGATGTTTCCAATGCACAACAAACAGGCTATTTAGACAAGAAGTATTCATTTAACGATAGCTATATCGCAAGACGTGAGAGATTCGGACCAATGATTCAACAGGAAATGGATTTAGAAGAAAATCAGAATATAATTCAGAATTTTATTTATGACAAGTTTCCAGAAGATGACATGACTGTAATTGAATAAATTTAAATTTCTGTATTCTGTGTAAAATAAATATTAAATAAAAATATATAATTATACTTTTATTTTTGCCCATAAATAAGCCCTAGCGCATATTTTGGACCAAAAAAGGAAGTAAGACAGTGTCTTATTTTCGGAAAAAGACGGTAAAAGATCCTGAGTCAGGTTAGGATATGTAAAATTATGCAATACATTGTATCGTTTTGCAGAATGAAGCACTTTGGAAATTTCTTCTCCTTTTTTACCATAAATACCTCTTTTCTATTCATTCCTTGACCATTGCTGTACGCATTTAATAATTTCATTTCTACTTTGTTACTTTTTTTAAAAAATTATTTTCTATCTAGTTTCAATCAATATATGTTAGTAATCGCCAAAAAGTATGTTTTTAATGCTACTTTTTATAAAATATAAAGTGTTATAAATAGTAATTATTAATTCAATTAACTATGAAAATAAATCAAGCATTTGAAGAGTGTAAAGTGTTATAAATAATTAATAATTTAGTACTTAAAAATTAAATGAAGCATATGAAGAAAAACTGTATTTTCAGTTTATTGCTTTTTTATAGGATAAAGAAACGTGAAAATAAATTTTATGATATATATGTTACTGTGAAAGACCGAGATTTGGAGAATGTCAAAATTCACATACTCGCTTGGCGCATGTCCGAAATACAGTACAAAGTCTTTAATCTGGACTCGCCGGGACTTCGGCAATTCCAGGTGAGGTGTTTTTCCGGATTATAGATCATCAGTTTAAATCTGGTGAGATGACATGCACAAATTATAAAATTAAAAATATGAAACCATAATTTATGAAATAAAGAGCAATTATGGGTATCAAAATTTACAAAAAAAACCTAATATTTATTTGTTTACTTTATTAAACATTTCTTTCAACGCGCACATGCGTAAAGCATACATTACGCATAGGCAAAATTAGAAAATTGCAACCAGAAAACTATTTGATGTGTATTCGTGATATTTATAATGACGAGGAATTTGATTTAAATCATATCAAAGACGGAGTACATCGAGATGAAATACTACATTTAGTAAGGAATTATAAGCCGAATAAAATAAAAACATCTGCCCTGAAGATGAGGATAGTGCTGACAGATCAACTTCCAATTCATTGTGCCCCGACGTCTCCCCCCAACCCCACAGAGCAGCGTGAAATTGATAAACAGATTTGGGAATGGTTAGAGAAACAAAGGATATGTCTGCCTTTATCCATATTTTGCAGCAATTCCACTTTTTGATGGGCATTGAAACATGCTTTTGCTTTGTAGATCCTCCAGAATTGGAAACTCTTTTTGACATAATCAAAAGTTCAAGCTTATTTTTTATAAAATTGCTCTAACAGTTAGCAAAAAATAATAAGCCGGATCCAATTAGAAGATTAAGGAATAATGCAATCTGCAACATTAACTGAAATAGATAATTAGATAATTTTAGCTTAGCTTATACCGTCCGTTATACATTAAACGCTCATGCGTAAATGTATAATGCACATGCGTAAAGGTATTATGCACATGCATTAACACATGAGCAGAAAGTTTGTAGCTTTGAGGTCCGGATTATAGATCATTCCGGATTAAAGACTTTGTACTGTATTTGCCAAATATCCTTATTTATGGCTTACACCGGCAAATGTCGACATTCACCATGCACTAAAGGTGAATGTTGAATACGTCAGAGATTTGCATAACTTCAAGGGTGACGTAACGTTTTCGCCTGTCTTGCTGAGAGGCGTAACCAATCCCTGGTGAGAAGAATTGTTTGTAACTCTATAGAAGCGTTTTTCACTGCGTGACATGTAGCTTTTGATTCTAACGTGAGAAGGGCTACTCAATATTACTTGACTTTTTAATAATGACAGCAATCGTGCTTTAAGCATTTAGTTTTAAATTTAGCCAATAAAGAACTTTTTTTTTTTTTAACTTTTGCATTTATACCCTATATGTCAAAATATGAAAAAGCTTAAATAACATCATATGTAAGTAAACTTTTGAACTTAAACAATACATTCTAAATGAGAAAAGAAAATAATACAAAAAAAAAAAAAAAAAAAAACACTTTTGTATTTTAATCACATAATAAAGTATTTATTATGTGAATGAAATCTTATTTATTGCAACAACATAAACTTTTATGACATTTTGAATTGCACAAGAGTCCCTTACTTTTACAACTGCATTTAGTTGTGGAACACTTCCTTTTGCAGTGACAGCGTGTATAGCCTTGCCTTCTTGAATTAGCTGCAGCTGCTTCTCTCAGCGACATTACTTGAGAAGGAATCTCATCTAAGGAAAGTAACTTTTCTCTGCATATTATGAGCCTGATTATGGGATTAAAGCTGCTTGAAGGTGTAATTTTTATTTGCTAGTTTATAAAATCCGGAGTCTTATTCCAACAACAACTGCCAACACATTTCGACCACAGTCGACATCAGGGACTTGTATTCGTATGGTATCACCAATTTGAGCAGGAGAAAATTGTTTTTTGAGGTTCATAACATTTTCATTGCTTGCAGTAAAAGATTATCATTTGCAGCCAATCTTTTTATAGAAAATAACTCTTGTTGTTAAGTCCAGGCATGATACGAAGACGTGGTAAGTTGCAGGTCCTCCTCAATATTTTTCTTTGGAATATGGCCATTGCTCCAATTTTCTTCAAAAGTATTAACAGTTTCTTTAAGCTGTTCTTCAGTTTCAAAAGTATTAGCAATTTGTTTTGCAATATTTGTGATTTGTTTGCCAGGAAAAAAAAAACGATGCTATGCCTCTTCTTGGTTTAATGCCAAACATAGCTTCATAAGGAGTAATCAATCCCAGTGAGGAGAGATGTGTTTGAGAGAAAAATAAAAACAATTGTCTTCTCATTTACTCGCAATTAATGCATTTAACTTTTCAACGAAAAGTTCGCGATTCCCTGCAGTATCCATTTAACGTAAATCAGGGTATCGGATAAAAAAAAATTAAGAAAACGTTGTGCGTACCATCAAATCTAGCATAAAACTGACAAACAGTGTTTTAGAGTATAACAAATACATGCTATGCAACTTCAATCACAGCAGAGCAAAGGATTTGGCGACACATGGTCGGCACTCTGTTGGACTCGACTTCTCTTTTCGACCTCCACCGCAGTATATCTGATTGTCGACATACACTGGTGATGGTCCGAATGTACAAGAATATAACCAAATATTCGGTCTTTCACCGACGTATTTGGTATGTATTGACATTCACAGGTGAATGTCAACATTCTCCAATTTCGGTCTTTCACTGTAACATATTATATAAATTTAATATGATATTTATCATATAAATATCATATGATTTTGGCATTGCCAAAATAAATAAGACAGTATCTGCAACATATAAAAATTAAAAAACCCTGTGCAATACCCGTTTTCCTGAAAAATATATATATAAGTATCGCTTTACTCATTCAACTGTCAAAAGAAATTTTAATTGAAAGGAAATATATCATAAAGTAATAATTCAGTGAATGTTACTTTTATTTGTATGTAGACAGTAGTAACCCTTTATTTCCAATGAGGTTTATTATGTAATTCGTAAGATTGTTTAGTATCTTTCTTTAGTTCTTTGAGGAATTTAGTATGTAATTTAAAATATATAATTACTTTTATTTAGAATATATATATAATCCATCCTTGTCTTTCTGATTGACCTTGTCCTTCAGAATGTGGAGAGGTGCATGATAATGACTGGACCTAATATGGGTGGAAAAAGTACATATATGCGTCAGATAGCCCATACTGCAATAATGTCTCATATTGGTTGTTATGTGCCTGCTACTTCTGCCATATTACCTCTTCTAGATGGTATATATGTAAGGTAAACTTCTTTTTTCACTTTTTCTAGATTTTTTTAAATCTGTTTTTTGTTAAAACTTGAATTATAACCTTGTCAGTTAATGTATTTCTTTAACCAAATAAAAATGAATCTTATAATAACGAAAACAAGAAATGCATTTCAGTCTCAATTTTAATGAATCATAAGAAACATTCATTTGAAATCAACACTAAGATAGAATTTTCATCTATTAATTTAAAACCAGAAAAAGCTGAATTTAAATTTGTAAATTTCTATTAAAATTCAACCTCCCCGAAAATATTTGGCATTTAAAAAAAAATGCATGCATGTAGATAGCAAGTATATGTGATTGTGCAAGATGGTATATGATGATGTTGTGGAATATTTTAAATTTATAGTGGTGCTTGAAACGAGCCAAATGTTATAGTAACCCATCTTGCTTGCTCAGAACACCTTTTGACGGCAGCGAGCAAGGCATCCAATAGAATTTGAATGACGTAAGCAGACTATTTTGACACATAAAATCATTTATGTGAAAGTTTTCATTTTAGAGTATAGTTAAGCTTGTATATAACTTCATACAATAAAGAATAAAAAGATTATGAAAACTCCATGATTACTAATTCATCAGATGCTTTTGTTCATATGATAATGTATTCCGAAATATGAAATCAGTGGTGGCTTTCAGAATTGAGAGAAATCATAGTCATCTAAAAAGAGTAGTTTCATGAGAAATCGCTGTGCAAAAATGTGGTGTGTAATGATGCTTTCATGCATGCAACAGATATTGGGGAGCACTATCAGTAGCTTTCAAAATGGAAAAATATGTCACTAGACTAACAAAACTTCATTATGTCAAGCTTTCAGAATTTAGATTCTTCTGGCTAGTAATACTGCATAGCTTTCTTTGTCTTTTTTTAAAGTTATGGATTTTGTGTTTTTGAATGTAATCCAACATGCATCTAAGAATATCATATGAAACAGACTTGTGATATCATTGTTTTGGCATATTTCAGTTATTATCAATATACAAGAATATTTAAGAATGGTGCAGATGAGCACAAATTCATTTACAGTCTCCCAAAATACAGTCCAGACTTGTCTGTGACCTTTCATTGATATGGTAGCTTCAAAATGCTGCACCATCAGATTTGTGCACATTAATAATGGAATATTATATTGCATGCAACCATCTAGAAATGATGTGGGGTGCCTTTGAGTTTAGAAAATAAATGAAAGTCGTGTGGGCTAAGATATAAGAGTATGCAGAGTTGCCAACTCTCCCGATTTTCGACCACTCACCCGCCAACCCGATTTACAATATATTTCTCCCGACTTTTTCTTATTCTTAAAATTTCTCACGATTTTTATGGAACTTGGCTTAATACTTTGTTATATGAACAAAAAAAGTGATTTTGGACATCTGAAAGCAATTGAATTTTCTCTAGATTATATCTAAAACAAAACCTTGTGAATTAGATAACTTCTGCTTTGTGAGTGAGAGCATATACATATCCAGAAACGTCGTTCTCCAGTGGGGATCGTGCTCCACTGCGTGTCATCTGGCATATATTAGCCAATGAGGACAAAGCAAGCTGTTATTTGGATGTTCTTTAGTTATTTCGGTCATTTTGTTCTGAGTTGTGTGAGTACACATGCCTTCAGGAAATAGTTTTAGAAATTATCATCTTTTATTATGTCTGCGAGAAAGGTGAAACACAGTTGACTTTCCTTCCATTATTTCCTCAAGGAAATGTAATAAATTTGCGATGTGTACCACCTGTCGTTGCGATTTTTCGATTTTGCATGGTGGAAGAGCGGATGTTCTCAAACATGTGCGTATACAAAGACACAAGGACAACATGAGTTGTTTTGAAAAAAAAAACAAAAAATTAAATTTTTCTTCGGAAACAAAGGACCAAAAATTTATTAATGCAGAATGCCTGTTCTTTGCCTTTTTACTGGAGCACAACCTGCCACTGAATGCATCGGATCACGCTGCAGCTTTATTTAGAAAAATGTTTCCCGATAGTGAAATCGCTAAGAGAAACTCAAGTGCAAGAACCAAAACAGGTACAATTGTTAAAGAAATGGATTTGAAAAATAAATCAGTTCAGTTATTGATTGCATTAAAACAGCTCCGTTCTGCCTCTCTACGGATGGAAGCAATAATACTGATTCAAAACTGTATCCAACTGTTGTTTCTTTTTTTAATCCAGAGTCTTCAGAAATTAAGTGCAGTTTAATTTAATATAGCACAACTAATTATTAAAACTTTAAAAGAAAATGCAGTCTTTCTGGATAATTGCTTAGCCCTTGGTGCCAATAATGCACCAGTATTGGTAGGCTTGAAGACTGGTGTTGCAGGCATCTTGAGAAAGGAAAATCCAGATTTGCAGATTATGAGGTGCACCTGTCACCTCTTAAATTTAGCAGCTGTAAAAGGGGCAGCTTCTTTACCAATCAATGTGGATGAACACATTGTTGATATTTATTATTATCTTGAAAGGAGTTCTAAAAGGAAGGAAAAATTGAAACAGTTCCAACAGCTGCATAACAACAGTTTACAGTTAGAAAACTTGGATGAAGTTATAAAATCAGCTAGGATTGACACCCAGTGGAGTTTAATTGGAAAACTGAAAGATGCTGATGGAATTTTAAAATATAGTGAACTGTCTAGAATTATGTTGGCAATCTTGACAGTTTCCCATAGTAATGCAGAGTGTGAGAGGATTTTCAGTGTTGTTGGGAAAATGAGGACTAAATTTAGATCTAATATTAGTGATGGTACATTAAAAAGACTTTTATTAGCGAAAGCAGGCCTACGTGGCAATTGCTATGAACAAAATTTTGAAAGCTCCTTTCTTAAAGAAAGCAAAATCTGCCACTGTTTATAACATTTGTACGAAAACTGATTAAAGTGTTTTTTTATTTCCTCCTTAAACGATGCAAGTAATAAAAATGTTTTTTATGTGTAAGGTATTTTTGTGTTGCTTGCATTTAAGAATTAGTTACTATTTATAGTTAATTCATTATTAAAAACTATATTTTCATCATTTAAAAAGTCTTTTTAACATAGTGAAAAATCTCCCGATTTCTTAAAAAATTCTCCTGATTTTTTAGTGTCATAGGTTGGCAAGTATGAGTATGGATAGCATTTCCCAGTTCTATTTAATGAGTAGGTCACAGATAACATCAACCACAACATAATGAGTATTGCTATGGAAAATACAGAGTGGAGTAATGAAGTGAAACATTTCCTTGCACAGACAATGTTACATAGTAGAAATGAATTGAATATGTAAAAAATGTGCACTCAACTGTGCTATTAATTATTATCCACATTAACTGTGGTTTCGCATATCTGCTCTATGTCCCGGAAGGAATTACTCAAGTATGCAAGGGCACTACCTTATCTGCATTTGCCTGTAGCACTGGTAATTAAATTTTCAACTCTTCTGAAATAAGTTTCTTATTGACATTATTTATCTGTCAGAATAAGGAAACTTATTCTCTTTTGAAAGATCATTGACTTATATGTATCACTTTTTTCCTAATACGATAGCTTAGAAAAATGTCATATTAACTACATGCATGTACATAATTTCTTTTCACTTTTTTTTAAAGTGTTTTTTGTTAAATTAGTTAGAGAATGCAATAAAAATCAGCTTGTGATTAAGTGAAAAAATATTTTCTCTTACATAATTGTGATGCAGAGTATTTAGTTTGTGTACACATAATTCAAATAAACTATATTTTTTAAATAAAAATTCTTATTATCTGATGACACAGGTTTTATGCTTAATTCATCATGGTTTGGCAGTGAAACAAGTTTTCAGAATTATCTGGATCATCCCATTTTGTTAAATTTTTGCTATCTATATAATTTTTTTATTCTTTTATAATCAAAATCTGTGTGTAATCAATTTCCATTTTAAATAAATACAGCAGTTAAAAATGTCATTGTAAAATATAACCAGACATTCAGAAACACAGAAGTAATAAAATTGATATTTTTTTGCCCTTACTCTTAGAAATTATATTTTTTCTTCTTTCATCTATCAGTAATTTTGATTTAAATGGATTTAAATTTATTTTGTTTCTTTTGTAGGATTGGTGCTGATGATGATCTTGCTCAACAAAAGAGTACATTTATGGTTGAAATGAGTGAAACTTCAGAAATTTTAGCTTCAGCTACTTCAAAATCTCTTGTGATTCTTGATGAGTTAGGGAGAGGCACCAGTACTAATGATGGTGCTGCTATTGCATATGCAACATTAGACTATCTAATTACAGAAGTAATAAAAGTTTTCCATTTTAATTACTATGCAATTTATTGACAAAAAATATTTAGTTTTTATTCATAATATCTATTCATTGTGAAATTATTATAATTTTATTGCAGATTAAATGTTTTACATTATTTGTCACCCATTATCCTTCTGTAATGGAATTAAAAAATATCTGGCCTGAGTATGTTATTACTTTTCACATGGCTTATATCTTGAAAGATAAAGGTAAGTAAATATTTATTTTAATTAAATAACCTTTAGTATGAGTTCTACTTCTTAAAAAAACATTTCACACATGAACTAGTTTATCAAGCAAGGAATACAATAAAATCTTAGCATCTTGGAATATCTTTATAGAAAATCTTGGAATTGCAGCAGTTTTACAAGTGTTTTTGTTTTGCGTAGAGTGTAGACCCATTGATGCAATGATTCCTTTATTCAGGTAATTTTCCTTAGTAGTGCTTTTCTATATGCCATTATGCATTAAGTATCTTGCATGTTACTTGGCCACTGTTTCTGAATAGCAAAGCTTGGAAAACAGGACAGAATGTCATGTCAAGTAAAACTGAAAATAGGTAAATAATATTATTTGGTTAACTGAAAATAAGTAAATAATGTAATACGTTGCAGTGATTATATGTTATCAGCTGTAACTTCAGCATTGCATTTTGTATTCAATTTGCTGCCAGCTAACAAAAATGATCTCCAATACTATTTGGACAGCAAATTGGGAGAGCTAGGTACACAGATACTAACAGCATAATATGGCTTTCTCAGTTTGGCAGGTATCCAGTCTTGAAAATGAACTGTATTATCTTTATCTAGATTTCGTGAACTCAGATCCTAAATTTATTAGATTCATACCTAAAACTAAAGTAAGCTTGTAAACTTTAAACATACTGCAACTATTACAATATTAATGCAACAAACTATAACATAAAAGATTCTCTCTTCTCTGTACTATGGCTTCCAAAAATTCTGAAAACATGATTCCAGTAAATACTAATACTGTAGTTATTATCTCCAGTGTCAGCATATAAGCAACATAAGAATGTATTTTAATATAATTTCAATTTTTCAACAACTCATTTCCTTTTCCTAAAACTTTAATCTCTGTTGAAAAAGCTTTGAAATTAAACAATTTGTCAAAACCTAAAATACAAAACGTTCATCATCTCATCAAACCCTCAGTTACGTTTTTTTAATTACTCAATAAATATTTAAATATTAAAGAAAAAGCTGTTTAATTAATTTAAACCCTAATATTATCATCCACACAGTTAGTCAGATAGTTGCATAAAACCACTTTCACCAAAGGTGTTATGAAACTCTTAAAAGACACATACAGCTTGATCTTTCATCTTTTGATCAATCAAAAATAATAACTTCAGTAAAATCTGCACATGTTCTGCCAGCCAAATAAATATTTGAGCATTAGATTTTTCCTTTAATTTTACCTTTTAATAAATTCATCATAGTTTTTTGATAAAGTTCTAGCGATTTCCTCATTGTTTCGTTTATACCCCTTATCTGACTCAACCAAGCATGTTCTGTTATAGATTTCATTTATATATAGCCCTGCTATGTTGGCAATTTAAGTATTTGATTTTCCGTATAATTCAACTAGCCTCAATAACTTTAGCAATGCAATAACCTTTTTCTTTTCTTTTTGGTTTTATATACATTTTCTTGTTTACTGTGAAATCCGCTTTCATATTTGTGAATTCAGATAGATCCAGAAACTAAATTTCAGTTCATGCCATTAACATAAATAGCAAAATAAATTTATTTGAAATGACTAGGAACAAATATTAAATTGCAATTGTATAAAACAATTTTTTCCCTTCTTTTTTATATTACATGCACTAATGTATATTGGAATTCTGACACAGGACAATTTCAAAAAATAGCATATTTCTTTCTCTTCTAAGATTTAATGTATTGCAAATGGCATCAAATAAAATAAGATTTTGTAATTTTCAAAGGTACAGTAATTCATTTGTGTTTGAAAATGTTGATTAATAACACATCCATTTTAAGAAGCCTATTTAGTTTAATGTTATTTTGCATTGATATTAACAGAATTGAGTATTTTTCTCTTCTAGAACATTCTTGTCCTATTTAATTAAAATTTTAGACTTCCATTTAGGTGAATTTGTCAATCCCACCTAAAATAACTTTGGGATATAATAGTAATTGCAAACCTGTAGAATGTAGAAAAACCTTCTGAAATCTGTATTGCTGTAACAAGTTCGAGAATCTTCATCCTTTACTTCTTGTCGTCTGTATAAAAATTTTATATTTTTAAAATTATGTGTTAGATTTCATTTTACTAAAGTTGATTTTTATTTTTCATTTCTTCCTAGCTTTAATTATTATGCACTGAGTCATGAGATGAATTTATTAAATTTTACAACTTTAAAATTTTTTTTTTATCATTAACTTATAAGAAGCATATTTATTTTAATACTTTTTTGTACGAGAACTACATTTTTATTTCATAGTTTTTTCCCTTAAAAGTTTTACCCTATTTAACAAAATTCCATGTGTATTTATGTAAGTTAGCCCACCTGTTCATAATGTCAGGCATTTTGACTGAATTTCAGTTCATAACAGTAATAAAAATAGAAAATTAGTATCTTTATTCAGAAAGAACAGGAAACAAAACTAAATTAGTTACTGCAAAATTAGATTTAGAAATTGTAATTTTAAATGGATAAATCCAAAAGAAGAGAAAATATTAAATTATATGTTCCAACACTGTCTGTGTCTTTCAACATGTTTAATGAAAATTAATTTGCGTTTACTGCAACATATATTTTAATATAAATTGTATTTATAATACTTCGGTTATTTAATACAGTCAAAAGTCGTTAATTCGGACACCCATAATTCGGAATGATCTATAATCCGGACCTCAAAGCTAAAATCTTTCTGCGCATGCGCATAAGCGTTTTACGCGTGCGCACAAGACATTTACGACTGCACATAAGCGTCTGCGCAAGCGCAGAATACGTTTTCGCGTGCGCGTTTAATGTATAACGGACAGTATAAGCTAAAATTATCTAATTATCTATTTCAGTGAATGTTGATGATTGCGTTGTTCCTTAATCTTCGAATTGGATCTGGCTTATTATTTTTTGCAAACTGTAAGAACAATTTTATAAAAGTAAGCTTGAACTTTAGATTATGTCAAATAGAATTTCCAATGCTGGAGCTCCCAAAGGATCTAGAAAACGAAAGTATGTTTTGATGTCCATCAAACAAAAAATGAATTGCTACAAAAAATGGATAAAGGCATATCCTTTGTTTATCTAACCGTTCCAAAATCTGTTTATCAATTTCACGCTGCTCTGCGCCGTGCGCAATGAACTGGAAGTTGATCTGTCAGTCAGCACTATCGTTATCTTCAGGGCAGATGTTTTTATTTTATTCGGCTTATAATTCCTTACTAAATGTAGTATTTAATCTCGATGTACTCCATCTTTGATATGATTTAAATCAAATTCCTCATCATTATAAATATCACGAATACAAATCAAATAGTTTTCTGGTTGCAATTTTCTAATTTCGGCTATGTGTAAGGTATGCTTTATGCATGCGCGCGTTGAAAGAAATGTTTAATAAAGTAAACAAATAAATATTAAGCTTCTTTTTTTTGTAAATTTTGATACCCTTTTAGATCATAATTGCTCATTACTTTATAAATTACGGTTTCATATTTTTAATTTTATAATTTCTGTCTGGCATCTTACCAGATTTAAACTGATGATCTATAATCCGGAAAAATCGATAATCCGGAATCGCCGAAGTCCCAACGAGTCCAGATTAAAAACTTTTGACTGTACTTCTCAAACTGTAGCCGAGTGGTAAAATTGCTGAAGTTCAAGTGTCGAATTCCGCGAACGAGCTGGCTGCATGGGTGTTTTCATGGTTTTCCCCAAGTCTAATGTGCATACGAGCCAGTTTCACTTAGAAAGTCCTCCACAAAGTCCTTTAGGCAGATAGCCCTGGAGGCTTTACCACAATCAGATAAACAAAACCAAAATCTAAAACTGTAAATAAGAAAAAATTTTATCTAACATCCAGAATTATAAGTAACTTTTCCTGATAATTTTATAAATTTTTTAACTAACATGTAGCATAACACTAGTCTTTTATTTCCAGATGACAAAGAAGATATAGATACTGCTACATTTCTCTATAATGTGGTGCCAGGAATTAGTGAAAAAAGCTATGGAATAAATGTAGCTGCTTTAGCTGGAATCTCAAAAGACATACTTTGTGAAGCTCAGCAAAAGTCCAGAGAAATAGAAACAAAAATTAAAATATGCAAGTTTTTAAGGAAGAAAATTTCTACACTAATGATTTAATACACTGATAAAAAATTCAGACTTTTAATTTAAAAGGTTTAATGCATGTGTGTAAAATTATATCTTAATGTATATCGCTTTTTTATTAAATTTCTCTTTTTTTAAAGAAGTATAATCTTCAGTGCTTGCATAGGAGATGAGGCCTTTAATAGCACTACTCTAATTTACTAATCTTGAAGATGATACCGTAATTTCCAGAAGAAAGGCCACACAGTGTAAATGCCGCACTCAAGAAAAATGGTGGGGGGGGGGGGACTAAAATTACACAGGCCACAATAAATTAAATTGCAACATTGTCATGCCCTTAAAGACACAAAATCTTGACCTATGTCCTGATAACTGATATATGACATATCAGTTAAGAAAAATACATGAAATGAAACCATAACTCAAAAGTAAATTATAGGTAAGAAATTTTGAAAATATACTTACGTTCACGAATATACTTATATTACCCACTAAAGAAGTCCATATTTGTAATACTCGTACTATATTATAAAAAATATCACAACAACAAGATATTAAATTTGGATGACAGAAAGAAATTGTGAATTTTACTTACAAAAAGAATTCAAGCAAACTGTTTACGATATGATACAGTACATACAGAGGTTGTAAATTAAATAGTGGCAACTTAACCTTAAAACTCGCAGAAGGGCGGGCATGCGCAAATAGGTTATGGGAGCGGTGAGGTTGTGCTGTTGTCGATGTATAGAGTGCAAAAAAACAGTCGATCTACTTAGAAGGGTAGTTGTTGTGTGACGTTAAAGTGAGGAGTTTCATTTCCATCACTCAAAAAGCATTTTCAAATTGGTGATCAGCGGTCGTGGCTTAAAATCGAGGTTGCCCTTGGCAAAAATGCAACAGAATGCTATCGAGGATTAGTGGAAGCCTGTGGCACAAATGCTTTACCGTACAGGATGGGTTCAAGCAATTCGTTCGGGTCAGAATGAGACTGCGGATTTGCAATGCACAGGACGGCCCTCCATTCCTCAGGAGCAGATTGACATCTGGGGAGCAGTCTCCTTACCATAGAGGTTGGTCTGAGTCATCAAACGGTGTGGTGCATAATGAAGAAATCTCCCAACATGAGGAAAATTGCTTCCCGCTGGGTTCCACAGCGACTAACCGAAGTACAGAAATGGCACCGGTATGCACTGGTTGGCACCCACTTGGAGAGATACCGCAATGAAGGAGACACATTTTTGCAGCGTATTGTCGCCATTGATGAGACATGGGCACGAGCCTATGAGCCTGAATTAAAGTGTCAATCAAATTAATGGCGTCACCAAGATTTGCCGCATCCACAGAAATTTCGACAGGAACCCAGTCGGGTGAAGGTTATGCTGATTATGGCATATCACTGGGACTGTGTGATTCTTACACATGCTGTACCTGAAGGACTAACTGTCAACGCAGATTACCATTGTCGATTTCTACAGCACCGTCTGCGTCCGGCTATGCGGCACAAACGTCCACGTTTATTGCACAACAATCTCCTTAACGCTCGTTGCCATGTCGCAAACAATGTCACTCTCCTTTTGCAAAGGTGGCAGTGGGAAATCTTGGAACACCCTCCTCACTCACCCGACATGAACCCTTGTGACTTCGATCTGTTTCTAATGTTGAGGAAAACCCTCCAAGGTCACTGATTTTATGACGTTTCATCTGTACTCCACGCAGTATGGCGCTCGGTCATTCACATCAACAATCAACACCTTGCCACTGGTCTACAACGGCTTCCCGATATTTGGCAAAAGGTTATAAGCTTTACTGGTGATTACATAAAAGGAATGTAATGCAATTGTACTTGTAAGTTCATTAAAAATTGATTTATACCTATGTTGCCATTACTTAATTTACAGCCCTCGTATCATTAAAGAAACTGTACATCACATCATCAAAATCTGATTCTTTACTATTTGAATTTAAAAAATTTAGCAAATCCTGACTTAAAATAGTCCAAGTCACATTCATCCTCTTGGTTTATAGTCTGAAGATATAATTTCAGCTTCTTTGAACCCTGCTGTTACTAATGGTGTTTTCACTGATTTCCATGCACTTCCTACCCACTTTGCAACTTCTTCATAAGATGCTGTATGCATTATGCTACATTTGGTATCCGTATGCAATCCTTCACTCATCCAACACTCCCACACCGCTTTTGGACACAGCTTTGAAGGAACTGACAAATCTAATAGTTGTAACATTTTTCTCAAACCACCAGGCAGTTTTTGACATCTGGCTTTGACTGACTTAAGTAAATGAGAATGCATGGAATCCATCATCAACAACCCTTTTGGTTGGAAAAGGATCCCTTACGCCACTGCCAAATTTTCTGTACCCACTCATGCATGATTGTTTCACACATCCATTCTCGTTTGCACAAATAATTACGTCATTAGGAAAATCTCCCTTCGGAATAGTTTTAAAAATGATTACCGTTGCGGCACAAGCTAACACACATGTAAATGATGTTCTTTCAGGCCCCCGTCGTAAGAACAGATACAGTTTTTGCAGGAGGCTAATGAAGTTTCACCATATTTATTATCCGTGATGGAAGAAGTTTTTATTTGTCAATAAAATCTGTCACATATTTTAGAAAAGATTTTTTTTTATTCTGCTGGTCCATTGACAATTGTTGCTCGATTGTTTTTCTAGTTCACACAGAAATATTTTTTCTTTTCATAAATCTGGTACACCAGCAAGGCCCTCCCCTTCAGCACGAATAAATTTTTCTGGGATAGTTTTCAAGTAAGATTTTCGAAAATGGTACCTAAACAGCACAGAAGCTATAATATGGCAAAACTAGCCAAAAGAAGTGGTACTGTTAGGTGGCCAAATCTAGAGGACAACCTTGCTATAAAGATGCTATAAGACTGGATAAAGAAGCAACAAGGGAAGGGAATGGTAATTTCGACTAAAAATTCGCTTATAAGTGAAATTTATGGCGAAACGAAATTTCATCTAAGATTCATCCAATGGCAGAGAAGTGAGATGCTGATTTAAAACGAGGAATGTTCTGAGAACCTGTTTAAGGTGAATAAGTACATCTGTTCAAGGGAAAGAATGTAAACAAAATAAAGTTTGCAAAAAGCAACTGATTGGCCTTTTGAACGAGAACAGCATCAAATTATGTATAATGACAAGGTCATCCAAACTATGTAAAATGACATCATAGGAAATATTTAAGTAAAGTGCCACATGGGTAACAAATTATGTGAAATGACATCATAGGAAATATTTAAGTAAAATGCCACATGGATAATTTAACTTTTAAATACGTAAACAGCATGGCATTTCTTCCAGAAATTATAGTATATACAGTAATTTTGAATGCAATAAAATCAATAATATATTACGTTTATTAAAAAAAACACAGTTTACAAAATTTATAGGAAACACATCATTACATATTTTACTTGCAAATCATTTTTTTTTTCATAAATTCCAATTTAAAAGCAGTGATTCCTTTTATATTTCCTTAGTTTTTTAAAGATAAATTATTGATTAAATATATTTTTAATTAAAATAAAATTAACATATTTTTATAACAGATGTAATCTTAAACTAGATATCTTAGTTCAAATGAATACAAAAGAAAGGCCAGGAAATAAACTTGCAGCTACATAATAACAATACAAATAATTTTTGTCAATGTTATAAAATTCATTCACTATTTGCAAAGGGCATTCAAGACTTTAGTCTGCAATTCAGAATGATTTAATGCTCCATATCTTATCAATGTTTTCCCTTTAGATGTACTTTGCAGATTTTGACATCTAAACCAGAGATAAATATAAACATTTATTTAAATTTACGTTAGGAATCCCCAGTATATACTAACAGATATATTTATACCATATCAAAATCTACACTGCTATTTTGGTGGACATCATAATAAAGGATATGCTGAACTAGGTACAGCATGAATTTCCCAATACTGTTCACTCATAAGAAAACCTCGACAGTTTTTTCCTCATTTTCAACTTCAGTCTGTCTCTACAGATTTTGAAAATAACACTATTTAAAAGTAGACTGATCTTACTTTAATGACTCTGCAATTTTCATTTTGTAGACAAGTACAATCAATTTATTTAAAAAGTGCAGATTTACTTTTATAAAATATCTCAAGATAAAGATTGAATGTTTCTCTAAAGCAGTTATTCTAGTCAATTCCAAAGCAGCCATTTAAGGTTGTAGTTATAAATCCTGAAACACATACCCAGATATCTCAGAAATAAGACAAACCTTGAAATTTCTTTATAAAAACAACAATCTTTTTTTCAATGTAGGTATCGACGGTAACAAAATAGCATACTCACTAGTAAAGAAAGGAACACTTGAGCCACAAGACAGCAAACTACTCCCTCCAGAGTCACTTAAAAAGCATATTATTGAGAAAATGGAAACTCTTAAATCTGACCAGTCAGCAAAATCAACAGGCAAATCCTGGCCAAACATTCAAAACACATAGAAAAAGTTTTGTCAAAAGCCCCGTGCAGAGACTGTGGCAAACTTCAGACTGCGAACAGCCACGATTACATGGCACATCATCTTAATAAAATTGGCATCTCCATTTAGTATATGCCAAATTTGCAATTTGGGCATCATGAATGCAGAGTGTTCTTTTTTTTTATTATTATTATTTATCACTATTCTTGTGTGATACTTGAGCTGTTTTACATGTTTGGATTGATCTTTCCAATAAAGCCATGTGTAACAACTTTTCTAAATTCCTATTTTATATTAAAATATCAGTAAAATGATTAAGTACCTTACACTGAGCTTAGTTTTTAATCCAAAGCACAATTAGTAATGTACAAAATTTCTCAGGAATATCTCTGGAAGATTCTAATCAAGCTTTTTATTAAAAAAAAAAATGTTTAGTATCCAAATCTCAAATGTAAAACACCTACAGACTTAACACTTTTTTCCCCCCTTTTAAAAATGGCAACAAATAGTGTTTCGGGTTTTTTTATTCAGATAGCTGATTCCCACTTAATTATTAACTAAAATTACTCTCTTTTACTTTGAATTGTGAAGAATTCCATATAACCCCCCTCCCCATTACTAGTATAGTCTGTAGATATAGAAATAATATTGGTAATACTTTTAATAGAATGTAAATAATTTTCATTAGCACTAATGTTAAAGCATCATAAAAAAAAGACAATAAAAATTGAAGAAATGGAACCAACCCAAAGTAAGTGGCACCATATAGAAAATTTATTTTCTCTTCAAATAAAACAGAACAGTTACGTAATGTCTTGAGATGTTTCATAAAATAAACAAAACAATGTTACTAACATTACAAATTACTTTGAAAATATTTGTATTTGCAAAATTTTCACACCAGAAATTCAATTATTATGAATTATTTTTAAAAAAGCTATTGTTTAAATCACTCCAGTGACACACTGTAAAAGTCTATATTTCTTAAAAAAATATGAGCACATAAAATTAACTAAAACATCAAAGTTGTCGCTTATTACTTAAAGTCTATGAACTCAGCATCAAAACTTCCTAAAATTGAATATTTGCCATAAAATATGTTCTAGATGATGAACGTGAATGCTAATTAAAATGAATTAACGTGCGTTATTAAAAACATATTGTGCAAAACTTTGGTACGTTACATTTTATTGTTAATTATGAGCAACAAACGATTGTTTAGTAGATAAATTTTTTTAAATACTTTCGGGGCATTTTATGGTAAATTAAGCTCAGCAACATAACTGAATGATTGTACGATTTTTATATACTGCTTGTCGTCAAAAAAAAAAATAGATTACAATAATTAAAATACCATTTCATTACAAATTTACAGAATACTCTTTATTTATGATATTTAGCACTCCTAAATCAAAATATAAAAAACAGGCACATCTCTCACATTTTTGCTTAAACATGTATATTACGATCCTTAAGCTGAAACAAAGCCAAAACGCTTCAAAAAAGTCACTTTCGCAAAAAGATTTGTACTTAAAAAAATAATGTTTTCATTTGCCAAAATGTCTTTTAACAATAGTGACAACTAAATATTCTTAAATTTTACCGCAGTTGTGCAAATATATTTTACCAAGTTTAACACTATTGACTGGAAAATATCACACTATTGTGTTAGAAGTAATTAGAACAGAAGTGCTATCTCAAAGATCATTATACATTTATGTATATATATATATGTACACACGTGGGGTTATAGATCTTTTTTCCCCCAAAGAGTTAAGCCTGCACTTATTATAGCTATATGGCTCCATTCAACCAGAAAATATGAAATGGCTAGAACAGAGCACTGTCCTACTGTTTAGTGCCCAGTGGTCCCTGCCAACTCCTTTACTAATTTTCCTTTTAGACAGCATTGAGACACTAAGCAAATTAAATGGACACTACATCAATTACATGATACTAAAAGTTAAAGGAATGAAATGAAAAGGGGAGAAAAGCAATTTACAAAATATAGGGAAAAAATAACAAATGTAAATGGAGGAAGGGAAAACATTTTTCAAGTAAAGATGATTCAGGCCTATGACCATCTGCTGTGTGATTATGTCCAGACCCCTACCAAATATGCCAGCGAGTGAAATTTTTCCAATAGCATTTTGCTATATAATAGAGGCGACGGAAAGGCAACTCAGCTTGCACCTCTGGGCAATGCAGAGGAATTGAGACACTTCAGGATCATTCACCTGAGAAATGCACTATGCTCCGGTCGCTCGTCTTGGTCCACATCAGGCTATAGTAGACACCATTCAGCCGGCAGGAATCTTAACTGGACACATCAACACCGTCAATAAGAGGCCAACATCACGCCTTCCGTTTCATGTGGTAGTGTGGATGCTTTTTTTTTTTTCTCTCTTTCGACTGTAGCAGATATGAGCTACTTTGCTGCTTCATGTTAGGAACCAGTGGCTTGCGGGTCCACTGATCTAGGCTCACCCATGACTTCAATACGGTTGAGAAAATTGGCCTCCCTGGGATGCAGCAAAGTAGGCCCTGTCACCCTGATAGGTAGAATCTTGGGACAACATCCCTTCAGTTTGGGAGCGGAGTTCATCAACAAGGTAGGTATCCTAGAAAAAAAGGAATTACATACTCAAAATTATAAAACAAATTTAATTACTAAAAACATTTACTCCCCTCAAAAAAAATTTCCATAAAAAGGAAATGAAAGTCTAATATGTAATTTGTAAATATAATTTTGAAATACTGATTTGACAGTTTCCCGCTGAAGTTCTGAGGTCACTTTAGTTACTGCAATATCTGAGATAGCATTTATGCATATTTTGATTCAGAATATTATTTAAAAGAAAGAATTACATGTTGTTAGAAAAGTTGCATTTGAAATAAATTTTAATAATAAGCTGCAGAGAAACTATATGTATAAGCAGTACTGACATGAAAAAATTAATAACATATGAAGGCTCCAGCCTTCATATGTTATTAATTTAACTGTTGAAAAACACACCAGGGCTATCCACCAAATAAAAGTATGCCTTCGTAAAAGACTTTCTGATAGAAAATGTCATACAGCTGTGTACATTTGAAAAACCTCTCGCAGCCAGTACATTCAACCAAATGAAATTAGAACCTCAGATAAATTAACAGTGTTTTGTTGTTTACAGTTTTTGCCAGGCATAAAAACATATGATTGCCTTTAATGCTAAAACAGCTTGTGTTATAAACATAAACATATCACTTGACAAATAATTTTGAACATCATTCAAGCTGTTGTCATGTGCATTTTATTTTTATTCTTAACTTACACATAGACTCCAACTACTACGGATTCTCCGTAGTTTCTACGGAAATTCATGAAAAACTACGAGCTACGAAAAGTATGGAAAAAACTACGGATTTTACAGAAACAAGAGCAGGAGAACCAGTACGCAAAACGGAACCAACTAATTCATCCGATGATTGGCTGAATACTCATGTTATCATATATCACGTGTTGAGTGCGTTCCTAGTTTTGAAGAATTAGCCAATCGTAGATCAGTAACTCCAACCGTTAACGACTTATCAATAGTTCCACCCAATTGTCTGTCTCCCAGGTTCCTCGCTGATGCGTGTTTAGGCTGCATTCGGCTGCATTGTGTAGTTTACGGCGAGAGCTTAGCGTGTGTCTTGTGAACTGTGAATCAGGTGAAAGATTTTTAATCATAATGCTGCCTCGAACGAAGAAGCCAAAATTATCAAAGCAGAAGTTTAAAGATTCATATTCTTCAGAATTTCCATGCATTAAAGCGTCCGAAATTTCTGTGAATCACGCACACTGCAGTGTATGCAACAAAGACTTCTCAGTTGCTCATGGCGGAAAAGATGACTGTAAACGGCATGTGTTTTCTCAAAAGCATATAGAACTTGGCACCGTAAAATCTAAAGAAATAACAAATTTCTTAATAAAAGATGATGAAACAGATCCTATAAAAGCCGAATGCTATTTTGTTCGTTTTTTAATTGAACATAATCTACCGCTTTCTGTTTCGGATCATTCCAAAGAGCTTTTCAAAGCAATGTTTCCGGATTCTGCCATAGCAAAAAAATTTAGCTGCGGTCATACCAAAACTGCTGCTATTGTGAAAACGCTTGCAGAAAATACTGTTGCTGATATTATAAATTCAGTGTGCAGTACATCATTTTCTCTAAGTACTGATGGAAGTAATGATAACAATGGTAACAAACTGTACCCATTGGTTATAACATACTACAGTAAAGAAAAGGGAGTGATAATTACTTCATTGATTTCTATTTTAGAATGCACGAATAATACAGGAGAAGGTATTTTTAATTGTATAAATGAAAACTTTAAAAACAAAGGTTTAGAATGGAAAAATTGCTTATCATTTTCTTCAGATAATGCTAGTAATATGATTGGAAAGTTTAAAGGTGTAGCATCATTTATCAAAATGCATCAACCAAGTATAATCACCTGAGGTTGTCCGTGCCACCTCTTGCATATAGCTGCAAAAAAAGCTACTGAAAAATTAATTGGCTCAGAAATTGAAATGTTGATAATAGATATATATTTTTACTTGGAGAAAAGTTCGAAACGGAATCATAGCTTCAAAGTTGCTCAACAAATTTTGGGACAGAATGCAAAATCTCATAAAATTTTGAAATATTGCAGTACGAGATGGTTGTCTCTTTTAGAATCTATAACAAGGATTTTGGAACAGTGGGATGCTGTGATAAATTTTTTTGGAGATAAACCAGATAACAGTGAGAATGAAGGAAAGAGATTGCAAAACATTAAAAAAAATTTTACAGTCACCGACCACCAAATTGTACTTGTTATTTTTGAAAAATACTTTATCTTTGTTTATAACAGTAAATATTAATTTGCAACAACAAGCTCCTTATATACATAAATTGAGAAGAGAACTTTTTGAACTTTTAATGAATTTATTTGTTAGATTCGTAAAACCATCAGTAATTTCTAAAGAAAATGAAGATGTTACTCTGTCTATTCCATTTCAGAAGTATAGTAAACAAAAAGAAAATGAAAATTTAGTGATTGGTGCGGAAACAAGACTATATTTAAAAAATGCCAAGTTGAATGAAAGTGAAGTGAAATCATTTTTCAATTCTGTGCGAGCTTTTTTTGTAACTGCATGTTCATATATAATTGATAAATTTCCACTGAGTGATCTATTTCTAAAACATGCTGAAGTTGCTGACATCAACTTGAGAACTGAAGTCTCATTTTCATCTGTTCTTTACTTGATGAATACTTTTCCATCCATTATTGATGAAAAATGTCTTAATCAAGTAGAAATTGAATTTTCCATGTATCAAGTAGATGATTTGAAAGAAATTGTAGATTTGCGTATTGATATAGCATGGGGAGAAATTGCCAAATTAAAAAATATGAATGGGTGTATTAAATACAAAGTATTGCCTTCTGTAATGCTTGCTGTCTTAATAATACCTCATTCAAATGCAGCTTGCGAAAGAATTTTTTCTATTGTTAAAAAAAATCAGATGGAATTTCGACCAAATTTAGGTCTTAAAACTCTTGAAGCAGTTTTGATTGAAAAAATAAATATGCAGGCAAATGAAGAACTGTGTTATAAAAAAACATTCTCAAAATCAGAACTTAAGCTTGCTAAGCATGCTACATATAAATCTTTGCATTCATAAATTATGCGTATTTTGTTTAATACTTATATGTATCATTCTTGGTTATTTAAATTTTATTTCCCTGTAGAAATCATATCCAGAATAAAGATATGATTTATAGCTTCTGATTTTTTCTATGATTAGTAGTGATTTGAAGTACTTTTTATTAGTGAATGCTTGAGGAGTTAAAAGAAAATTTCTAATTAAATGTGCATATAATTTACAAGGTATATTTTTAATTATTCAGTTTTATATGTATATGGATTTTAAATGTAATAAAATTTATTAAAATTAATTATTAATTTAAAATTAATGAATGGTTAATTACAACATACGCTACGCGCACATTTTCAAAGTTGTAAAAATGTCGTTCGCGCATTGACTACTGACAAGGTTTGCTGAAGGTTGGAGTCTATGCTTACATATTAAAAAATTATGATAAGATATTTTATATTACTACAGTTACAGGGGTTGTAGCCACATTCTAGTTAAAAAAATAAGCACTTTTCAAGCACGTTTTAATGAAAAAAAATAAGCACCTGTCTAATTACATTATACACAACTGCATAACCCTAAAAGAAAAATTAGACTTGTAATTTAAAATATGAGAAATTCAGTATTTATTAAGAGAGAATGAGCATTACTCAACCATGGAAAACAATTACATTCTTTTTTTTTAAATTTTAAATAACAGTTTAATTTACAGAACTAGTTTACAATAAGAGGGGAAAAAAACTAAATTATATTACAAGATTTAATGATGAAATTTCAGTTCAAAACAGAGAAAATAAATAATAATAAGCCATACTTATTATATTCACTTGGCACCTAAAAATAAATACAACTTATTTTTCCACTCATAATTATATTTAAATAATTTAACTTAAATCAAAATTCTGAACAATTTCTAAATTTTCATTGTAATAGGGTGGCCGGAACGTAATGTCGTTTCTGCGCATGTTGACAACAACATGCTAAGGGCAGAAGTGGAAGCAAATCCATGTCAAACACTTTTAACCAACCTTAGTCAACCCTCCAAGAACATTTAAAGCAGAATGGAAAAATAAGCAAAGCAGGTGTTTGAGTCCCCCATAATCTGTCCGAAAAGAACAAAGTCAACTATTTATCACATGCAACTTATTGCTTCAATGGCCTTATACAGAACCGTTTTTTGACCGTTTGATTAGTGGACACAAAAAAAATAAGTCCTATATGATAATCCAAAATTCAAAAGGCAGTTTTAATAGGGTTTACATCCCGAAAAGGCGCTTCTTGTTGTTTGATGGAGTATTCGCAGAATTGTTCATTTTGAATTGCTGAAACCTAGAAAAACTGTTAATTTAAACCTTTATTGTGAACAATTGGATCTAGTGAACCAATCTTTATGAAAAATAACTGCCGATTGTCAACGGAAAAGGCGTCATTCTGCAAGACGAACACTGGAAAGATATAAAGAATTGGGTGGGAGGTACTGCCTCACCCACCATATTCGCCCAATATCGCACCCTTGGATATCCACTTATTCCGATCCCTACAACATTTTCTTAGTGACTGAAAATTTGGATGATGTCCAAAATGCCATCTCGAGATATTTTACTCAAAAACCAATTGATTTTTATCAGTCTGGGATTGAAATCGGCATACTAGATGGCAAAAGGTTGTTGATAACGAGGGTGATTATATTATTGATTAAAAATAAAAACTTGTTACAAATTTATTCGTTTGAATTTAATGTAAGAAAGCGACATTACTTTCCGGTCCCCCTAATATAACAGTTTTCCCTTAACAGATATTGCAAGCAGAGTAATTTAAGTAAAAAAAGGAACTTTTCTGAAATCAGAAGATGGGAAATTGCTTCATGCAGTCATCCTTTAACAGTAAAAGCTTAACCAACCGACATACTCGGAAATTGCCGAATATCTGAAAATTCCAGATAGTCAAGAGTAACTGGTAAAAGAGGAAGGGGGGGTCGATTGTAGCCGTTCTTTAGATTTTTCAACTAAATAATGCTTTTGACATTTCGATATGTGCATCATATAAAAAATAGCTCAATGGAACTGAAAAATAATAAAACTCTTTTATCTCTGCGAAATATAGCAAACGTTATTGCATAATTGCGCGCCTTAATTCTTTCGCATGTGGTATTATATTACGCAATCGGAATCAACAGCTGCTAGTATTTGGAGAATAAATAACTAAATAAAGGAAAACGCCCCTTTGCTTCATGCAATTTTCACTGTCATGCGCCCATGTGTCATATTTATCATTGAACAGGACACATCGCACTCCGAGCGATATCTCTACCATACACGTATTGATTAATAATATAGAGATTTACCAATCTGGGGTGTTTTTCATTCTAATTTTGAACAGACTGCGTTAAATTTTCGGAATAGAATCAATCATTCTTTGCTTGGATTGGTAGACCGCAGAACTTTTAGTCCTATTCAATCCAGGTAGGAAAGTGACCCCCCCCAAAAAGGTTTGTTGATTGATTTGCTGCAAACTGCAATGGTTTCAATATTACAGATTTTGCAGAGAAAGAGAACCCCCAACTTCCATACTGTATAATGCATAGGCCGAAAAAAGAAAAGAAAAATTATTTTGACTATTCGATTACTTTCACTTTATTTATGCCATTCCGAATATGAATATGAAATAATTGCTTTAGAAAACTAATCTGTGTTAAAACACACTTACCCATTTTTGAAGTTTATCTATACTCAGTTACTACAAATATATTATTACAGTCAAAAGACGTTAATTCGGACACCCATAATCCGGACCTCAAAGCTACAAACTTTCTGCGCATGCGTCACGTTCACGCATGCGCACAGGCGTTTACGAGAGCGCGTAAGACCCTTACAGCTGCGAATATGTTTGTGCGCATGCGCGTTTAATGTGTAATGGAGTTATACGCTAAGCTAAAGTTATCTAATTCAGTTAATGTTGCAGATTGCGTTGTTCCTTAATCTTCGAATTGATCCGGCTTATTATTTTTTGCAGACTGTTAGAGCAATTTTATAAAAGTAAGCTTGAACTTTCGATTATGTCAAATAGAATTTCCGATATATATTTACTACAAAGCGAAAGTATGTTTTGAAATCCGAAATCTGTTTATCAATTTCACGCTGCTCTGCGGCAGAAGGGGGGGGCAGAAACGTCATTATTAGATTATGATAGATTAGAAAGATTATGTCAAATAGAATTTCCGATATATATTTACTAATATGTAATTTGTATCTACAAAGCGAAAGTATGTTTTGAAATCCGAAATCTGTTTATCAATTTCACGCAGCGGATTGGAAGTTAATCTGTCAGCACTATCCTTATCTTCAGGGCAGATGTTTTTATTTTATTTGGTTTATAATTCCGTACTAAGTGTAGTATTTCATCTCGATGTACTCCGTCTTTGATATGATTTAAATCAAGTTCCTCGTCATTATAATTCGCTTCCGATAGTGAAGAAAGTGACCCAGAGGTTATTGAAAACGAAAACATTTCGATTGACAAATTAGTCGGTATTCTCAACACAGCAATTATAGGACTTGAACAGCAGAACTTTGTAACTAAACAAGAAATTATATCTGTTTAATAGAATTAAAGAGAAAGTATTATCACATGAAACGAAGCAACTTAGATTGAAGGAAATGTTTAATAAAGTAAACAAATAAATATTAAGCTTTTTCTTTTTGTAAATTTTGATACCCTTTAGATCATAATTGTTCTTTATTTCATAAATTACGGTTTCATATTTTTAATTTTGTAATTTCTGCATGCCATCTTACCAGATTTAAACTGATGATCTATAATCCGGAAAAATCGATAATCCGGAATCGCCGAAGTCCCGAGGAGTCTGGATTAACAACTTTTGACTGTATAAATATTTATACATATGCTCATAATATAAGCATACCAATCATAATAAATGTGAATATGAACTGACCATGCGGAACAAGAATGTAAATTATTAAAATCTTGATAGAAATTCAAATGTGTGTAGTATTGGGTGGGAGCAAAAGAATATGGAATGTATCAGAATTTTCTACCGCTATCGCAATTCTTTGACCAATAGAACGACGTGCACCTCACCTGCCTGTACTCACGCACACCAAAAGTTATGTTAATGCAGAGAAAGGGGGCAAAAAGCTGTTTCTGGGAGTATGATTCACCATCTGATGTTCCACATAAGGAAGAAAAGTTGTTTATTTAGTTCCGTCTTTCCTACGGGGAAAAAAGGTGCATTCCTTAAAAAAACTAAAAGCCGAGAGTAATTGGTAAAAGAGGAAGGGGGTATATTGTAGCCGTCCTTTAGATTTTTCAGCTAAATAATGCTTTCGACATTTCGATATGTGCATCATATAAAAAATAGTGAAATGGAAGAGAAAAATAATCTGCTCAGCAAGCACAATAAAACTCTTTTATCTCTGCAAAATATCGCAAATGTTATTGCGCAATTATAAGCACTAAAAAAAAAAATAAGTGCTCTGGAGAAAAAGTAAGCACCTGTAAGGGCTTTTATATTTTATTTTATTATATAAGGACCGCTACAAACCATGAGTTAACAACCTTTTTTGAACTACAGCTGAATTTCACTTTAGTTCAAGATTACCACCAGTTTACTTTAGTTCAAGATTGCACAGCTAAATTATAAGTTAATAATGATGGGTGAGTGAGTGAGGTTTTTGGCACAAAACCAAAGATGGTTATGACGCACCAAACACAGGGTGAGATGATTACAAATGACGAAATTAAAATACAATAAATAAAAAAAAGTGGACAAATGTACCAAATCCAGAGGATGAAGTCATATAAAAACAAGGTAAAAGCACACAATAAAATCCAAGACACAATCTTTAAAATATATTACATTAGGTAGTAAAATCCAGTTTCTTTTAAATAATAAAATAAATTACAATTAGCCTCTCTTCCGATTAAACGGTCGAGAGGTAAGTCACAGCTATTAAAATGTTTCTGACGAAGATTATTAAAATATGGACACTCAATTAAAATATGACGGACAGATAGACAAACATTACAATTTGAACAAACAGGCTCACTCTCAGCTTTTAAAAGATAGTTATGTGTCACTCTAGTGTGACCAATTCTGAGGCGAGTCAAAAGAACTTCTTTATGATTTCCAGCAAAATCCCAATGCTCAATTCTAGGCTTTACATGTCTTAACTTGTTTTGACGCTGAACATCCCAAACATTGCTGCCATTTTTTTCGGATCTTGTTTTTTACAACACAACAGATGTCTCCAAAAGGGATGAGGCGACTGGACAGTTCAATAGCACATTTCGCCGTGATATCTGCCAGCTCATTCCCTTTAATTCCCACATGACCGGGAACCCAGCAGTACAGGATTTCATATCCACGACTCGTTAAGTTTATATGTAATTTGAGAATATCCACTATTACTGGATTTTGGGTATTAATAAAAGCTTCTAATGATTTAAGCGCACTATAGGAGTCTGTATAAACTATAAACTTTTTGTAGCAGAGCCTTGAGATGTACAAAAGACTATAATATATCGCAGTTAATTTGGATATTAAGACAGAGAAAGCATGGTTCAAGCATCTGCCCTCCATGTGATCTTCAATTACAAATGCCATTCTGACATGATCTTTTGACTTTGAACTATCTGTATAGACTGGAAGATAACTGCTATATTTGTGCCTGTGCTCAGCGAAGAGTTGTCTGTAAATGATCTCGTTAGATGCTTAAAAACATTAAGCTGAATCCGTACATTTTCCCAAGGTGGGATTTCAAAATTCTGTACTGCTTGGGGGTGCATATCAGAGAGGGAAAGTTCCTCAATGACAGGGCGAACTCTTAAAGGAAAGGTAGGAACACAGGATGAACATGTTTCAAATAAAATGTTACACACATTATCAAGTAAGCACAGCTTATTGGGATTTTCAGGTTGGGATAGAATATTAAACTATTGCAAAAGGGACAATTGATCACGCCTCAGATAAAGTGAAGGTTCGTTAGAGTCAACATACAGACTCTGGACAGGAGAAGTCCTAAAAGCTCCTGAACAAATCCGCAGAGCTTGATGGTGAACAGGATCTAGTTTTAACAAAACTGATGACCGAGCGGATCCATAAACAACTGAGCCATAGTCCAGTCTAGAGCGAACAAGCGCTCTGTAAATGCGAAGCATAGAGCAACGCTCTGCACCCCAGGAGGTGTTCGCCAACACTTTTAAAATATTTAGTGTTTTTAAACACTTCTTTTTCAGGTTTAAACATGAGAAAGGAAAGTCAATTTCTGGCCGAACGTCACTCCTAAAAATTTTACTTCGGGTGCAACTGGAATAATTTGTACCGTTTAGATATAACTCAGGTTCAGGATGGAGACCTCGCTTCCTACAAAAGTGCACGCACACAGTTTTCTGTTTCGAAAAAGTAAATCCCTGTTTGTCTGACCATTCTCGGATCTTATTCAGAGCCATCTGCAATTGCCTCTCTATGTATCTCATGTCTGCCCCTCAACAGCTAATCTGTAAATCATCTACATATAGTGATCCCAAGATGGTGGGAGGAAGTTCTTTTAACCCGCGAGCACACGCACCGATCCGACGAACACGATAACACGCGCCGGGTATGTCATACCCGAATAAAAAAATTGTAATTAAAAATTTGTCAAAAAAAAAATTAATCTTTTTTTAAAAGAAATTAAATGTAAAACCAAGTTAATACTTCATTTTAGACAAAATAGGAAACAATAAGGAGAGGAAAAATTATTTACTTACTTCATGAACATTGTTTACAAAATGAGGTCATATGTTCTATATATATACTTTTGCTACAATTTTCACAAATGAATCTAGTCTTTCTATCTTTTTTCTTGGAGCACTCTGTACACCTCTTGTAAGTTATTTTAGGTTTTTTGGGAGACCGTTCATTGTTAACATGTTCATGGGTGGTCAGTGTTTGTCCAAAATCAGGAACCACAGATGCTCGCCGTCGTTCATTTTGAACATTTTCTATTAGCTGCATCCCTAAGGCTTTGAGAAAAGTACTCATCCCGTTTACGAGTAAAATTTTCTCGTATTGAATCAATATAAATATTTGTATTGTCAACTACATGTTTTAACATATCTTCATCGATAAGCAATGACAAGGAATCTAAAGGTGTTGAGAAGTCTTTAGAATACTTTGTATTTCCAGGGAGTTTAGTTATAATATTTTTGGCGCTAATTCTAACATTAGTCCGGAATTTATTTTTTTCCATTTTTTACAACATAAAAACTCATTGCTACATTCTAGAGTTTTATTTTCTGTTTCTGTATCTGAATCACTACTCTCTATGGGTGAATCATGATTACTATTATATTCTTCGTCATCAACATCTTCCTCTTCTTCACTAAATGAATCCTCATCAAAAGAAACTGTTTCAAGGAGATTTCTCAATCTTTTCATCTCTTCATCGTAAGGAATATACGGCGTCATGCTTACGACTCAAGAAAAACCTATACTAATAGCTTGAAAACGAGAAGTGCGAAGTGACTCACTGAGAAACTCGAGTACACGCACGGGTATGACATGCCCGAACAATGCTGTTCCTAAAAAACCGTTGCACTTGCCACCTCAGGAATTTCCCCCATTTAAGTATGTGACCTTGACCTCAGCTACACCAAGTTTCGACCTTTTATGAAATAATGGGCGAGAAATATACAAAAAAGAAAAATGCACATGGGTATGACATACCCGCCGAGTGTGCTCGCGGGTTAATACAGAATTTATTTTCAAACTGAACAGCATTACACTAAGCACACAGCCTTAAGGCACACCCTCTTCCTGTTGAAAAACATCCGAAAAAACAGAGCCAATCGTTACTTGAAAAGTTCTAGTGTTCAATAAATTCTGAATGAAAATTGGTAGGTTGCCACACAAGCCACTCTCGTGAAGATCTCGAAGTATACCGTACCTCCATGCCGTATCATAAGCTTTCTCAATGTTGTAGAATGCCGAGACAAGGTGGCTTCTTCTTACAAATGCTTTTCGAATGGATGTCTCTAAGAGGAGCATGTTATCTACGGTTGTTCTCCCCTTTCGAAAACCGCTTTGATAAGACGATATAATATTATTCTTTTCCAAGAAGTAGACTAGGCAGCTGTTTACCATCTTTTCAAACAGTTTACATACACAACTGGTAAGGGCAATTGGCCGATAGTTGGAGGGATTTCTTGGGTCTTTCCCTAGCTTAGCAATAGGAATTACAATAGCTCTCCTCCACGCACTGGGGAAAATATGCTCCTTCCACTATTGTAAAGAGTGAGAAGGGCATTCAGTGACTTACAGGACAGATGTTTTAGCATTTCATAATTTATGCCATCAAAACCCAGAGAAGACCTATGTGTCTGCAATAAAGCTCTCTTTAATTCCAGCATAGTAAATGCTCTATTGTAAGGCCAAATTTGGTAGAGTTGAATGCGATGGGATTTATTTCAGAGTGCTGCTTGATAGAGAGAAATGCAGGTGAATAGTTTCTGCTGGAAGAAACGGCAGCAAATGTCTCACCGATAGTATTCGCAATTTCTTCTATGGAGCTAATCACTCAGCCATCTTTTTCTAGAAAGGAAAGTGAGTGGTCTTTATACATTCCACATGCTTTTCGAACTCTTTCCCAAACCTGCTTACTAGGCGTAGAGGATGTTATTGACGACACATATGAAATCCAGGAATTCCTCTGGCTCTGCCTTCTTACTTTTCGTGCATTTGCTTTGGTTCTTTTAAAGGCTATGAGGTTTTGCAGAGTAGGATATCTATGAAAAATACCCCATGCTTTTTTCTGTTATTTTCAGTGCTTCATGACAGTCACGATTCCACCACGGTTTCGAATATTTTAGTATTTTTCCTGATGTTCTAGGAATCGAAAGCATAGCTGCCTGAATAATAGTATTAGTAACAGCTTCAACAGCGTCATCGATATGCACATCTTCTACCATTTCCTCTGTGAGCTCTGCAATGGAAGAGATGAGTTCCCAGTCTGCCCTGTCCAGTATACACCGAGGGAGTCTCGACATGGGGTTTGCTCTTCTTCGTGCAAGAGACACAAAAATGGGATAGTGATCGCTGTTGTACAGGTCATTTCTGACACTAAAAGTGCAAAATGGCAACAAAGATGGTGAACAGATGGCAAGGTCGAGAGCATGGAATGTCCTTGAAGGCTCATGGAAGTACGTATCCTGCCCATTATTTAGGAGACAAAGGCTACGATCTTCGATCATCTGCTCAATTTGTCTTCCTCGGCAGTTTGTATCTTTACTACCCCAGAGTGGACTATGGCCATTAAAATCTCCCATTATTATAAAAGGCTCAGGCAGCTGCTCTATAAGACCATTTAAATCTTCCTGATCAATGTGCTCATTTGGAGGCAAATACAGAGAAACGACTGTAACAATATCAAAATTTGTTTGAGTAGCGACAACTTGGAGGGGTATCGTCAAAGGAAAGGAACTTGATGGGTAGTCCAGTGAGGTGAGGAGACCTATACCTCCACTGGCACGCTCACCTGCAAGGTTATCCTTCCTGACGAAAGAAAAACTCCGAAGTTTTGCCTGTTGTTCCGGTTTTAGATTTGTTTCCTATATTGCGAAGCATACAGGATGATAAACATTGATTATAGCTTTGATGTCGAGCAAATTTCGGTGGAAACCGCGACAGTTCCATGAGACGAGGTTGGCCATTATGAATGATTTTTGTTCTTTCTGTGCTGTTCTTTTGTTTTGCGTGGAAGTAGATGCCTGGGAACTTCTAGACCCTCTTCTACTTCCATACTGTCTGAATCCGCAGATTCAGATATCATGTCATCAAAAGAGCTGTTGCTGGTGCTTCTACTTTTATTTATTATTTTCTGTGTCTTAATTTTAGGTTTGGCTTGAATAACAGTTTCTATTTTTTGTACTGTATGGGTTGGGTTTTCTTTCTTCCTGTTGTTTGTAGTCTGTTGACTTTTGTTTGGTGGAGTCTGCATACCAACTGAGGTTTGGGTGGCAACTGTACGAGATCTTTTAAGAGCATTGGCGTAAGATGTATTGGTCGTAGCTGTGTGCTTTGGACTAATCTTCTGGCTTCCGCGTATGAGATGTTCCTCGTAACCTTTGCAGTCTGCACTTCTTTTTCCAATTTCCATTTTGGGCACAGGCGTGAAAATGCTGGGGGCTCACCCTTGAAATTTATACAAAGAGGCGCAGCGGTACAATTTTCAGAATCGTGGCCAATCTGTGAGCATCGGGCACATGTGAGGCTGCCACAACAAGACGTCTTAGAATGGCCGAAACGCTGACATTGGAAGCATCGCATAGGGTTTGGAATATACGGTCTTACAGGACAATTTAAATATCCGGCCTTAATATTCTTAGGCAGATCAGGCATACTGAAGGTCAGGATCACGTGTTTCATGTCAATCAACTGGCCTTCCTTTCGCATCTTGATCCGCCTAGCACCACAGACATTTTGGTCAGCTAACTCCGAGACTAGCTCTTCTTCTGAGACACACAGAAGGTCGATCTCCGAGATTACACCTCTACAATAATTGAATGTTTTGTGCGCTGACACAGTTATAGATATTTCTCCAAGTTCGGTTTGTCGGGAAAGAGAAGCAGACTGGGTGGCCGATATCGTATTAATAAGCAGGTCTCCTGATCGAAGATGCTTTATGTTCCTTGGCTCACCTATACATGAATGTATATATTTGCTTATGAGAAAAGGAGACATCTTTTGCAGTTCACCAGAAGGACTAGAGACAACAAGGAAGCGAGGATTTTCAGTGGTTTCGTTGGCATTTGCATTGGTACGGATCTTCTTATTAATGGATTTGTCAATAATCTCAGTATCTTTGGTATTTGCTTCAGTACGGATCTTCTTGTTAATAGATTTGTCAACAATTTCAATTTCTTGGTTCGTTTCATTTGACTCGGGTTTCTTGAGAATAAATAAAGAAGCCATAACTGAAAGAGAAAAAATTCGGGTCCAACGGCCCCGCCCACCACGGAGCCCAACAAGGGAACACAGGAATCTGTGTTTGTGTATAGGGCTAGCCGGACCTATACACAAACTGAAGCCCCACAGTCGGCTTTCCCAAAAGCAGGTACTCCCGAGAGCTTGACCCCAAGCCACTGACACAAGGACTAGTGACCAGCCGATTGACACCCGTGAGGACAACTAAGGTGCCTCCCGTTTAGCTGAAGCAGAGGCCAAAGCAGTGTGTTGGGGACAGTACCTCGCCCCTCAACTACCAGGACCCTCCTTTCTCCAGCAACACGGGTCTCTATGCACGGCAAACACGTGGTCAGTTTTCTCGCCACTCGAAAACTAGAGACAAGGTCTGTTCCAGTCTCCCGTGACGAGCCCCAAACTCCGTAGAGAGAAACCACAAGGGAGAAGGGAAGGGAAAAAGTTCCAGCCAAGAGGAGAGGAGACGGAAAAGAGGATAGATCACTAGGACTCCAGGATTGTCACACCCGTCTCATCAAGAAGATGATACCCTGAAGGGCTAGGGTACCTCGGGATTGCCACACCCATACTCACAAAAGTGAGCCCCCTGACGGGTAATAATGATGGAGATACATTTATTTAAGCACAACATAATTTACTATGACATATACTGTTCAACTCTGTTGTGTTTAACCTTCAAATTTGAAACAGAATATTAAGCATTTGAAAGCATAACCTTTCTTAATCCACTAGTTTTACCAAATATATTATTAATTATAGCAATCTCAGCTAAAATCTACAATTTATTCAAATTTTTTATAAACATATGGAATGAAAACATTGATGACAATAACTATATTCAAACTGATTAACCTCCCCTAGGGACTGGAACATACATGTCACATTTAATACATTAAGTAAGGCACAGAGAAAATTAATTTACTATGGAGATTTAAAATTTACTACTTAATGTAGAGCAGAAAATGCTAGACCCTATAAAAAAATCAAGTCTCTCTATCTCACGTGAAAGGTTTAAGGAAAATGAAAGGTGATGGTGATGAAAGCATAGATGATGGATAATTTGCGAGACATGCAGTCTGTTGGTAAAGAAAACAAATGAAAGTAGACTGTATTATGAGCAAAATACAACTTCAGGAAGCAAAACACCAAGTAATAACATATTTTCAATCTATTCATTTATTTTTTGATTAGACTATAATATAATGACAATAACACAAAAACCCAGCTCCTATGCTACAACCCTTATGAATTCTAATCAAGCTAACCATTCCAGGATACCATGGAAAAAATGCATATATAAAAATGACCCATTTTTTATGCAGCAGATACAGACGACATATTATTAAGAAACATACTCTAAAACTATTATATATATATATATATATATATACTAGGAGGAAGGTTTCTTTAGGTACACTCAAACCTGTTTTTGTGCAGTATATGAAAATTTCAATCAAATTGATTGGAAGATAATTGAAGTCATCAATAAAAAAAGGAGCTTCAATCTTGTACATCTAGCTACTGAAACATATACAAGTGTCTAGTGAAACAACAGTCATTGCAAAAATTGATCACCGGCTGCATGACTGAAAAAAAGTCTACTCTAAGCGAATCTATTTTTTATAGCTACTCAAGAAGTTTTGTAAGCTACCCTGTTTTTTTAATATGCTATCCTAAGATGTCTAAAATAAAAAATTCATTATATGACTGTGAAAATGATAGTTCCAATGAAGTAGAATTAGAGTTGTATGATGACAGTGATTACAGTGAATTGGATAGTGAAAATGACAATGATTTAGAAAGTGATAGTGACGTAATACCAGTACATCGAAAATGCATGCAGCTTTTATAGAATGATAGTGAATCTTCTATCAAACAATTGCAAAAATAAGGATTTGGGAAGAAAATGAAAATCTTGCTGACATAAAATAATTTTAAGAAATAGCTGAAATCAGTTGGACTGAAAGTTCTATATAAATATTTCTATTTTGTTTCATTTATATATTTATTTATGTTTTGTAATTAAAATGCTATTTCAAAAATATATTTATATCACCAATGTAAGTATATTCCAAATAAAATTTATTGCTTTTACATATTAATCCATATAGCGACAAATTATATCCGTCTTACAGGCATAAAAATTTTCAAATAATTCAGTACTCAAAGGGTTAACATAATCATAAAACAAATTTGAGAATTATATCAACTATGAAAAATTTGTCAAACAGCACTAAATATTTTACACTTATAATAGTTGGACATGATTTAAAGATGATTAGTGACATTTTACTAACAGTTAGCTCTACGTTTATTTTTTTCTTTTATGTCTCATTTTGTCATTTGCTCAGTCTACCGGTTTAGTACATAGCAGGCAGATTTGTTATATCAAATGGGCTGCATTTATTTTATTATTTTTAGAATTGGATGCAAGATTTTTCTACATATTTTGAAAGCCTAAATAATTTATAGAGGAATCTTTTCAAACTATGGTATTTTAGTAAAGCTCTGTGCAGAAAGAGATAGAAGCCATGGAAGATATAGTGTAGTAGGATAAATGCATTCCCTAATAATGTAGATTAAAAAATTAGAATTAATAATATTTCAAAAATGCTTACTTGTGATAACTCAGGTTGAGATAACCCAGGCTGGGATAAACCTGGATAATTTGGCTGGCTCATCTGACTCATGCTTAACTGACCTTGAGTAAGAGGTCCTTGTGAAAATCCTCCCATCATATCCTACACATAAAAATGGGCAAGAATATTTTAAATTAAGGAATAAACTGCATCATCTTCATTGGATAGTCATGTCTACACAGTTAAGTAAAGTTGCTACTTTAACAGTCTAAACGAGGGTTCTTTAAACTTTTTTCAGTCATGACCCCTTTTTATCACTGAAATTTTTTCCTGACCCCCAGGACCCCATAATATTTACAAAACTTTTGTGGAAACCAGTAAGTGTCGTGCAAATTCGACACACGCTTGAGTGAAACTGTTAATTTTTTCACTTGTACTATAATTTACTACTGCAGTTTTAGGTCATTAACTTTAATTTATAATTTTAAAACAGAAAAATGTGAAAATTTTAAATAAGTAACAGACAAAATGACAGCGTCACGTGCAAAGCAAGGAAAAGGAACTTTTATATTATAAAAAGAATGCGTCGAAATGTTTTCATGTTTTTCTTTTTCTGTATTGTCTTAACTTTATCTATTTTCAGATATATTGTGTAAAAATATTTGATAATTATAAATTTATATAATAAGTTAAAGAAATATCAAAACTGCTAACATTTTTGGTGACTTCCAAGGTGGTTGCGAACCACAGTTTAAGAAACCCTGGTCTAAACAGTTGAGTAAAATTACTTACATTATGCAAGTCAAATATTAGCATCATTAAATAACTTATCATTTTATTTAACCACTGAACTGAAAATTCAGGGCTAATTTTTACTAAAAACATTTTTAAAGTATTCTTATTTTTGATTAAATTCAGTTTAAAAAAATAACTGCCATAGATTTCATCTGGTTGTAATGAAAGTTTTCCGCCAAAAAAAAAAAAAAAGTTCTTCATAAAGTTAGGGGAGGGAATTATGAAAGCAGTACCTTTAGTGCGAGTAGTAATCACCATAAAATCTATGGTTTTCTACCAATGTTTTGGTAGTTTTTTAAAGCCTTCGACCCAAAAACTTGGTGGCTGAGAGTCCAAAAAAGATCAACCTCATTTTGGACACCCTGTGCAGAATGGAAGATAGCAGCAGCAAGATGTAGCTGCAGGTGTGAAAAAAGGTAGAAGTCCGAAGGAGCCATCACATCTATTGCAATTTGCAAAGTGATCAGACGTATTCTTACGTGTTTCTCATTTTGTCCACAATGTTCGAAATGTACTAGGTTTTCTCGACATAAATCTCAACAGTGTGATCGCGCTGCTTGGGACACAAACGGTTAATAATATTTTTTTACAAATTTCACAATGCAGAGTTCCAAAGCCAAGTCTCTTTCTTTCAAATGCCAAAAATTTGATTTCAAATCGTTTGATAAAATATGATTAAACACGCCAACGCAAACTGTTGCCGTATATTATATTTGTGGTGGCAGAAATTTTCGTTAAAACCTGATATTTTAGCAGAAATGCTTTCAGCATTTAAAAGAAGTGTGAAGAAGCTGTCACGCTAGTGTTTGAAGTGAGTTAGAAGAAGCTGATAATATCTGGATTGCAGAAAGGGCTTCTACTAGAATAAAATATACATCAGTTCTGTAGGTTTTCCAAGTCAGTTTTACTTCACATGTTATTCTTTGTCAGTGTTTAGATTTTTAAATATCTATAGATTTTTATCCAATTGGTATAGGTCATAACCAGACTTTATGCTTCATAATGAACCGTTAAATAAATGAACAGCTAATTTGAAAAAGTAAATAAAAATAAAAATTGTAAATAAAATTAAAAAAGATGAATTACGTTGTAAGTATTTATTAAATTATTTTAGTTATTAAAAAATCAGCAATTTTAATTTTTCTCCATATAATTATTTCAATTCTTGTTTTAAATCAAAATCATGTCACGTTTCTTTAAAGAAAATATTAATGCTATAAAAAACAGCTTTGCTCTTGATATACTTCATCACATTATTTCAGAAGGTAACATGTTGAACAGAAGAATGAATGTACGAGTGAGTGAAAAAAATTGCTCTTGATGCAGTTACCAAGCAAAACATACAGATAACAACTACTTATTGAAATATAAGCATTCACAGCTATGACCTTCATCTGGAATTACCTTTTTTTCATAAACAATAAATTTTTTTAGCGCAGTACACTGCAAGTTTCCCAGAACTGGTGATAAAAGTTTGACACACTAAAAAATTCTTAGCGAAATATGGCTGATAAAAGTAGTGCCAGCTTAAGGAGGCAGCTACTTATGATTCAAATCTCATAAAAATTATTATTACTACTATCCAGTTTCTCTTAATAATAGTGATAATTATAATATGTTTATAGTATGATTCAATATAGTTATATAACTAATATGCATTAAATTATGTTAAATTATTACATTATTTATAAATAATAATATTTAAACATAATTTACAATTACATACATTAATTACCCTTAATATTATAATTTATGTTTATTATTAATGCAACAATATAAACTAGTATGTTATTAAACATATATAATAATAACACAACATAGCATTACATGTAATTTATTATGTATTTTGGGAACTACTCTGATATGCACCCTCAAGTCGCCAAACATTTTTGGCGAGAAACTTCACGCTGCCATATTACTACCTAAATTTTTGGTCTACATTTCGAATTTAAAGCCTAAAATGTCTCCAAAAACCATGTTTTGAACACACAATTTAAGCTAAAAATAAAAAAAATAAATAAAAAAAAAATTTAGATAGCAAAAAACGTAAAGTTTCTAACCAAAAATATTTGACAAGAATCTATGTACACAGTGATATGTTTTAACTTAAAAAAAAATCTACAAATGATGCATTTTAGGAAACGAATAAATTTACGAACTACACACACCTTGCTTTAATAAATTAACATAACAACAATAAATTTCAAAGAATACCATGTACACAGCATCCTGTTTAAACTTTAAAAAACATCTACGAATTGTGCAATCTAGACGCTACGCACTAATCAACAAAATAAACTAAAATAAATTTCAAACAATTCAAAAATAACAATAATGATAGAAATTCATACCAAAAGACAATGAACATAACATTCTACAAAATAAGAACAAGAATAAAATAAAATGCACTTACCATGAATTAATGCTTTTTCGAACAGCAGAAATATGAATTTCATATAGCCTTTAACATGCCGCCACGTAATCACTATCATATTTATATGACAGCCAGGCACGCTATCCAGAAAATTCATACTATGGTTCGCAAATAAATAAAATCACAAATCCCTATTTCTATCATGCACAGCCACTAAAAATAATCTCCAGACCCTCTTTCCACACCTCCAAATATCCACTGCCCCTCAACAGGAGGCCACGATGATATTTCCTTTTGCCGAACTTCAATTCAACAACTTCCACCATTTTATCTTTTATCTTTCCCCCTTATCTTCTCGGACATACAGCATGACGCAAACCAACGAGCTCCAGCGAAAGACTTTTCAACGTCAGCAGGGTTGCCATACAACACGCAATCGCACCAAAAACCAGTGCAGAACACATATCACCACATTTGGTGAAAATAGGGCGTATATCAGAGTTGTACCGTATTTTGTAAATGTTAATGTCTGTTTAATATTAACATGTTATGGTATTTACTATTATGTATTTCAAACCACATTCAAACATTTATTAATTATTGGTTTGCATTGGCTGGTATTAAATAATGTAAATTATTGTTGGTTTGAATTGACTGGTATTAAAACTGTAAATTATATAAAACGACTGTGAATTGTTTAATACCTCAGTTACAATGGTAAGATTTGAAAAGGTACTCAAATGTAAAGGTACGGCTTAGAAAGTAAACATTTAATCACTCAACAAGGTTTAATTAAAGTAAACTGTTTCATTAACTAAAAATTAAATAAATCATAAAATTCGAAAGACATTTGTAGCACTGAAAAAATAATGGCTAGTACTATATTTTTAAAATATTAAATCAACAGAGATCTGTAACCATAATTTATGTTAACTTTAATGATGCTAAAATAAAAAGTGAATATAAATATATACAAAATTTTCATTAAAATGCTATATTTCATAATGCATTAGAATAATTTTCACAAAACTATAACACTCAAAAATATATTTAAACTCGGTTCTCTAATACTTTACTCGCTTAATTCCCCCCCTCCCATTTATCAACGCTTTCATTTCTCTTAAATAAAAATCAATTACTATTGTGTGATTCAATAAATGAACTGCTAAATTTAAATATTACCTGACTTGCTTGGCTGTTAAAACCAGTCTGAGATAAATTCAAAGAAGCTCCATTTGATACATTTCTGCCATTTATATTCTGCCTTCCTCCACCTCCTTTTCTGGTGGCACTTCTGTTCCTTTGATTCTGACGAGCTAAATATTAAATGCAAATATTTTCCATTAAAAAAAATTATTTTAAATAGATAAAAAATAACAGCAACAAAAAAAAAAAAAAACTATCACTAATTTACCCTGTAAGGCCTGTTGATGCTGGTTATAGAATCGTGGAGGTATGTGAGCCATGTTTAAGAACATACCAACTGGTACAGGTAGATTTGCAACAGCACTCTGTGCTCTTTCTGGGCTAATATATGATATTTGGTCATGTGGTCTGTTAAAATATGCAGGACCTAAAAATATAAAAAACATTTTTTTGTAATTTCATATAAGTAAATATTTCTTTATAAAGTTTACAGCACAGCTTATAAATATATAAGGAAACACAAAGTGATGCTGCCTTTATTGGTAAATCATTGAATAACAACTTAACCTTACTGTGAAGCCAGATGAAGTAGATGTAACAGATGGCTTTAATACATAATTAAGTAAAGTTATTATAACAAATTAGAGCTATCTATCTAAGAGGAGAGATGTCTCTGCAAAGAGCATGCTACACGAAAGTGGCTCATATTCATTATTCATGACACAAGACACAGGTATAGCCAGCCCATTTGCCCGAGTTCAAATCAAGGCTGAAATATCAATATTCACCACTCTTAACCACTCAGCCATTTGTGGGGTAGACTTCAATGTGCAAAATTGTTCAAATTTAATCATATTATAACCAGAAAATAAAATACCTATGCTAAGAATTCAAATTCCATCTCATATAAAATTACAGCATGGAAGTGTTCTGAAAACTTAAAACAACTCACAATTCAAAATGATTCAACTTCTGTGAAGATGATTACCTTAGAGAACATGAATAAAGGTAATCTTCAATACCAGTAGTTATTTATGACTCAAATTTCCAAACTGATTTCAAAAGTAATACTTTTTGAAGTAGCTGCACCTGACAGGTTTCACTATATGAAAAGCAATTTCAGCATTAAATAGGAAATGTGCCAAACAGTTAGTCAAGCATATTATAAGTTTTATAAATATACAAAAATTCAGTTTTCCCACATGCATGAATGATAAAGTAAACATGTAACAATGGGCACATTCATTTGAAGAATAAAATTGTAAGAAGCACATAACTACTAATGCAATAAATTAAGGGACTTATATGAATGAAGGATGGTGAGGTGAGATTCCACGGGCAATGTCACTACAATGTCACAATGTTCTTCTGATATATATATATATATTTCTTTTCAATGGCTGAACCAGGACCTCCTCAAGTCTAATTGGCTAATCTTTGGAATATGGTAACAGGTAGTTTGGTGACATTTTGGTAAGGCGATAAAGGTTACTAGCTAGGACTTTAGCAGTGTACATGGATAAAGTCAAGAGTGTGCACAATGCCATTTTTGTGCAATTCTGGTATTTTTAAGTGAAAATAGGTCGACGTGTTCATGGATACCGTGCATGTGCAATTTTTAAAAACGTGGCAAGCAGTTTGCGATTCTGCACTTTCTCCCAATTTCGCACCTAAGCTTCGTCATGATTAAGCATTTTTGATCCATAAAAGTTCTAGAATAAGCGTTATTCGGCTAGCAGATTTTTGGAAAAAAATGTTGAGGAAAAAAAAAAGCCTTTACTTCGTGAAAACAAAATGGCGTGCAAAAAAAAAAAAAAAAAAAAAAACTAGCAGGTTGCTGTAGCAGGGTTGGTCGCCAAAAAATCGTGAAGTTACCATAATCCAAAGATTAACTGTCTAATTTTATATTATTCTATTTTCATATAAGAAAAACATTAGTATACTTATATAATATGTTAGCTTATTAATCGCACAAATACTAACAGGAGATTTTTTACTTCAGATTAACTCAGATTAATGATTAATAAATAAATAAAGCTATCAAATGCTTACCACCATTCATATGAGAAGATCGATCATACACACTTCCAGGAATCATGGCTTCACGAGCATCGTACATAGCAGTATTCATAAAATGAGTACCCTTCAGAAATATTAAAATAAATAAAAATAACATGCTGAATAAATATTAATTTAAAAGTCAAACAACAAAAATCAGCACTATATTTGCAAATTTTCACAGGACTAGTTACGACGGTTTTACCGAACCATCAAAACTAGCCCTGAGAAAATTTTAATTTCACATGGATTGAGCTAGTTTTTGAAGGCATCAGACCAGTTTGCGATATGATGAAGCAACCCAGGAGCTCTAATCTTAAGATTAGAGGTTGAGCATAAATTCTAACTTCAATATATTATGTCCAAAACAGTTTCTGTTAAGAGAAAATTTGTTTCTAGTATGTTTACAAACTTCTGTAAAAAGCTGATAATGTTGAGACTGATCAGAAGCCAGGAGCAGTTCAAGTTTCCAAATGTGTGCAATACAGTATATTCAAGGCAGAAAGTGAATGAAAAATCAACATCAGTGGTATACGAGGTCAGTATCAAACTTGGCATATCACCCTATGGACAATGTTAAACTGGATACTAGGATTCCACATAAATTTCTCCCACGCCAGCAGGTGCAACTTCTGAAAACATCACTTCTGTAAGATGAATCATGGCAATACATGTTGTTGCATGCATATTGGTTCATAAATAGATTGAAGCACAGTGAATTGATGATAGCTTGATAAAATTTATTTTATCAAAAGGAACACTTTACAGTTCTGGAACTTTCCACAGAAGTATTTGCACAGCTCTTCACATTCACAGACTTCAATTCGTAGTTCCACTTCAAACTACGAAGACTGTTAAACACAATGCAATTCTAAAAAGCGAAGCTCTCATGGATTTTCTGAACTAACAACTGAGAAATTGATACTCTCTCCAGTCTTTAAAGTCCCATCCCCCCAGTTTATCCAATATTTTAAAAACCAAGTTTTGAGATTTTTCATCTAAAAAGGACAATAACAAGAGATTGTGATATATCAATAAATATAGTACAGTAATATAGTACAAACATAGTTTTACAGAGTTAATCCACAGGAAAATATGACACAACATTAAGTTTAAACTACTGAGTACCATGTTGAAAGAAAAAAAAATTTACTAAACTTCGATTTGAAATCTGCAATAGAGTACAAATTCCAAAATCTGGACTTGCGGCAATTCTGGATATTAGATCTAGTGTGAGCATTTTAAATATAATAATATCACATACATAAATCATAAAATTAAAAATATGAAAAAGTGATTTATGAAATAATGAAGCTGTACAAAGATAATAATGGCACAGTGTATTTAAGTCATGCATTACAGCAACTCATGCATTTATTTATTATACATCTAACTCTGTCTTGTTGGAATGTATCCAGTATAATTGTCTAACAATAGAAATTGCTGTTTGAACAACCTATTTTTTTAATATACATATATAATCTATGAGTAATTCACTGACGTGGTGTCTTTTCAGTAAAAGAAGTTCATGTTTCTGAACTCCCCCCTTTTTTTGTGTGTGTGTGTTGTTGTGATAATAATCTAAGAGTAATTCACTGAAATGGTGTCTTTTCAGTAAAAGAAGTTCATGTTTCTGAACTTCTAAAAGATTGGAGAGACTCAATCTCCTACCAACTTGTAACAGTTTATTCCTATATTAAAAGATGAAACCTTACTACTACTTAGAACTGGTCATTTTGAGGCACCTAATTTCGGATAGAAACTCAGAATGTTGTACATATTTGACTAGCACCTTTGTTGCATCATGCAATTCAGAAGCACTCCAGCAACTTTCTTTTCTTAATAGGCCACTGATTCTAGCATTACTCACAAATCTTACACACCAAGCAGTAACTCTATGCAAGTGCAATCTACTAAATGATAACTACTTTTTAATGAACTCATTCTCAATGGAATTTTTACCTGAGACTGTTGAGTTTACCACAGCTCCCTTTCGAAGTTCAAGCTTTTCATTATCTCCTTTACTGATTCCTGGAGTTTAGGTCACCAATCGTTACTCTGCAATAACCAATTAGATCCATGCCACCATGTATCACTATTTTGCAGTTCAACTAACATTATTCCTATCATGGATTTTGTCTTTGATGCTGACCAGAGTGGTCAGCATGTCCACTCGATTTTCATCTCAAAGACAGTAATTCCAAGATTGCATTGGTATTCTGGAGATAGCGTCATTTCCCGTAACTTTGCTGCTTCTTGGTCATGTGATCCTCCAACTTTACTCTGATTGATTTCTGGTTCTGGGTTTACCTAAAATCTAAGGTGTCCACATTAAATCCACCATATCTGTCAGAATTGAAATGTGCCATAAAATATGAAGTTTCCATAAATGTTCATTATAGCTGTCAACAATCTTCTGCATGCAATGCATTATCGGCTGTGAAGGTGGGCACATTGAAAACTCTTAATTCCAAAAGATGTTTTTCCCCTTTCCTCTCTTGTGTTATCCCCAGACCATTAAAATGCTCTTCTTTTCAAATATTTTGTGCCCGATTTTTTTCATCGCGAGTGTATCATTTCAATGCCATTTATGACTTTTCAATGTGCTGATCAACTTGCGCAGAAAAAAAATGGGTGTTGCGAAAATTTGAAATTTTTCCCTGTCCCTGTAACTGTGAGAGCTCTGTTGTTTTAAATCTTCACAATCTCTAGTGCATACCAGTAAATAACAACACTTGATATTTCATTGTCACTAGATGAGCAGATAGGCCACTACGGGTTCATATACTGGAGAAGTTTTTTTTTTTGTTTTTATGACCTTTCTGTACATGCACATTATGACTCAATGAAAATACATAAGCTACAGAGATATGCTGTCAATGGGCTAGAGTGGCAAGGTTAGTTCCCTAACATTCAAAAGAAACACTTTACCTCTTTTGAGACATTGAACCATTGAGCGTAATCGAGTTTTTGGAGCAAAAAGATGCTCGAACTGGGTTGGCTCTATGCCAGAAAGACTAATCCATTTTCACCTGTTCTCATAGCTGCCACAGACATACTGTTAACTAACGCAGTCAGTCATAAGAAATTTTAATTTTCTAGTGATTCTTATAAGAAAAATAATTTAACTCTTGGCGCTATATTTTATTTCACCTTCATGAAAGCATTCTTGGGATACATGAAAAAATTCAAAGCAAAATATACTGACACAATAAATTCAAGTTTAAAATACAAAACATGAAAAGCTAGTCCTCATGAAAATGATCAACATGGAGCATGCACACGCAACTTCTAAAACTATTCTGTGGCAACGCACTCATCAGTTGCCAGTGTCACAATCCTACGATCGGGATTGCTTGTCTATCACATTCTTTGGGAACACAATTTTTAAATGACATAAAAATAATGATAAAAGGTAGATTTACTCGACCTACTACTCCTTTCTACAAGCATGACACATTATACCTGTTGCTCTCAAAATGAAATATTATATAATTTCAAAATGATGAACATAAACAAAGAAATAATTTGTTTTGCTGACTTTGTGCTTTATTATGATATGATCACTTCCCTTTTTTTTCTATTTTCAAAAATTTATTGGTGAATATTAACCATTATAGTACATATTAACCATTACTGATACTGTAAGGTGAGATAAATTTTCTAGAGGAGTTTCATTTTCAAAAAAATCTTTCTGTTCTAACTAACAACCCTAATTCCAAGCTATCTCCCTCAGCATTTAAGGAAATTATATTTTAGTTTTCTTGTTTCATCAATAGATGGTGACAGTAACTTGATTTCTTTTCAGTCTTCTTATCGTTTCACCATATTATATCTTGTTCATTTGCACTTGGGCAGCTGAAGAAAGCTGGTTCTGTATTTAAACCATCAAAACTAGTCCTGCAGAATTTACAAACATATGCTCATTCTTGTTGTTTATCTTTTTCTAGTAATCCTTATTGTACTCATTAATCTTCATACTCGAAATAAGATTAACCTTGCTGCAATGAGCCCCTCTCTAAAATGACCAGTATTTCCAAGAACATATATAATAGTACAATGGTACTTTGACACATGTCCACATAGAAATATATCCTTGGTATACAGCTCCAGTTTGGTAAGTTACAATTGTGAATACTACACTTGTTTAACCTCTTTCAAAGCAACATTATGACTGTCTATGAACATCAGTACACCTGTTGCTACTATTCAATAAATAGCCTACATTCTAACTCTAAATTTTCAAGTGATTTTGTGTTTTTTCACAAGTTTTTTTGCAAATTCAGTAAAAATGTATTTTAGAAAAGTCAAGCAAAGAGTCAAGCAATGAAGAAAATTTGTAGGATCACCATACAAGTAAAAAAGCTTGCTGAAAAGCATGAGGATGGAACGCGCATCCAGAAATAGGCCACCACATACCGTTTGCCACATACATGCCTCTACGATTATGAAAAAAAAAAAAAAAATGCTTATTAAATCAACTAATGTTGTGATGGGGTTGAAATTGATTATCAAAGATCAGAGACATTATAACACATCAAAAAATCACTTTTGCTCTCTGTAGCAGAAAAACATTTATGGACAGTATCATGTATAATACTTTATTTTTGCACTGCATATATTTTACCTACTGCATTTGTATTTTGGTATTAAATAGTGTTAAAAATATAAAACAGATTGATGACATCATACTGAGATATTTATGTACTGAATTTCACCTCTCTAAGACCAGAATCCCTCCAATACATGTGTTCACTTCCATGCCTATCGAATTAATTTCCACCTTTTCGTTGCCCTGCATTGGCAACATGCTTTTGAGATTTGTCGTTAATACAATTCGGTCGCTAAAGACGTAGCTGACCTGTAATGGTTGTAATTCTTATTTTAAAGCTTATCTGTACTGCAGAATTATTACTAGATGTTTACGTATAATGTTTTTATTATTAAATGTATTCAGTTTGGTTTAAATAGACCGAGAATGGTTGAATTTATTAAGGATATTTAAAATCAAAACTACATCATCCATTTCAGCGCCATTCTTAGAGGCACGGCGGCGAGATTGGGAATTCGTCAGCAGTTCAAGTACAGATAAGTGCTTTTTATGTCGATTTACATCTGAATTTGATTCTTGAAGTTTTATATATATTTTGTATTGATTTTCATTTTGAACTTGAATACTTCGATTACTTATTATGGATAAAGATACTGTAATTAGATTGCATGGTAGGGCAAAAGCGGCCTTCACGAGGTTTCAGAATAGTATTACTTCCGATTTATCTAAACATGAAGTAATTTTGCATCTAGAGCGCTTGGAAAGGATTTATTCAGATTTTGATAAATTTGATGCCCAATTACCAGAAGAGCAGTCAGAAATTGAAGATTTTGAATCAATGTATTTTAGTTTGAAACTTCAGTATCAAAATTTGTTAGATGTATTGAATGTGGCTAATGTGCCAAATGTTTCAGGGAATTCTAATATTAGTAACTTTAAGTTACCGAAGTTGAATATTCTTATTTTTTCGGGTAACTTTAATGACTGGATGAATTTTAAAGATTTATTTGTTGCAACAGTGCATAATACTTCTTTATCGAATATACAGAAATTTCTGTATTTAATCGGATCACTTGCTGATGAACCAGCTTCTATAATTAAACATATTCCGTTATCAAATAATTCTTATGAAGAAGCATGGGCAAAATTGCTTGCTAGGTACGATAAAAAGAAGCAAATTGTACAATTGTTAATTAAAACATTTCTGGATCAAAATTGTATTTCACAGGTTGATAATGTTAATTTACGCAAATTACCTGATACTTCAGATGAAGTTATCAGAGGTTTAAAAGCTCTTGGTGACGAAGCAACTTCTAGGGATCCATGGTTAATATTTATGTTGCTTCAAAAGGTAGATTCAGAAACTCGAAAGTTATGGGCACAGAAAACAGCGGAAGATGATTTCCCTACACTGGAATCATTTTTTGACTTTTTAAATTTAAGGTGTTCTTCTCTCGAAATTATCATAAATAAAGAAGCAGAAGCTAAAGTCGTTCATAAAAATAGTAATGTTAGTTCTGAAACATTACAGAATTCTAAATTTAGTAATACTAAATGTTCGAAATGTAACGGACTTCATGCTTTATAAAAATGTGTTAAATTTAAGAATTTGGATGTTACTGCTAGAAAGAACTTTGTAAGAAAACAAGGATTGTGTTTTTTATGTTTAAAGTCACATCTAATCAAAAATTGTAATTCACAGTTAAAATGTAATTTGTGTAATTCAAAAACGCATAATATTTTGTTGCATGAAGATATTAAAGCTTTTAACAGCGCCAAATGAAAACGAAAGCACTTTAGAGAGAATTTTGAATGAATCATGCGAGGGTAAAGGTCAGGTAGTTGTCAGTAATACGATTCAAAATTGCAGCTCAGCCAGTGGCGAAACTATCGAAATTAAATTATTACTGGATTCCAAATGTGAAAGTTTGTTTATTTCTGAACGAGCTGTTCGAAGATTAGGGTTAAAAAGAATGTATCGAAGGTTACTTTTGCGTGCAATTGGCGGAGTGACAGCTTCCAAGACCTGCGGCTTTGTTAGTATAAAAGTATGGTCAAGGTTAAATAATGAAATAATTGATGTTAACGCATACATTTTGGATAAGTTAACTTTGCCATCGCGGGAACAAGTCATTAATGTAAAGCATATAGAATACATTAAATTTATTCTGTTAGCAGATCCGAATTTTGCTCAACCCAAAGAAATTGATTTGATTTTAGGAGCTGATTATTTTTTCTCCGTTGTAAGATGTGGCCAAATATATGGTTCGAAAAATGAGCCTGTAGCTCAAAATACAATTTTCGGTTGGGTGATTGCTGGGAAGGTCGGAAATAATATGGAAGGTCCCAAAACAGCAAATTCACACTTCATAAAGCTAGAAGATAATATAAATATTCATTACGAACTTAAGCATTTCTGGGAAATAGAGGATATTGATGTTGGAAAGAAGGAATTTCTGACACCTGAGGAACAATTTTGTGAATCACATTTTCAAAACACTCATTCTGTTAATGCAGATGGGCGATTTGCTGTAAAATTTCATTTTATAAATCGCATTTGAAGTTGAGTGATTCAAAACCGGCAGCAATTTCTAGGTTGCGCTCCATGGAACGAAAATTCAAAGATAATCTGGAATTTGAAAAACAGTATAAAGATTTTATACATGAATATGAACACTTAGGACATATGACTGTGATTAATGATGATTTATCTAACAGATCAGACATAGAAAAGTTTTATCTTCCTCATCATGCGATCATTAAACCTTCTAGCACAAGGGCAAAATTAAGAGTAGTTTTTGATGCATCATGTAAATCTGGAAAACAGTATATCACTGAATTTTCTTTTAGGGGTAGGTCCAAAATTACAAAGAGACATTTTTGAAATTTTGATTAATTTTCGATTTCCTAAAATTGCTTTCACAGCCAAAGTGGAGAAGATGTATCGTCAGGTGATGGTAGCCCCTTGAAGATCAGAATTATCAATTGATATTTTGGCGATACAATTCCAGTGATAAAATGTACACGTACAAGTTGAATACAGTTACGTATGATCTTCCCTCTGCTTCATTTTTTGCAACTCGATGTCTGAAACAGGTAGCTTTAGATTCTAAAGAGGAATCAGATGTATATCGTATATAGAGGATACGTATATAGAGGATATGTATATGGACGACTTATTGTCGCGTGCAAATACAGTTGATGATGCAGTATCCGTCTGCAAGAAAGTATCTACAATTTTACACGCACGTGGTTTTGATTTGAGGAAGTGGAATTCAAATTCTGTAGAATTCTTAATTGAATTTAAGGAACATTGTTCACTGAATTCTGATTTCGAGATATCTCCTAATTTGAGTTTGAAAGTGTTAGGACTTTTATGGAATTTCAACTACTGATACCTTCAGTTTTAAAGCTACACTGCAACTCAACGCACCTATAACAAAGAGATGCATGTTGGCAGAATCTGCTCGCATTTTCAATCCTTTAGGTCTCCTATCTCCTTGCACTATATTGATTAAAATATTCTATCAAAAGCTATGGTTACTTAAAGGCGACTGGATTAAGTTGTTCCCCAGCATATCTCAGATGATTGGTTTAAATTTCAAGAGACATTCAGTCAAATCAATAACTGTGAAATTCCGAGATGTGTCATACTTACAACGGACAGTGTTATCCAACTACATGGATTTTGTGATGCATCTTCGCAGGCCTATGCGGCAGCCATTTACTTTCGTCAAAAATGCAATGGTACGGTTAAGGTTAATCTTTTGATATCAAAGAATAAAGTTGCGCCTATAAAGCAAGTTTCCATTCCTCGATTAGAACTCTGTGCTGTGTATTTGTTGACCAGATTAATGCAATCTCTACTAAACATTTTAAAGAAGTTTTAAAGATTTCGAAATCTAAGCGTGGATGGATTCCAAGGTAGTTCTGTCTTGGCTATCCGCTCATCCACGTAAGTGGAAAAACTTTTGCTGCAAACAGAACATCTCAAATCATAGAAGTGATACCTATTAAACATTGGAATCATGTTCCCTCTAAACAAAATCCTGCAGACATTGCTACTCATGGTATTGAATCTTAACTTCTACCAAATTTTACTTTGTGGTGGAATGGTCCACCATGTTTGTGTCAGGAAGAGGAAAAATGGCTTAGATATGAATTAAGATCTGAAGATGATACTGAAGTAAAGGCTGAACAAAGATCTGATCCTGTTTTTATTTCTCGTATATGTGAATCGAACGATTTATTAGCTAATTTATTCGAGCATTATTCTCCTCGTTGTAGAATTGTTCGTATGCTGGCTTACTGCCAAAGATTTATTATTAATTGCAAAAAGCATCATGTTACTCAGAACATTTCACGTAGTGGTATTATCTCCAGCTGCTAACATTTCTAGAGATTAGAGTAGCAGAAAAGTTCATTATTTGTTGGATTCAGGATCATTATTTCGAAAATGATTTGCAATTTATTAAGGAAAATAAACCTTTACCCAAGAAGAGCCAATTACATTCTCTATATCCATTCGTAGATAAAGATTTTCTCTTACAAATTGCATTTTATACCACCTGCTTCAGCCCACTTCGTAGGAATATGGGAAGGCGGCATTCGCTCAGCGAAATTTCATCTGAGAAGAGTATTGAAAGAGTCTCTTGACCTACGAATAGTTGTCAACGCTACTTACCCAGATCGAGGCTATTTTGAATTCGCCTCTACTAACTTACGTGAACGATTCTGATATTGACTCTAGTAATGTTTTAACCCCTTCCCATTTTATTAAAGGTCATACTTTGACTTCCTTTCCAGAGACACATCAGTCTGTTCACACAAGGAGTTCTAGGTGGAAACTTTTACAGAATCTATGACGCGGATTTTGGAATTGCTGGAAAAGGGAATACTTGAGTTCTCTTCAGCAAAGATCTAAGTGGCAGCATACTAAACCAAACTTGAAGGTCGACACGGTGGTTCTTGTCATTGAAGATGGATCTCCGCCTTTAGCTTGGCCTATAGGACGGATCATCGATGTCCATCCAGGCAAGGATGGCTTAGTTCGCGTAGCTACAGTCAAAATTAAAACTGGTGTCTTCAAAAGACCAATTAATAAACTTTCACTTTTGCCTGTGTATCAGGACTAAACCTGATAGAGTGGGAGCATGTTCATTTCCACGCCTATCGAATTAATTTCCACCTTCTCGTTGCCCTGCATTGGCAACACGTTTTTGAGATTTGTTGTTCATACAATTTGGTCGCTAAAAGCATAGCTGACCTGTAACGGCTGTAATTCTTATTTTAAAGCTTATCTGTACTGCTGAATTATTACTAGATGTTTACGTATAATTTTTTTTATTAAATGTATTCAGTTTGGTTTAAATAGACCGAGAATGGTTGAATTTATTAAGGATATTTAAAATCGAAACTACACCATCCATTTCGGTGCCATTCTAACACAGGAACGTACACAACATGGCCATCTAAGAGAGGGGCATAATTTTTCTTCACACCTAGCACTCTTGAAAACAACCCCATAGGTCATTATTAAAATGTTTAAATTACACAATAATTAACAAAATACATAGATAACATTAATGAAAGTACGAGCATTCAATTAACATGTAAGCACCTATATTTCTCAAACAGAAGAAAGAAAAAACATTTTTAGATTTCAATTGAAAATTTACTTCACTTACAGGATTAATAGTGTTGATAAGTTTTCTTGGCTTGCTAAATTGGATCATACTCTCCTTCAAATTATTCAAAGGCCCTTCTACGAGAACCTTATTTTCTTTGTAAAAAGTTAAAAGATGATTCCACAGTGTTTGCTGTAAAAACAAAGTATTTATATGGGTTTAACATAAAAATACATATAATATGAAATGTATGAACAAAATATCATACTTTAATGATGTAAAATACTTTATTATAAAAAGTATTCTCGTATTACATGTTTATAAACTATTAAAAATATATGAAATAATTATCTGATAAAATTTTCATTTTACAAGAAGGTATTTTATAGGTTAAGTTCAAAAAGATTTTTCACTTTAAGTGAAAATCTTCACTGTGTGTTCAAAAAACAAAATATATTGCTTCTCAGAACACAAAGTAAAAATATACATATGTACATACCTTTTTAAACTTCACATACCCACGGTAATGAAAATTTCACATAGCAAAGCTCCAGAATTTTATACATAAGAATGAGCTTTTCACAAACATAACTTCACTTAATTATTAGGAGTGCAATGTGACAATTTTTGGTAGTTGCTTACAATACTGATGTAAGTGCTTTTTTAACAAAAGTGATATCCAAAAAGCCATATTTCCCTTTAATGCACAAACAAAACTGTATTTTAATTGGTCAGCAAACTTATGAATATTTCATCCACTCTCCTTTCCTATGAACAGCATAACACATTAGTCACACAATTAATTCTCTTTAGGTTTCGTACCTATTTAATTCATAAAACTGCAGGACATAACTTCTGTTTATGGACAGTAGAAACTTTACAAAAGAGGTAGCCAATTGATGAAAGAAGTATCCTAGTAGTCCATCATATGCTGACTACTACAATTTTGGAAAGGAGACAAAAAGACCAATAAAGCAACTTTTAGGCTATTTTAGAAACTAAACAGGCAGAGCATAAAATTTTCAATTCATTAATATTCAAAGCATCAAATTTTACCCCTTTAATATCTTTTCCCTTCCTACCACATTTTGTGTGTGTGTTCCAAATTACTTGTTCATGATATACATAAAAATAATTCATACATGAGTTATACACTAAAGCCCCCTCGCATTTAACTAGTTTACAAATACACTTTCAAGAAATACTCTAGTGTTTGTCGAACTATTTTGAGCTCTACAAGAAGTGTGCAAACTCAAAGAAGTATGAAAGCATAATCAGATCTATTTCATTTTACTTCTGCAAATAAAATAATGCTAGGAATTTACAGTTTTATTTAATTTAAAAAATACTTACTTTAGATAAAACCTTTGGATTGCCCACAATGATTATGCCATACCTGAAACACAAAAAAATTACATAATTCTAGCATGTGTTTTAGCATATTTATTTATTTTTAAGGTCTTCTTTTATATATATAAAGGCACAGTGCTAAAGAATGCAGTATCCAAAAGGTCATTTTCATCATGATACATACAAAGGGTGGGATGCTAGTTGGACTGCTCATAAAATTCATACACCATGTAAAACGTGATGCTTCTGATAACACAATTTGACGGTGATTTTAGAAGCATCAAAATTTCAGCCTCCAAGATTACACCCATTCTACATAACCACTCACTGCGAACAAGGACTTATTAAAGAAACTACAGTTGAAAATCCAAGTTATGCAGTTCAAGAACCATCAGACAGACTATATATTCTGAAAAGTACAGTATATGATCATTTGAAGAAAACTGGGTACATAAGCAGCTAAAATGTATTGTTACCCTTTACTTTAACAGAGTAGAACATGCTGGCTCAAGTTTAAGCACAAATGGCAGTTGTAAATTGAAGCAAAGTACCCAAAATTCACCAATCTTTGAGATGCTATCTCTCATCGATTTCAGCTGTCTGAGAAATGGCAAAAAGTCATATAATAAAATGCTGTGCTTATGTTATTCAATGAAAGTTTCTTAGGTTTGTGTACTCCTTTATTTGCATTTATGATTTAAAAAAAAAAAAAAACCACCACAAAACCTTTTGGATGATCCAATAATAGGAATCAACATAATATAAAATCATTTTAAATATAACATCATGCCACATCAAGAAATGCAACACCTAAAACTTACATGTTATTTGAATTCCATGAACCAAATTTAATAGTTTTGTAAAATGGGTTACTTTAAAGCACACTGTGACCAATAAAATTAAATATTTCATTTATATGTAAAAATTTTGCAATGAACCAAAAAAAAAAAAAATTGTAGAAATACTTTAAACTCAACAACCATAATAATAAGCTAAATTACCTTGCTCTAGTTAGAGCTACATTTAAACGGCGAGGATCATTAAGAAAACCTATTCCTTGATGTTCATTGGAACGAACACAGGACATAATAATTAAATCCTTTTCTCGGCCTTGAAAGGCATCAACACTTGCTACTTCTATGTCCTATAAATAAAAAATTGGAAAATGTTCATATAAGTACAAATTATAATAAGACACACGCATTTTCATGCTTTTAATATATATTAAGCTGAAATCCAAGCTATCACTAAATATCATAACAATACCAAAATGAATCATGAATTTCATCAGAATAATAACAACTTTTATTTCAAACTTATCTATACCTGGAAAATTAAACTGCTATTGTATATGGAATAATACATAATCAATTAAAAATTTTAATTTTGAATATTAAATGTAAGCTTACTTACCTGGTAGAGTTTCGCATGTAATGAACCATTATACTGCATATATTGCACTAGATAAGCTCTCTGACCTTCATATGGTGTAATTATGCCTATCTGTTCAGGTTTTACACTACACTTTAAAAACCTTGTGGTAAGCCTTTCAACAAGTGCTGCTTCAGTTCTGAAAACAACATTAAAAAAAATCAAGAAAATGAATGAAAAATATTAATTATACAATACATTACATTTAAATTACACTTAATAATATTAAAGAATTAAGTAAACTGGTTAATTTAAAATTTAAGATAATCAACTTTTACATAATGAGTAATCTGTAATAAAATAAAACAATATAAACAATTGTAAAATAAAATGTCATTTATTAAACTTAATCCTATCCATTACGATTCTGAATCACATTTTGACAGTGGTAAGTTTAGGTTTAAAAAATAAGGAGTGTTTAATAATAGGAAGAAACATCATAAAACTATCACTGAGAATTATGAAGAAAAAGTATGAAAAAAAATCAGATAAGGAAACTGGTGAAAAAGTTACAAGTAATTTAGCTAAAAATGATGATTTTATTATTTTTAAAGCAAAAAATTCAATTATTTTTAAAGCAAAAAATGTACAATTTACAAACATATAAGAGTAAAGAAACTGAGATCACTGAGCCGGGTAACAGAGTGGATATATATATATATGAAAATCATGGGGAAGATATAAAACTAGAAGTTATCATAATAGACAATCATAATATTCTTGTCTACAAGCAAGACACAAGAAAGAAAGAAAGAAAATAAGAAATTCAAAATTCAAATGAATAAATACCTTGGGTATAAAATGCCTGCATGCAGCTACAAGATTTCCTGACGGTAGACAATGTATGTCTCAGAGTCATTTTCAAATTTTGAGACAATATCTTTATGTGAACAATAATAAAAAAACACCCCTATGATCAAACAGGTCATGGCAGACTATATACACCTAGACCACTGATAAATGCACTTAATGAAAACATAAAATTAGATAAAGAAGAAAATATCAACGTTGATGAATTTAAAATACAATCCAAGGGTCGAAATAGAATAAAGCAGAATTTCAAAAACAAGCAACATGAGTGTGGCATAAAAAATTTGCACTGTGTCAAATAATAAGCATTTGACATGAAAAGCTTCGAAACAATTTTTTTCCTGCTTTTCATACAAAATAAATAATATCCAGGCATTGAAATAGTTTTAACGAAATGTTGTTTAGCATTAGCTATTATGTCTATTAAGCTTAAACTTGGTTATTTCCTTTTTATAAACCACATTATATTTTAAAATATACTAAATATATATATTTAAATTATTTAGCATCAACCCCTTATTGATTCCAAATGGCACCAATTCCACTTTGACTTGTTCACCACTTAATTCCCAATGCCATTTGGATTCGTTCTGACTTTTAATTAAAAAAATCTGATGTGTACACCACATGACTTCCTTGTACGAAATATTAAATTATATGCATTTTTTCTTGCATTTCATTTAAACTTATTGGATTGAATTAAATCTACTTCGCCGACAGCGCATAAACCATAATAGAATAAATGCATTCTTTAAAATTCTAGTATTTGTTTACCATAACGACACTCTGGCGCTAGATTCACTTAACATTATTAATAATTATATGACAGTTAACTTATATAATAATTATATAACGGAAACTAAGTTAACTATTATATAATCCAATAATTATATAACAGTTAACTTATATATTTCGTTCACATTATAACTCATAATGCACAAAATTTATATCATTTAAAGAATAGAATTATCTAATCGTTGCCACATGTTCTATTCAAATACTATAATAAAGCTAGAATGATGTATAAAAGAAATTAAGCAAACAAAACAAAAAAGAAACAGTTTTTCACAGACGATTGAGTATTTCTCATTTAATTAATTCAGTTCTCACTTCTCGAGAAGGCAAAAATGCATAAAAACTCAAAATATCTATATTAAATATTACGAAGTAAATCTTGAACACTTATTTCCTCGAAAAAATTCCAGAAAGAATTAAGCATGATTTAATTGGCAATAATAAATGAATGCGTTATCTTTGTTGTTGCGAAGCTTAGTCTCTCTAGATTGGCAACAAATCCACCAGTCTCTGTTTCAAATGTAAACATCAATGGCCGCCATATAAAAAAGGCTTAGCAACACTTAGACAACTTTAAAATTGTTGATAATTCTAAAAATATTGCATACAGATTTATTAAAGGCATAAAAACCTTAACCGGAAGATAAAAACAACATAATACAATTATTTTTAAAGCAAAAAATGTACAATTTACAAACATATAAGAGTAAAGAAACTGAGATCACTGAGCCGGGTAACAGAGTGGATATATATATATATATAAATATATTTATATACGTTTGGTGCGCCGATTGCAACCAAAATATGAGGTGCACATCTACATGTTATAGCAGTCCTATATACAAAATTTCAACGTTCTGAGGCTACTCTTTTTTTAGTTATGCGAGATATGTACGTACGCACACAACGAAAAATTCTGTTCAGAATTAATTTTAAAGCAGTTTTATAATTTTTTTGAAGGAAAAGAGTACTTTATTCTGTCCTTACGTACAGATATTACACAAAAACATCGTTAATTGCATTCGATAGCGGTCAAAATGGATATTTTCGTTGAAATATGCTGCCTGAAACTTTTCACGATTACAATACTTCCTTTTTACTTCGTACAAGGAAGTAAAAATAATGCTGGAAAACAAAAGATCAACCGTTTGGAGTCATTTCGCCAAGGCAGACCAAAATTATGCATGCTGCAATGAATGCAATAAAAAATTTTCATTTTAAATGGAAATACGTCAACAATGTGTCATCATCTAAGCAGTGTTCATAACATTGACATTGGCAAAGCAGAAGAAACGACGACAGGTAAAAAAACAAAAACTTTGGATAATTTCGTAATCAAAACATCAATTGAAGAGATTGTTGCAAAAATGACTGCAGTAGATGGTTTATCAATTCGTCAAATCACTCAGTCAGAGTTTATTGGACAGTCATTGGCCTTAAGGGGTATGAAGCTTCCAGCCAACGAAAAATCTGTAATGGTTCTTATTCATTACCACATGGAAACTGCGAAACAAAAAATCAAAAATGATATTAAAAAAAGATATTGCCGAATCAAAGAAATTCTCCATTACCATGGATGAATGGACCAGCATCGGTAACTGGAGATTCCTGAACATAAATCTGCATACTGCCTTCTAAAAAGGCATCAGTCTTGGACTGGTAAAAACTTTTCGAAGTTGTGATGCAAAAAAAATGCAATAACTTGCAGAAGAGCACCTCAGATCTTTTGGTCTATCATTTAAGCACAATACTGTATCCACTACTGGAGATGGAGCCAGTGTTATGTTCAAGTTCGGAAAAGAATCACCTGCTTTTTATCAAACATGTCTTGCGCATGCCTTGCATATGGCTGTTACAAAAAATTTTTATAAAGAAAAATCAGGGACAGAAGAAAATATAGACGAAAGTTCAGGAGAGACTGATCATTTTGATAATGGTTTGAGCATTAATGAAATTGAATTACAGAATGAATCGTTCAAGGAAAACATAAATATTGTGAGACAAGTTGGAATTTTTTTCAAAAATTCTGTTGTGTGTTCAGATTTGTTCATGTCTAAATGTAGAGAAAAATTACAGATAGAGCAGGAACTCTCCCTGGATTGTAAAACCAGATGGAATTCAATGCTGAAAATGCTTGGAACATTTGTAAAATTGTATGACGTTACAAAGGATGCACTCATTGAACTTGGATCTGGTTAAGCGGCACTTAACACTGTAAGTGAAAAACAAGCCACTTTACGAACAGCATATATTTCTATCAACTTTATGGGAGAGAAGTTAAGTGAACAAGAATCTGAAATAAGTAGTTCTCTTTCTGAAAATATTGATTGTTACATCAATAGCAGGATCAACGAAAACATGATAGATTTGACTAAACAACTAAAACGCCATCAAAAGCTTATAGAACTAGCAGCTGCTTTGATGAAGCGTTTATTTCCGTCACCAGATTCATCAAATGAAAAATCAAGCAGTGAAGCAGAAACAACTAACAAAGTTGGTGTTTCTCTTGAAGAACAACTTAGAGTACTATTAGAAGCTCCAACCAGCAAAGTACCAGAAGGTGACCGCTTTAAAAAATTAAGCCAAGAATTTACTTTGTCAAAAAGTAATGGTGAATTGACCGTATATTTAAAGCTGTTACTCGAAGCTATTTACAGTATAAAACCAACGTCAATTGATTCTGAGAGGGCATTTTCCGTGGCCAACAATTTTTGCACCAAAATTGGGTCGAAGCTCTCAGATAAATTACTCACTACATGCACTGGTGTTTTTAAAATATTTTTCATTAATATAAATGCATAAGTACAGAAAAAGTTTCTTTTAAATTTCAAAAAAATAATATTTTAATTATAAGTCCATTATAAGTCTTTTGATAATGTAAGTATGTCAACTTCAAGTGCTCGAAAGTACGAAAAAACAACCAAGCTCAAGCTCGAGCTTGAGCTTAATAATCATTGATAATGTAAGTATGTCAACTTCAAGTGCTCGAAAGTACGAAAAAACAACCAAGCTCGAGCTCGAGCTTAACCGAGCTTAATAATCATTGATAATCATTGATAATGTAAGTATGTCAACTTCAAGTGCTCGAAAGTACGAAAAAACAACCAAGCTCGAGCTCGAGCTTAACCGAGCATCAAATCATCGAGCTTACCAAACCCTACTAAATAGGTATATTTCATAAGCTTTAGATTTTAAGAATGAAAAGAATTTTTGCGGCTGAAAGGGTTAATATGTGAACTCGGTACCTTTAATACTGCTGAAAGTACAAACAGAACACTCCTCCTGTTAATAAAATTTCAAATCATTCAGGGTTCAAACCAGAAAAAACATATGCTGGCTTGAAAGTTGTAATGCTATATTAGCAAAGTATATATTTGTTTCATTGCCCAATCCCTATATGTATAGCATTCCAACTATATTTTATACACTGCCTATTCTTTTATCTTACACAGCCATTTTACTTTTACTTTTTTTTTTTTTTTTTTTTTTTTTTTTTTTTTTTTAAGATAACTTAAGCAGTGTTTTAAAACAAGAGATTTCATCACATTAAAAATATTAAACTGAAAATCTTTGCCAAGACAAAAATGTCTCTGAGTCAGGCTCTGCCTACTGATATATCTTCTTTAAATTAAGATGCAAAAAATGTTTGAAAGCATTAAAAATTGATATTATTTACACTGAAATAAATTTTACTAAGGAAGAATGGAATACTGCTTGTAAATGCCTCCAATTAAATGACAGAAATGGGACAGGCTAAAATACAACTGACACATTCTACACTTATACTTAACTGGTCATTTCAATGCATCCGTAATGTTGAGCATAGACTTAACCTTTACCACTGCTCTGTTTTCCCCAAGCATCTTTACTACAACATAAACTGAAGGAAAGAGTTATTTTCTTGCATTATATTAAAATTTGTGTTTTACTGATGTAATACATATTAAATACGAATGCTAAAGGAATTGTGACACTGTCAAATGGTAACTTTGTTAATGCAGCTAAAAATAAAATTCTGTACACACCTGTTCAGATAAGATGTTCCTGACCCAGCAATTTCTTCTTGTCCTTGACAAGCATAAAAAAACATTGGTTTATCAGGTTGAGGCCATGGGAAATCAACACCTTTCATTTTCCTCTCATCTGTAAATGAGAAGGCATTACATTACGGTTCAAAAAAAAAAAAAACTTTACCAAGTATAAAATATATAGAATTGGAAACATATTTTATTAAATACAATAATGCAAAATGATTCATAAAATGTATCAGTTAGATATATTTAGACAAATTAATAAAATAAGCTAAAAAATTATGATGTAAGATACTGGTCACCAGTAAACTAGTTTTACAAACATTGATGGTCTTTTGAGGTCAAATCAGAAGTCACCAGTGTGGGTAAGTGCAGTTATTTTATGTAGGATTTTAATGTTAAAAACCTAAACTTAAGGATGTGTTGGCCACTGGTGAAGCTACAGTTTGACAGTTACTGGGAATAACTCACAGGTCAACAGATCATCAGCTTATTTGCACAGATTTTTTTCAATTCAAAACAAATAAATTAATTTGTTAATTTAAAGATAATGTTGCCAACGAAAGCAACCAGTTACTGATGACCTACAATATGAAGATCACTAATGATAACTAACTGTTCACTAGTCTGAGTTAGCGCAGTTAATTTAAATAATCAATGCAATTAATTAAAACAATGCACACCAGTGTCAGTCAAAGCTATTGACCACTGGTGACCTAAAGGATAGCAGTCTGTAACAGGTAACAGATTATTAATGTGAGACAGTGTGGACAATTTGCACAAACTTTTAAATTCTGATTTAACAGAAAGGCACCAATGTCATTCAAATGAGCTAAACATTAATGATTTATGGATTAGTCACTGTGGACACTGCCAATCAATTCAGAGGTCACAAGAGTAAGGTGCACCAAATTCCAAATTTAAATAGATTAACATCATATTTTTTTCAAACACTCTATTAAGGGCTTTTCTAATGTAAATATACATTTCTAATGTAAACACAGACATTGGACTCTCCTTAGTGGATTCATATAGTTCTGAAAAAAATTTACACAATTGAAACATTTGATTTCTGTTAACAGGGCACCACTTAACCAAACATAAACACTGGCATGAAATCTAACTAGATGGTGGTAACCATCTTAATGCTCAATGTGAGCAACGCCAAATTGTGTATTCTCTGCATTTTTCAAGTGTTATAAAAGATTGCTGAGTACATAGGCTGAATAAAACTGTCATTCCATGTACGCAACAATCAGTTTTGATTTTTTTTAAAAAAAAGAGAGAGAGAGAAAGAAAAAAAAAAAAAAAAGAATTGCATAAATTTAGCCTCGGGCATAATTTCAACAAAGAACAGCTATTTGCATTTCAACTCAAAAGCTACTGAAAATTTCGGACAGAAAATTTTTGAATTGATGTTCATTCTACTCGCTTGTTCACAATGATGCTATTGCCTATGTGATGGAAATAGGCTACCACATTTGGTGTTCTGACACACATTTGGCAACTGGTGTCCCTTTAACAGAGAGCAGTCAAAATAAACAATATATATATTTACATATATAATTTTTAAACTAACCTGCATACACTCCATTCTGCAGAGAGCCTTCGTAAAAGAAATTTGAGGGAAATTTACTGAGCTGAGGATGCATCCGATACTGAACTTCCAATCTTAAGGGACGAATACCTAATACAACTAATCTTTCAAATAAGGATTGCGAAAGACCAGCTCGTGCTGCTTTTTTACACATCACAACAGGACCAAGTTGGCAGTGATCACCAACAAGTATTAACTACAAAATAAGAACATATAAGTGAAGCATAATAAATAATCACATTAAGGTTTGTAATATAAATTCATCAAGCTCAGCCCATACTTCATAATTATGCCAATAATTATTTATGCTCAATACTGGCGGGGATTTCAAGTTTCTGGCAATTTTACGAACCCTCATTAAAATATCCTGGACAAGCAGTTTATAAGATGTTGAGGAAATGCAGTTTCTGTTATTATTATTAAGTACTCACATATAAGGCACAAATTCTCTATGCATATCATAAATTTAGAAATAATTACTGCAACACTTTAAAGCAATTTTTCTATTTAAAATATATATGTTCTGAATTTAAATACCTCCTAATTTTTAAAAAGTTATTATCTGCACTAGATGAATTCAGATGTCATTCAATTTAACAAAAAATTATCCTAACTGAATGCTGAAAATCATATTTGACTTTATCAGGAAATACAGCACTATCAACAACTGTATCAGGAAATATAAGCATTATCAAGACAAAGCCACTAATCATTATTTCACCTATTTTTATCCACTGCCTACCCCCAACTAAGTTTTAAAAAAATGTGAAATCTACATATTTCAATTAAAATTATATTATACTTTTTAAACAACTTAAATATGCTTAAAATTTGCATATGGCCAAAATATTTAACTTTTCACTTTCAACCTAGCCATGCAGTTTGGTGTAATAATAATAACAGAGTTACATACATAAAGCAGAATTATCGAAATAAAAATTTAAAACAAAAAATTATTTAACAAACTCATGCATGTATTTTTTATAAATTTTCCACTTTTTACTGCAGTGTGAAACTAAAAATACTGTTACGAATTTGGTATTTAAAAAGCTAATGTTAGTTCAATTATAAATTAAATGGTTTTATTTCTCGCGCAGTGCAGCGCGTGACGAATATTAAAAGAAAGCTAAGCCGGAAAAATTAAAAATACAAGAGCGCGTGCGTTAAATAAATAAATATCTCTTTTTGATTTCGAGAAAGTACTGGAAAATTCTAGCGCGTGATTTTAAAATCTTATAAAAGGAGGAAAACATCTCAGTTTGTAGAGATGCTTAGTTTGTTGTTGTTTAGAAAACTGCCATTGTTGATTATAGTGAATTCGCGGATTAGCGTTCTTTAGCTGTTTTGAATTACGTTCTATTGTACATTTAAGTAGTTAAAAGATAACTACTGTGAGATATTGTCATACTGCATGATAATTTGAGAAAATTTAAGCATTTCTGTTGTGATAATAATAAATTTTTGTTCATTTTTCATCGGACTTGTGCATTCATTTCATAACGAACCCGTACGCACGCAACAATTTTTGGTGTCAGGAGTGGGGTTTGAATGCCAATAACAAGAGGGATGGAAGAACAATTGAGACAGCTCATTACTGCTTTTGCTGCTTTCCAAGAAAAGATGGAAGCTGGCCAAACATCTTTTAAAGAAGAAATGAAATTGAGCCAGGAATCCCTCAAAGGAGAAATGAAATTGGGCCAGGAATCCGTTAAGGAAGAGATGAAATCTCTTAAAAATGAGATGAAAGCAGGTCAGGACGAAATGAAAAGAGAAATTACCTGCGTAATAGAAAATAAATTTGAGGCTATGGAAGGCAGAATAGACGCGGTTGAAACTAAAGTTGGACATATAGAAGAGAGAGTTTCTGCCGTCGAACAACAAATTGATGATAGGGTTTCTGCTGCCATCGCCAAAGAAGTTGACAGCCTAAAGAAGTGCATAGCGACGGTAGGAAACAATTCTGAAGGTTTCAAATTTTTATCGATGCCTGCTCGTTCCGTTCTGAAACTATCTACATATGATGGGAAGACCTCCTGGCAGGTGTATAGGACACAATTTTCTATCGTTGCGGATGCGAATGGGTGGGATTCCCAAGCTAAGGCCTGTCATCTCGCCGCTTCTCTGAGAGCAGACGCAGCGGATATCCTGCAGACGCTTCCCGAAAATCAAAGGCTAGATTTCGAAGCTCTATCCGGCGCTTTGGAGCTGCGCTTCGGCGAGAAATGTTTAAAAGACTACAGCAGGCTCCAATTAAAATCTCGTCAACAGAAGCTCACCGAAACGCTTCAGGAGCTCGCCACGGATGTTGAAAGGCTGTCACATCACGCCTTTTCAGAGTGCCCGACAGAAACAAGGGAAATCCTGTCCATGCAATATTTCATCGATGGCATCCGGGACCCTGAAATACAGAAAGCACTGCGAATGGCGGATGTTAAAGATCCGAAAAGCGCTTTAGTGTATGCCATGAAATTTGAGGCAGCCCAGCAAGCCACCCGTCGAGACCGCCATCCAGTCAGAGCTGCTCAAGTCCAGGAGCCAGGGGATCAAGTCACTGCTCGTCTAGACGATTTAACTAGACAACTGAACGCCATGAGACAGAATATTGGTGACAAGAAACCGACCGTAAAGTGCTGGAACTGCGGTGCTGAAGGACACATCCGACGAAACTGCTGAACACCCCAGGGCACGGATGCTAAGACCGCTCCTAACAAACAGCAGGGAAACTAATTAGTGGCCATCTCGCGGGGCGGAGGTTGCCAGATCATGAAAAGCCCCAGTTTAAAGCGCTTCAGATTTTTGCAGTGAGAGGCGGCAGTAATGGACTTTTCATAATAGGACATATTAATGGAGTTCCCTGCAATAAGACGATAGATACAGGAGCCAACGTTACCATCATCCGAAAAGATTTGGCTCAACAACTGGGAAGCAAACTTATCTGGACGCCGCCCTGCGTTACCCTACAGACTGTGTCCGGTGAGAAGATCAACATCGATGGAAAAGTAAATGCTAACATCATGTTTGGAAGTGCCGCTTACCATCACACGGCATATGTAGCAGAGATCACTGATTCTTGCATACTCGGATTGGACTTTCTAAGGAAATACAATTTTTCCTTGGACTTTAAAAATAACGAATTGCATTCTACATCTGAGGACATAGCGTTATTTGGAGTCAATGATGAAGTTAAATCTGTCCATAAAATCATAGCACAAGACAATATCACAATACCGGCAAGAACAGAAATTTTACTTCCTGGATCCGTAGCCGAAAACAGAAATTTCCGCTACGGCATCATAGAATATCTCAATAACTGTAATAGCCCAAAAGGAGTACTAGTAGCCTCAACACTCGTCGACCTATCCAGAACGGTTATCCCGGTGAGAGTCGCCAATGTAACTGAGAAGGGGAGAATTATTAAGAAAGGTGAAGTGGTTGCAGCATGTACTCCAGTAACCACCGTTGAAAGAAAGAGTAACATCCAAGAATCCGTGTCCTCAGAGAGAATTACATCGGAGTTATTGCAGAATGCGCAATTAAACGATGAAGAGAAGAGTGCTGCCGATCGCGTTATTAAAGATCTTCAAGTTGTTTTTTCCCGCTCGTCTTCTGACGTGGGTCGAACTAGTTTGACACAACATAGAATGGATACCGGCGATCATCCCCCGATCAAGCAACCTCCAAGGCGTCTGCCGTTTGCTAAACAGGAAGAGGTGCGAACACTGTTAAAAGATATGGAAGAAGGCGATGTCATCGAGCCTTCAACAAGTCCATGGGCATCTCCCATCGTTCTCATCAGAAAGAAAGACGGCTCAACAAGATTTTGCGTTGACTATCGCCGGTTGAATGAGGTTACGAAGAAAGACATTTACCCTCTTCCTAGAATTGACGACATTCTAGACACTCTTTCTGGAAGCAAGTGGTTCTCAACGCTTGATTTAAAGAGTGGGTATTGGCAGGTAGAAATACACCCTCATGACCGAGAAAAGACGGCATTTACTACGGGACAAGGGCTTTGGCAATTCAAGGTGATGCCGTTTGGACTGTGTAATGCGCCGGCAACATTCGAACGCCTCATGGAGACTGTTTTGAAAGGACTTTCCTATGAAGCCTGTCTGATATACCTGGACGATATCATCATCGTCGGAAAGAGTTTTGAAGAGCATCTAGAAAATCTTAGAAAGGTGCTTCAGAAACTGAAAGAAGCCAATCTAAAGCTGAGTCCCGCTAAATGCAAATTGTTACGAAAGGAAGTGACTTACCTGGGACATGTCATCTCTGCAGAAGGTGTGCGCACGGATCCTGAAAAGGTATCAGCGGTTAAATCCTGGAAACGTCCCGAAAATGTCCATCAGCTGAGAAGCTTCCTAGGGCTTTGCACCTACTATAGGAGATTCGTGAAGGACTTTTCTTCCATCGCAAGACCCCTTCACAAGCTGACAGAGAGCAATCAAAAGTTCTTGTGGACAAAAGAATGCGACGATGCATTTAACAACTTAAAGGAGACTTTAACATCTGCTCCAATCCTGACGTATCCTCAGCACAACCGACCATTTATTCTCGACACCGACGCGAGCAATGAAAGTGTTGGTGCTGTTTTGTCCCAAGAAATAGACGGCCAAGAACGTGTAGTGGCGTACTGGACCAAGTGCCTGTCTAAACCGGAGAGGAATTATTGTGTCACCAGGAAAGAGTTGCTCGCCATAGTCAAAGCTGTAGAACAGTTCCATCACTATCTATACGGCAGAAAATTCCTGCTCCGCACCGATCATGCATCATTGACCTGGCTTTTAAATTTCAAGAATCCTGAGGGTCAAAAAGCCCGGTGGATACAGAGACTCCAAGTATATGACATCACTATCCGTCATCGTAAGGGATCATCACACGGAAACGCGGACGCCCTGTCTAGAAGACCTTGCCAAGAAAACTGTCGATATTGTTCCAGGGTGGAAGCGAAACACGAGCTGCTGACTCCGATCGCAAGACAAATAAATTACAACATCAACATCGGCTGATCGAGAACCGTGGAGTGATGATGAAGTCAGGAAAGACCAGCTGGAAGACCGCGACATTAAACCCATAATTGATCTAATGGAGTCGTCAAACAGAAAACCTACCTGGCAGGACATTCCTATCTGTAGTCCTACAACCAAACAATATTGGGCACTCTGGGATTCACTTCACATTCGAAACGGCGTCTTATACCGGAAATTCGAATCGGATGATGGGAAGACGTTCCGATGGCAGCTGATACTTCCAAGATCCTGCATTCCTGATGTCCTTAAAGAACTACATAACAGCCCTACTGGAGGTCACTTTAGAATAATGAAGACCTTACAGAGAGTTCGTGAGCGCTTTTACTGGAATAATGCAAAGGATGACGTGCAAAAGTGGTGCCGATCTTGCGATGCCTGTGCAGGTCGGAAAGGACCTAAGAGACGCAGCCGAGGCAAGCTGCAACGTTACAACGTAGGGGCGCCTTTCGAACGAATCGCCTTTGACATCCTGGGACCTCTGCCACGAACTGCTGATGGCAACAAATACACACTCATTGTCGTTGATTACTTCACCAAGTGGCCTGAAGCTTATCCTATTCCTGATCAAGAGGCTGTCACAGTAGCTGAGGTAATGATACAGCACTGGATTTCCAGGTTCGGAGTGCCTCTTCAGTTACATTCCGATCAGGGAAGGAATTTTACCTCGGTAGTAATCAAAGAACTATGCAAACTACTCGGCATTGACAAAACTCAAACGACGCCATTACATCCCCAGTCGGACGGCATGGTAGAAAGGTTCAATCGAACCATCTTAATAACCTCTCATTAGTGGTTTCCAGAAACCAGCAGGACTGGGACAAGAAATTACCACTCTTTTTACTGGCTTACCGCAGTGCTGTCCACGAGACTACCGGCTATTCTCCATCACAGATGCTCTTCGGTCGTGACCTTCGTCTGCCTTGTGATCTATTGTTTGGCCGCCCTCCGGATGCTCCTTCATCGTCTGAGGAATATATTCAAGATCTCCAGGCCCGGTTTGAAGTGATGCATAACTTTGCACGAGAGCGAGTCAACTTGGCGACGGAGAAGATGAAGACCCACTACGACACAAGAGCTACTGAACATCAGTTCCACGACGGAGACAAGGTGTGGTTGTGGAATCCGACTCGACGGAAAGGACTTTGTCCGAAATTACAGTCACCTTGGGATGGCCCGTATAGAGTCCTAAAAAGGCTGAATGACGTCGTGGTTCGGATTCGTAAGTCTTCGAACTCTAAACCTAAAGTCGTTCATTACGACAGGTTAGCTCATTACTATGGCCATAGTACGTAATGTAAATAATTGTAAATAGTATAAGACCATGGTCCATTTTTGTTTATAAATGTGTATTTGATTTGATTTGTATTTAGCATTTGATTTGTTTAAGTTAGTTATTGCATTTATTGTTGATATTGTTTGATATTGTAATGTAATGTTTGTGCCTCAGTTGCATTTATGCCACAGTTGTAAGTTTAGCTTCCTGTCCAGGGATTGTACTGCCCGGGACGTGCAGTCCTTCGGAAGGGGGCAGTGTTACGAATTTGGTATTTAAAAAGCTAATGTTAGTTCAATTATAAATTAAATGGTTTTATTTCTCACGCAGTGCAGCGCGTGACGAATATTAAAAGAAAGCTAAGCCGGAAAAATTAAAAATACAAGAGCGTGTGCGTTAAATAAATAAATATCTCTTTTTGATTTCGAGAAAGTACTGGAAAATTCTAGCGCGTGATTTTAAAATCTTATAAAAGGAGGAAAACATCTCAGTTTGTAGAGATGCTTAGTTTGTTGTTGTTTAGAAAACTGCCATTGTTGATTATAGCGAATTCGCGGATTAGCGTTCTTTAGCTGTTTTGAATTACGTTCTATTGTACATTTAAGTAGTTAAAAGATAACTACTGTGAGATATTGTCATACTGCATGATAATTTGAGAAAATTTAAGCATTTCTGTTGTGATAATAATAAATTTTTGTTCATTTTTCATCGGACTTGTGCATTCATTTCATAACGAACCCGTACGCACGCAACAATACGATTCTGTAATAAACCAGACAATAAATGTATTTTACTTTTCAATGCATAAAGGAAATGGGATGAATTTTTTAAACAAAAGGACTCAAACACCAAAATAAAACCATATTTTAACAGATTTAAACTCTTCAAAGATTAAGTAGCTAACTTTTAATTACTCTTTTAAACCTGAATAAAGAACTGTAAAAAACTTTAAATTTCTAATTATGAGTTAAATATTAATATAATATACAGCCATTAATACAAATGCAGATAGATCTAGAAGAAGATCATTTCTGTGCTTTATTTCAGTTTGTCATGCAGTTTCCTAACTTTTACTAATATCTGTTAAATAAATCAATATTTAATTCCAATTTGCTCACCTGTTATCCCAATCAATAATCCAAAAACTTAAATCATTACATGTGATATGATAAATCTCAAATGAGAATAAATGCTTTTATTTAAAGATAAGTGATTTTCTTATACAAAAACATTATGCACATTTGCTTATGCACATTTGCCAAATGATTTTCTTATAACCTATGTATACTTGAAATGTGATACTTTTATTCTGCATCTCATTTCAAATATGTATGAAAGAAATAAAGGTTATAAGATAATATTTCCAACGGTTATGCTATTACAGTGAATCATGCAGAGATTTAATACACACAATACACAGATGTATGTAAATCTCTACATGATTCACTGTAATACACAGATGTGTGTATTAAACTGTGAATTAAAAAAAAAAATATCTTGTATATACGCAATTCTACTTGTATTCAGCATTAAGTATACTTTTTGAAACTGTGATGAAATACAATATTTTAAATATTTTGCTCACTTGAAGGTAATAATAAAAAAAAAAATATTTTTAAATTTACCTGTTTGGCACCTAAAACGACTGGTACCATGCATTCTGGTTCAGTAGCCTGCATGCTTTCATCGATCAGAATAGAATAAAATTTAAATCTTGCAAGACGAGGGTCCCCAGCACCCACACATGTACAGCATATAACATCTGCAGCCTATACAAATTAATTTTAATTAATCTTTAAAACCGCCAGGAAAAGAGAAAGAAAACCAGCAGAAAAAATAAACTGAATTTTTCCTATAATACTACATTTTTCTAAATCTGAGACATACTGTTTACATTATGAATACTTTTAAATAATTGCAAATTGTTACATTTTTAATGCATAAACAATTTTAGAAATTTATCAATTCAGAGGATACATAAAACTGTATGAATTTACATCAATACCTCCAAAAGTTCTTTTTCACATGCTTTCTTTAACATTCTGTATCGTTTTTCATCTGCAGATGACAATTCACCAGTTTCATCTTTCAGCTGTTGGAGTTTATGTAGTTCAGAATGTCTAAACAGGTGGAAAAAAATATTAAGTATTTTTTTTTATTATAAATGTAAAATTTTATTAACATAAATATTATCTGAACTCACCCTTCTAAGTTGCGAATCTGATTATGCAGTGCAAGAAAAGACACAGGAGAGTTGATTGCTTCACGACTTTTGGCACACAATCGAACTACCTAAAATTAGAAACCTTACTCATAAACTCTCTTCATCTTATCATAAATAATTTTTTTTTAGTCTTGGTTATACTGAACAATTACAAGCAATAAAATGCCAGAACATATGGAAGACTAGTCTAAGCAGACTAACTTCTACATTGCTGGCCATTAAAATTGCAACACCATGAAGGAAAGCAAATGAAAAAAAAAAAAAATTACTGCACATAAACAAATATGTCATAAAGACAAAATGATTAAATTTCTAAGCATTTCAGATGTTTAGATGGTGCAAAATTAATAGAAACAGCTGCCACACCTGACAGCTAAAGCGGCCCTTACCCCATTACGCATGGAGTCGAACTGGGCTTGGATGACAGAAATGGGCAACTCATTCCATGCTGTTTAAAGTCTATGCCACACTTCATCAAACGTATTCGCTGGAGATGGGCCCTGGGGCAGTCTCTCAACAACCCATGGCCAGATGTTTTTCAATGGGTGACAGATTTGGAGACCATGCAGGCCAGGGCAGCAATCCAATACCCTGTGCATCGAGAAAGGGCAGAACGGGATGTGAAACATGTGGTCTTGCATTATCTTGTTGGAACATGGTGTTTGGAGGCCTCGGAGATAAGGCACAACCACTGGACATAAGAAATGTACCTGTGTTCATTTTACCATTGATTCAAAATAGAGATGTGCATGTTGTGTACCCAATGGCTGCCCAAACCATCACACCAAGTGCAGGGCCCAATGCCTATATCAAATGCAAGCAGGTGACGTGAGGTTTCCTCGTACACACCAGACACGTATACGGCCATCAAGACAGTGTACGTAGAACTGGCACTCATTTGAAAATGCGACATTTTGCCACTCCTGCACCCAGCTTTTTTGTCTGGTGAACCAGAGTCATCGTCTCTCTCTCTATGCTGCATTTTCAAGGGAAGCCAAAGTAATGGTCCCCCTGCTTGATAGTTCATGCTGCTGCAAACATCGATGCACCTTAAGAGCTGATACTGGGCATGTTGCAAATATACCCATTTCCTGACTAATGGTCCCTGATGTACTCGCACAGTTTTGCAGAGCTGACTTCACAATATGTCTGTCCTCTCTGGCATTAGTTGGGGGGGGCCGTTCAGATCCTGCATGCTGTTCAGTGTGACCATCAGCAATCCATTGATTCCATATTTGCATGACAGTGGTTGGATGTCATCCATTGCGATCGACAATATCACGGAATGATAATCTGTACTTCCGATAGGCAACGATTCTGCCTTTATCGAATTTTGAAACTTACTGATATCAGGGTTGCCACTCAAACAGGAGAATGAAATTCCCTGACTTTTCCAGGTTTTTCAGGTATGTTTCGAGAAAATTCCAGTCTATCCGTGTAATGTACGTTGGCTGTGCTAAGAGGTAAATTAATTATGGTATTACTTGTACTGTGTAGCAAATTCACTTAATTATTCAATAAATCCCAGAGGACATTTATTCTTAATTATTCTTGGTACACTTTGTTTGATAATTTTGTTTACTTTTCCGCTTAAGTATCTTAATAAAATTTAAGATATATACATTGGATAACAACTGTGCATTTTATTTAATTATTACTCATGATCATCCCCAGTTCAACACGAGGCTAATCCGGTTCTTATAAATCACAACGCAATGCTAAAAGTTAGGTTAGATTTTAGGTAAATCTAATTTGTGTGAGGTGTATTCTTAAAAGGCACCTTAGCACTTGAAAACACAAATATAATTATAATAGGAGTTGTTTTCTCCACTGAAGATTGAGATTAGAATCTGCCCAATCTGGAATAAAATAAGGCTTTTTTTGCAGACATTCTGCAGCTAAACGAAAGAAAGAAATCTATTTAATGATATTTTTTTACTAAATTGAGGTATTTTATATTTATTCCACAGCATACATATGGAAAAAATATGTGCATTAAATTTCGTGATGTCATCATACTGCTAGAATTAATTTCAGGATTATGCCAGAGAAAATTTCCTGAAATTTGGAAATATTATTTACTAATGATAAATAAATTTAGAGGGAAGAAGGAACATTAAATGATATGAATAACATAAAAATAAAGATAATTACTTAAAAATTTAATTAGAATAATCAACGATATTTTAACGTATATAGTTATATTACATGGTTATCCTAGATGATTGATTACTATTTTTTTATTTTAGTGCAAAATGACAAAATCTTTATTTAAAAAAAAAAAAGATTTTGCGGTAAAATCCTAGTATACGATACGGCCACGCAGTATAAAACGGCCTTCGCATGATTTTGAAAATTGTCGCCAAGAACAAAATGACCCGTTTACTGCTCATCATCATGTCGCCAAATCCCGCTGTACCATACATGGAGATTATTCTGACTAAAGAACGTCTATGTAAAAAGCAGAGGGAAAATTTGTCAAGGGATTAGAAGACGGAACGGCCAGAATTTCCCTCTCCGCGATGTGTACAAAAAATTGAGAAACACATGTTAAGAAGAAACGTTCTTTGACAAAAAAGAGAACTACGAAAATCCATTTTTAAATTATTGCGAAAAATCCAAGAAGAAACGTTTTATCAAAGAACATTTTTTCTTGATTTTTTCGCAATAATTTTAAAAACGGATTTTTGTAGATTTCCCCCCCCTCAAAATAACTAATCCATGAATTAATTTACTTGTGCCAAAAAATATTTTCTTTTCCTTTAGAGTTTAAAGACATTTTAAACGATATTCATTTTATGAACTCTTGATAACGTGACCTTCGAACTTCGACACCGATTTCGAGCTTTTGGCGACAGATATATCGCGCATGCACAGCTATTTCCCGCTATGATGGAACCGAGCCACGTCTGTTGCAGAGAGGTTTTCCTTCTTTACAATACATATTTTTTTAATTCTAACCTTCATGGTACCGTATACTAGGATTAAACCCATTTTGTTTTATACAAGAACAGGTACTTTCTTTAGTTCATGCACTGCACATGCGATTCTCGAGGTTACTGGAAACCAAAAGTTGCGAGAAACTTGCTTTGCCTTTCTATCAATCAAATAAAGAATCAAATTGGAGCTGCGAAAATTGGCTCTATGCCAGCTGCCCGAATGACACTCACGTGATACACAATTCGCCAAAAAAGTGATCTCTTCCGACGTCGGCGCAAAACTTGCCTTTTTTGGCGGGATCGTTGTATGAAATTCCCTGACTTTTCCAGATTTTGACTAAAAGACTTAAATTCACTGACTTTTCCCTGAATTTTTTGGTCAATTTCCGAATTCCCTGACTTTTTCCGGTTTTCCAGGTAGCGTGGCAACCCTGTGATATGCATTTCTTCTTCTTATTCAAGGCATAATATGATATTCTGAGTAAATTCCAAAGTTACAAAGCACTTTTCAAATGAGAAGTCCACTACACAACTTTTCTTTTATACAGCTCTCTCCTGCATTGTCTAAATACGCTGAAATACTAATCATTTGCATATCCCAACTTCTTCTTCCTTTCATGTGATTTTGACATTCGTCAGATCATTCCTTCTTGGTGTTGCAATTTTAATGGCCAGCAGTGTAGATGAAAACTAGCATCTATCAAGAGTTAGAAGAATACAGATATTTGTAGCAGGGGCAAGAAAAAAAGCTAGAAATCCAAGAATATTTCATTGTTGGAAAACCTATAAAATAATCCGGTTACAGGTTTCAGAAAAAAACATAAAAAAACGGGAAAAATTTTTTCTTGATAATAATTACCAGATTCTAAATTTCTCCCCCCTCCCTCCAAAAAAAAGGTTACTATGATTTCTGGTGACAATTAATGATTAAAATAAACACAACTATTCTAATATTTCAGTTATCGATGACAGGCCATCTTATGCAATATTTTTTAACAATATTATACCTTCAACATTCAAAATTTCAATAACCTTGCTAAATACCCAGCTAATTCTCAGAAAAGTATTCTAAAACAAAAATTATGATTAAAGAAAACAAATTATATAAAGGTATTAACATTAATAAATACCATCAGTTAATCAAATCAGGTTCTCTTTAAATGAACACATAGCTACTGTAACAGCATCCAACACTCCTAAACAAGGTCTAGCTATCGGATGTCCAACAAAGGAATCCCCGATTTCAAAATTAAAAATCTTCAAAATAGAGAAATACAACAAGTGGTATATTTATTAATAAAGCTGTAAGAATGGTGTACATGAGTTTTGAAATAATTACAAAAGCTGCCAACAGATTCCGCTGTAATCGCAACACGTAGTGCATATGCACTATGTACAAAGAAAGACGTACGAACGATCAGTTCCACTGTTGAAAAGTGGAAGTAGGTTAGCATACCAAAAGAAGAGGTTGAAATCATGTATTCCGCTGAATAATGTGTGTTTCTGGTCCTGGAATACCACAGGTTAGAACACAGTCCTATGGCAACAAGGCATTGTTTTCAAACACTATTTTATGTTCCCAAAAGACCAATTGTGAAAAGCATTCGCAAGCTCTTCGCCAAATTCTAATGGATAGGCAGCGTTGTAGAGAATGTTGGTCGCAGGCAAACCATAGTTATTCCTTAAAATGTCGCCACTGTTTCTGGAATTATTCAGCAAAAACCAAGGAAATCCATCTGAAGAATTATGCAGCAGAGACTGGTTTGAAGTGTTCTAGTACACAGAAAATGTTGAGAACAGCTTAGACATATTTCCATTCAAAATATAAAGTCACCATGCAATACCCGAATGACAAAGAGGCTGAATCTGCAAACCAGATTCTCACAATGATTGATAATGAAGGATTCGATGCTTGCTGCATCTGGTTCACACATGAAGCACACGTTTACCTGAATAGATTCATACTGGTGATTTGGATGTTCTGAAAATCTTCATTTGTGTGAAACAAAACCATTGCAACCTCCCAATTTATTGTTTGGGCTGCAGTAAGCAGGAGCAGCATTATTGGTCCTTTTTTTATGCTAATGAAGATTAAAATTTGTCACTACACAGTTTAGCTGTTGAGGATCCAACCAAGCAATGATAGGTTTATGCAAGATGGAGATCGACCACAACGCACCAAAAAGGTGTTTCACTTTCTTGAAGAATACTTTGAAAAAGTCCATTGCGTAGGTTTATTCCAAATTTACTGGCACAGGGCATGGATTGGCCTCCATATTCACCTAATCTGATTCCATGTGCCTAGTTTGTGCAGCACACTAAAAGACACTTTACTGGAACCATATCATGCTGGACAAACTTGAAACGTCGATCTGTGTGGCATTTGAATCCATTTTCGTTGAGACACTTCAGGATGCGATAGCAAATTTGCACCCACTCTTTAGTATTGTGAGTAGTGGACATTTTGAAAAGATCATGATGCAATTACAAAGACTGCTTGCAGAGGATGAGCTTATTTATGTATGTTGATGCAAGCCATACAACATACAGTGTCATCTGTTGGCAACTTTTGTAACTATTATTTCGGAACTTCTGTAGAACAATCTTACAACTTTCATAATAAATATACCACTTGTATTTCTCGATCGATCTTTGTTTTCGAGATTTTTAATTTTGAAATCAGGAACTTTTTTCCTGGACACCCTCTACATATTATCAAATTTGCACAAGCACATACACTCCAATATTATTTTATTAATACATTTGCATGCGATTATATATTTAAGCCATATTTTTAGTGTTATGTTGCGAATTTTAATTATATTAATATTTTTTTTAAGTATCCTTTCTTCATGTATTTTTATTTATATTCGTTCCTTATATTCTTAAATTGTTAAAGCTTCATTTAGCTAGTTACATTATATTTTTTTAAATAATATTTACAGATTATATTTGTATATATTATGAACGGAACTATCACCAACAATTTATTTGCTAGTTATTCTTAAAACTGTAGTGTAACAAAGACAGGAAATGGTTGCAAGGAGACACCTGGTTTATGGCCTTTTACTAACAGTGGAAGCAGTTAGGGCATAGTTCGCTTTTTTCGCTGGGGCTTTTACTAAATTGGGCCGAAGGTCGTAAATCGGCTTTTTCGTGTTCACTTGCTTTCGCTTTGTTATAGTTGCAATTTTTTCCTTCAAGACAGTGCGGGTTGTTGTAAGCTTAGGTAACTGAGGTTTTTTTATCGCTAGTTTCCGCTTGTTAGCTGGGGGGGGTCTAGTTCCCACATTTTTCCCAGGTTTTGTGAATTTCTTTGAAGATCAACGAAATAAGTTGACGATCTGTTGAACTATTAAAACTCCGTATTAATTAGTCGATGATGGCTTTCCTGACAAACTGGAGTCAGATGTATGAACTTCACTTTGTGAGTGAATTTTTTTTAGGTCTTGTTTTTTTTCTGTTTACAAATATATCCATATTAAGTAATGTTAAATTATATTAATATACAGGAATTAAGTAGTAATCATTTGTAATATATTGTAAACTGAGAGGCAATTAGAGAAGTTTGAGTTAATTACCTGTTATTTAAAGTCTGTAAGTGAAGTTTTTTAAGATTTGTTTACCAGCTTAATTTAGTGAGCTATTGAATGTCAAAAATAGTAACTTACAAATTAATATGAGTATGTTAATTTTGGAATGAGATATGTGTTATTTTTCATCGTAAGCTTTATTAATTATTATAAGGTGTAATTGTGTATGACATTATATGCTACTTTTTTATAGTTAAATATGTGGTAGGATTGACTGATTAGTTATCTAATATGTAGTAATATAATATTATTCTAGAAATCAATAAATGTGTATCTTTAAAATTTTATTGCCTTGTGTGTGTGTGTATCTGATACCATGTATTAAGTTGCGTTACAGTTGTAAAAGTTTAACAACCCGCAATTTTCAGCTTCACAACATTAGTATATAAATCAATGCTTTAAATTAAACAAATATTCCCCAAAAAAAAGTTAAATTGCCTTGCATACTGGGTATCAGAATTTATACCTATATCAACAAAATCAATAATTCTATTGATTAAAGTGACCATCTGTTTATCTTTTCAAATAAATCATTAGTTAAAATACTTATATAAAAATTAAAAATATTATAAGAAAATTTTAAGGAATGAAAAAATATTAGCAGCCATAACTTTATAATGCACAACTGAAATTAGTACCAAAGAACCAAATCTGTAAGATTACAAAAAGAAAAATTAAATATGTGAAAAGAAGATGTTGAAAGAAACATACAAATTTATGAAATCAGAAATGCTCTACCTTCATGGACTTTATAAGACTGTATAGGGTAATAGTTCTTCAACCATAGAAATCCTCATGTAATCAGTGCAACTACTGAATTAAATCATTTCATCTTTGAAAAACTATTGCAGCAAATATATATTAGCAAAACAAACTGTTTATATAGATTATTTTTAATAATTGGCTACATTTCCTTTATTAAAAAAGAGGTAGTTATTATTCATTTTTATACTTCATTTGCTAACATTTAATTCATTATATATAATTATTTTTTGTGTTACTTATATTACTGCATTCTCATCACAGTAATTTTAAGATCGTGTACAACAAATTCATTTTTGGGTGTTATATACCAATTTAGCAGATATTCCATAATAATGGATAAAAATCCTTCTCCTGTGAGTGTCTACTAATGTGAAATTCAATGCATCTTCAATCAAATTAATTTTAATAGATACTTCAGGATTATATTTGGCCACATCAGTCAATCACCAAAATCGAAAGATTAATTGCCAAGCATGGTAAATTTAATCTCTCAATTCTCAAGCTAGAAGGGATTTGATTTCAGGATATTTCAATTGCAATGTTTGTATGTTTTCTTTAAAATGTTTGGCATTTTAAAAAGCAGCAGTAAATTTTTTGTTATATTTATAATAAATTACATTTTATACTTTCATGCTAATTTTTAAACACATAATATTTTATCATTAATTATTTTCTCTTTGAAGTGTTCCAACATTCCATCAATTTTAAAATAAACATTAGGTTCTTCGTGATATTTTGTTCATTCATTCTTTTGTATTCCTCATTGCAATGTTTTCTCTAAAATGTTAACCATATTTAACTTATTGAAAAAGAAACAGTGATTTTCTTCCAACAGTACTGAATTCTGTATACCAAGGAAACGGTTAGAAAATGAAATTTTTTATAGGGAAGCAGATTATTTGGAGTTATAAAACAACTCATGGGAAAAAAGATCTTGGGGGTAACTGGTTTGAAGGTTCCAAGATTCCTTTTCTTACTGCTTTGTGCTTCATATATTGCTGGGCTGAAGAACTTCCAAGTAATAGTAAAATGGACAGTTAAATATAAGTAAAAAGACAGCTATTGATTGAAACAACTGTACGAGAGAAGTTTGTTGCTTGTTTTTGATGAAATATTCTTAATAAAATTGGTAGAAACACAAGATCCTGAAAAAAAAAAAACACGAGATCAAAGAAAATATATTCTTTAAGCAGAATTTTACCCAAAGTATTGATTTCTTGAGGAATCTGCAGGAAAATGAATGAATATTTCTTTGTGTAAATTCTAGAACAAGTGCCAATACTCTAATGGAGATGATTAAAAAAATATGTAAATAAAGGAAATATTATATATTTCAATAGCTGGCATTGCTTATTAATGCGAAGAATCGGAAAAGATTGATTTTCAGTAGTTGACAGTTAATTATAAATAGAAATTTGTAGGTCCAACGTCTGGCATAAATATCCACATCGAATTACACTAATGCAAGCCAAATGAAAAAAAAAAAAAAAAAAAAAAAGGAGGGGAGACAAAAATGAATGGTGAATTTATGTAGCAGTAATATATATGATGAGATAAAAAATTTTATTCTATTTAGAAGCCATAATTTGGCAACAGATGTAAATAAATATTATTTTTCATTCAATAAAAATAAATGTTATTTATGATGTTCCCAAAGCGTGTTTTTCCTCTTTTGAAGGCTGCCATATTTTCTAGTATTTGCTAAATTAATTTTAAATATCACCAAATTTTGCTAAATCATGTGCTACGGCTGCTTTGACACCAAAATTTCTTTCAATATAAACTGAAAGATAAAATAGCCTGTATTTTAACATGAAACATATTTTCCATGGCTTAATTTAATTATCAAACAAAGAAATAACGAAATTTTTAAATGAAGCAATCAATGATACTGTAAAAAAAAAAAAAAAAAAAAAAAAAAAAAAAAAAAATGGATGATTAAAAACTTAATTCATCATCACTCCTCTAAATTTTTTAAAAATGGATTTTTACATCTTCATAACAAGCTTTTATAAATATTTAAACCTTTCATTTCCTTTGTCTTCTGTATTCCAGACTGGTTAATTTACTATTTTATCAAAAATTAAATTAAATAAATCTCATTTATATTTTATAGCAATGCACTTAAGAATTATTTACATCTTTACCTTTAACCCAGTTCGATGAATTTTCTCTGTCAGCTGATCAACAGCTATATTACTAGGTGCACAAACCAAGACTGGCCCGTTGCTTTGACGTACCAGATGATATACAATTGTAGCTGATGTTACTGTTTTACCAGTACCTGGTGGCCCCTATATTTTAAAGTAAACAAAACTTTAAGAATATTATGCATTTTTAAATTTTAAAAAAAAAAATGTGTGCAGAAATTTCTAAGTAAATAAATAACAAATATTTTATTTTCTAACCACAGATTATTTTTTGTTTGTAAACAAAATCATTAATTTGAATACTTTACACACACTTGAACTAGCTGTGCTTAGTCTATATTTTAAGGTGCCCCTTCAATCTTTGCCAGGTTGTTGTTTCATTTATGGTAACCTGAGTAGTTGAATGTTATGAAAACCCTATTCTGACATAATTGGTTGCAGGATTGTCATGGATTTGACTAATGGGAAAATATTTGTATGGGCTTATTTCTGCATTGGATGTCAGTCAGGAAGTGATTTACATTGTAAAATGGCTGTATGTGATGAGATAATTCTGAAGTTTCTGTACGATTTGGGAGGAAAGGGGGAAAAAAAGCATTAATTGATTGGTTGTATAAACGAAGGTTTACTTAGAAGTCGTCCTGTTTCTACGAAGTGTGTGCCCTGTTTGTATAGAGGAAATGTACTTGTTTGTACGAAGAAAATGTGTATCGTTGAACGCACAGATCGTTCAGCGGCGTTGAATGTGTTTGTTGGAAGAAAGATCCATGCAAAAAATGCCACTGACAGTTCGGCACTGCGGAGGATATTTTTTACTCTTACTTTTGTGAATTTATGTGGTGATGGCAGTATACATACCGTAATTCAGATAATTTTAGAAAGTTTTTCGATGTTGTTAAGGAATTTTGCGTGTCACAGACTGAAAACACAGAAATTTCTAAATATGGCAAGTCATTATTTATTTTTTGTAGTGTGTATATGAGATAACATGTATTTCCTTTTTTATGTTATTTCACAGCGTAATTTAAAATGCAATTTATTGAGCTTTGATTGGCTACAAATTTTGTTCAATTCTGGTGATGAGTAACTTTGTTTTAAGATTACATGACATCATCATTCTCCTGATTTTTTTAAGTGAAAATGGATCGATGTGTACATGGACAAGGTCAAGAGAGCGCGCAATGCCGAGTTCATGCAATTTTTTTTTTTCTTTCTTTCTTTTTTTTTTTTTTTTTAGTGAAAATAGATTGATGTGCACATGAACACAAGAGTTTGTGCAGTTTTTTGACTTGTTATTTTGGTTTTGTGTAGCGGCCATCTTGAAACTGTGCCTTGCTGGCCAACCACCAATTTTTGCCAAGGGGCACCCTGAAATATATTTTTACCCTAGCTGTAAATGATTATAAAATTGCTGGTATTCATCGGTATTTCAAGAATCGACATAATTAAAAATTCATTAGTCTTATATATGAGCAATTTTTCTGCCCAAAAGGACAATTACCCCAGAAAGGCAATTAATTTCGTTTTGGCATTTGGGCACACCTAAAAATTTCCTCCTGTACACACAGAAAAATTGAATGGAAAAGGATTTATACGTTACTCTGATCCTTCTTTATTTATAGAAGATGGCAGCCCAACACAAACCAGTCCATATATTTTAGCCATGTTTAGTTTTTAAAGAGTCTCATTTTTCAAAAAAATCTTCTAGATTTTTTTAGGATATAAAAGGAATTGTTTGAAAATAAATTTCTGTGTTATTTTCTTGGCTGCATGTTAATCTCCTTATTCTTATTCAACATTAGTTTTTAATTTCTACTTTGAAATCTTGCCTAAAATTGAATGGCGAACATCAGGTAAGCCCAGCGTGGGCTCATTGAGAGACCAGGACAAGAACATCAACTGTATCTATGTTTCTCTGCAGCTCATCAGTCAGCATAGTCACAATAAAAAGGTGAATCCACATTTGTGTTTCATTTTTTTTTTTTTTTTTGTTTCTGTCTCCCCCCCTTTTTTTTTAGGGGAGGTTTGGTTGTGTTGGAGTGAAGAAAGAAGAAATTGTTGGAGTGATTTTCTAAAGGTCAGGGGTAATTTTATCCTTTAGCTGTTTGGTTTTTTTCACTTGAGCAGTTCTCTTTTGCTTTAGTTCAAAGAACTTTTGTTAGCGCTACACTTTGATAGTTTTGAGTTGTAGACGTTTATTTTATAATTTATAATTCTAGATATAATACTGGTTTATTTTTTTTTTTCAGATTTTTAATTATTTTCTAAATGGATCAGAAAGGGCTGACCAAAAATTGCCTTCAGATATGCTGGCTACAAAAATTGCCTTCAGATAGTGAATCTGATACGGATCCTGGTACATGTGCAAAATATGTAATGTTAGGTTGTGATTTTTCAAAGGTGGTGTTATTTTCTTCAAAAAGTACCACTATGGAGGGGGGGGGGGAAACAGATGAAAGTGTAAATAAGAAATGTAAATAATGTAACAATCATATACCAAAGTTACTTTTTTTTTTTTCATTTATATGCAAGTAATCATCATATAACCAAGAACAGCGTTTTAGGGGGGAGAGTAGCAGGCCTTCCTGTCACACCCTGGGTAATACTAAATCTGCTATGCTATTCAGAATCTAGTGTTTTTTATCCTTTTTTTTTAAAGGTAGGCAGTCTTTCAGGCCTGATTAGACTGCCTACCTTTTTTTTCACCTTGTCAAAATTCCAACTTTAAAAGGTAGTGTGCCAAAAGTTTTAAAGAAATTAAACAATGAAGAATAAGCATACATGTATGCATGTTTCTTGCACTGTGATACTACAACAACAGTACCTAGAGATATCAAATTTTGAATAACCCAAAAAAACAAAAAAAAAAAAAAAAAAAACTCCACCCAAATAAAATTTGAAATTTGCTTTATCTCAGAATTTGTAAAGCATTTATAAGCTTTTCATTAAGAAACTCAAAGATTTCAAAACGAGCAATGGCAACACTGTATGAAGAAAGAAAAAAAATTACCTCCAGCAAGCAAGACTGTGTATCGGAAATTCTAAAGATATGCTCTTTTAAATCTTTTTTTCTTTTTTATATTTTGTAAAGTATTTGTAAGTTTTTGATTTAAACTCAGAGATTTCAAAGTGAGAAATGGCAACACTGTATGAAAAAAAGTTTTTATCTCTAGCCTGCAAGACAGTGTATCAGAAATCATAAAGATGTGCTCATTTTAAAATTATTTTGCGAAATTGCTGTTGTATTGAATTTTATGGCCTAAGTGTGAAGAACACGACCTTCTATAAATAAAGGTAACACACAAAATGTTAAAAGAAATACTCCTTTGTGTGTGATGTAAAGTCTTAATTTTTTTTTTTTTTTTTTTAAACTTCCTTGTACTAAGTAAAGGAATTATTGTAACCACGAAAAATTCTGGGTACCATACTTCAATGAAAATATTCATTCTGACCGCTATCAAATGTAATTTAACAATGTTTTTGCATGACATCTGTATGCAATGATAGAATAAAGGACTTTATTTCTCCAAACAAATTATAAAACTGATTTAAAATGGATTCAGATGAGTGTTTTTCATGGCATCTGTACATACATATCTCACATAACTCAAAAACGAGCAGCCTCAGAATGTTGAAATTTTGTACATAGGACTCCTATAACACGTAGATGTGCACCTCCCTTTTTGGTTGCAATCGACCGTACCAAAAGTATATAAATACATATATACCCACTCTGTTTCTTGGCTCAGTGAGCTCAGTTTTTTTTTTTTTTTTTTTTTTTTTTTATTCTTATGTTTGTAAATTGGAAATTTTTTGCTTTTAAAAAAATTTTAAAAATGATTGAATTATGTTGTTCTTATCTTCTGGTTAAGGTTTTTATACTTTTAGTTAATCTGCATGCAATATTTAAAGAATTATCAACAATTTAAAACTTGTTTAAATGCAGCTAAGCCCAACTTTCTTTTTACCATAGTAGCCTTATTTGTTTACATTAGAAACTTAGCAAAAAAAAAAAAAAAATTTAACTCTTTTAAATGTGCTTGTTACTTTATGTTTTCCTATATCTTTCAATTTTTAATGAAAATATCTTGAGTTTGTACATATTTTTGCCTTGCCGCGAAGTGAAAACTGAATTAACTGAATGAGAAATATACCTTTAATGAAATTCAAGGAAGTAAGTATTTCCTGTTAGCAGTAAAACGAGTCGCCAGTCTGTCTTGGCCAGAGGAGAATGCTTACGAGTAGTGCATGCACATTAGGCAAGTGGCACTGAATCGTCTGTGAAAAACTTTCTTTTTTATTTAATTTCTTTAATACAACATTTTAGATTTATTACAGTATTTGAATAGAACATGCGGCAACGATTAGATAATTCTACAGATTATATAATTTTTGTACATTCCGAGTTATAAAATAAATGAGATGTAATGCTGTTAAGTGAAATTAGTGGCAGCGTCACTATGGTAAATATAGTAAATTTTAAAGAGTGCATGTATTCTATCCTGGTTTATGCGCTATCGACGAAGTAGATTCAGTGAGTTTAAATGAAATTCAGAAAAAAATGCGTATAATTTAATATTCTATACATGAAAGTCATGTGGTGTACACATCAGCTTTTTCTTTTTTAAGTGGAGCAGGTATTATTCTTATATCTATCAAAGTGTTATAACTGATACTCAAAAGTTAAATATTTGAAGACATATACACAGACACACATAAAAGATAAGAACTCACTTGAATTAATGACAGAGGTCGCTGTAATGCATGCTTCACAGCATACACTTGAGACCTATTCAGTTCTGGCAAATTAGGAGCAGAGAAATGCTTTGGCAACTGGCATCTCATTACTACATCTTCTACTTCATGGCCTAACAGTTTATGATAGATGTAAGCAGAAACTGATGTTTCATCAACTGCAAATTTTCGCAAAGCTGCCTGCATCCTGTTGAATAAATTTTAAAATGAAATATATTTTATATACATATGAAACAAATTATGTTATCAATAATAACTTAAAATGAAGATAATTTAAAATTAGATGAGCAAAAGATAAACATTCCTGTAATGCTGGCACATAAAAATGTTTAGAAAACATTTAAATAATTCAGAAATAAATGGTAACAAATTTTGGAGACACTTTAATCCTTTTCAATTACTTTAACTGAAAGCGAAAAACTGATACTTTATAGATGTAAATGATATTGTTAGCTCAGTATTTTAGAAAATATCAACACATTTCGCATTACTCTTATTAAATAAGAAAAGTGATTAGGTGAAATATAATGCTATGGTTTCTGGGAACCACAGGATATAATCACGTTAAAACTGGCATGACCCTTTATAAACCAGCTGCAAATTTAAGAAGCTAATTAATACACAGAAAATTATTACATTAAAAGCTTATTAATTATTACATGGAAATAGCAACCATATGCACAATAATTCAGAGATTTGAAGAATAAATATTGCCGAATGATTTTGAGATAATAAGAATTAACAATTACCTGTCAAATGATGTTGATTTCCAAACAAAATCAACAACAAAATTTGATGTACAGTCTGAAGGAACCCCAAGATTTGTTTTCATTTCTATTCCGACTTCCTCACTGTAATCTTTTAAAAAGTTAAGAACAATTTCATGACAAAAACTTCAAAGTAAAAGAAATATAAATTTTGTTTTTCTTAGATGACAACACTAAAATAATATTTTAAAATTCAAACATGCAATAAAATGATGGGGAAAAGAAAGGATTAAAACAACTACTAATTTTAGTGCAACCATTTAATCATAACTAACTAAAAGCGAAAGATTGCATACTTTAATGATTATTAAGATTCTTGTAACACTGTTTTATGTCACTGAGTTTACTTGCATTAAAAAAATACATTATTAATGATGAACATTAAAACAAACCCTTTTTTTAAATCAAAGGATACTATCTGGAATTTTGATAACATGTCCAACACCAGACCATGGTTTATGCAGTTCCCCAAGATAACGAAGTCTTAATTCATCTCCGTGCATCAATCTCATATCTGCAACATATAAATTCATCTTCAGTACTAATCTTTAAAAATCAAAATTAAAATGTTCATAGAAATAAAATTATAACTTAAGTTATAAAATTAGATTTATTGTAACATACCTGTATCAGACTTAGCTATAGTAAAATAAGATATTATTTTCTTATTTAAGCCAATATCCCATCGCACTTCTATGTTATCCTGTGTCTGAGATTCTTTCAGCTTTTTATCATAGTCAGCTTCCATTTTTACAAGAGGGCCAAATATATTCTGATATTGATAACCATCTTCATATCTAGGAATATAAATTTTAAATATTTACTTTTAATATTTAATGCACCATCTAATTACCCGAGATACACTAACTTAATATTACAAAACAAAATACATATGGAGAACTAATTCAGAAGTCAAACAACAAAAATCAGCGTTATATTTACCAAATTTTCACAGGACTAGTTTCGATATTTTTTTGATTTTTGTTGTTTGACTTCTGAATTAGTATTTATTTGGCGTGTTATTGTGTCTTAATATGGAGAACTGCAGAACATAAATCCAATTTTTAATGCATAGTCTACAACATACAGGGCTAAGCATTAAGTCAATCATGATCGACTGGTGGATCACCAAAACTTTTTGGTATGATCACCTTTACTAAGACCTAAGATGCACATACTAAAAGAAATATATTTATGGAACACTGACGTCAGACAGACTGGACAATCGGCTTTCACAATGGATGTGACTGTGTTTACTTAAGTATATGATTCAATGAATGTGTAGACAATACATATATCTTCATTAGAAGAGCATGATGACACTTAAGTACATATGTTGGTTTCAGATTCATCGGTTCACATACATTCGCTGCTCGTTGTCCAAGCTCTAGCAGTCGCTAAAGTTTTTCATTCAACTTGATAATTTTGCGTTACTTGTGTTTTTATAGTAAAAATAGTAATCTGTCGTACTTTAAAAGAGGGATACAATGTCGAAAACAAATGTTAAGAAAAGAAAAACATACAATTTTAACACAGAATGAGAAGAACAGTTTCTCTTTACAATGGTGAATGCAAAATGTGTGTGTTATGTATGTCATGCAAGTGTGGCACTTCCAAAAAAAGGAAACGTTGAAAGGCATTTCAAAAGTATGCATGGAAGTTTTGATACAGATTTTCTGCTAAAAAGCAGATTGCACAAACAAATGTTAAAAGAATTCAAATCACAATCAGACAATAATATTTTTTTTAACCTCAATAGTATATCTAATGCTGCAACAGTTGAATCTTTTTGTGCGAGTCATGTGTTGGCAAAACATAAGGAATCTTTCACAGATGGAAAAATGATGGAAAAGCGTTTCTGGAAGCCAGTGATTCATTATTGTATTCAAGAACAAAAATGAAATTATTTCTGGAATTAAAGACATACAACTTTCGCATAGAACTATCACACGTCATACAGAATGGATGAGTTCTGATCTGGCTGATCAACTGACTGAAAATATTATCAACTGTATTTGCTTTTCCTTGCAGTTTGGTGAATCTACGGACATGGTTGATATGAGCTCAGCTTTGCACTTTTATAAGTTTTATTATTATTATTATTATTATTTAGGATATGAGTGTAAAAGAAGAATTATTAATAATATTACCTCTAAAAAAGAAAGCCCGAGGTGAAGATGTTTACTGCACCTTCAAAAAATACATAGAGGAGGGAAAAAATTCCAATTCACAAAGCTGTATCAGTGAGAACTGGTGGGGACCCATCAATTACCGGCAATATCAATGGATTTTTAGCTATGTGTATCAGAAATGACATACCGCATTTCCGTTCTTATCATTACATTATTCATACGCAGGCCCTCTGTTATAAAATTCTAAATATTCATCATGTTATTGGAATCTGCATGAAAATTGTGAACTTAATTCGAGGAGGAAGTCTTCAGAAAAGAATGTTCCAGGCCCAATTAGAAGAAAATTATCTGATTACAGAGAATTGTTATATCATGCAGATGTTCACTGGTTAAGTCAAAATATATATTTTTGCAAAGATTCAGGGACCTACTATAAGAGGTAAAAAATTTTTTGGAATCAAATGATAGAGTATATATTGAACTTAGTGATGACGTTTGGTTGATGGATTTAGCTTTTGTTGTTGATATAAAAAGCTATCTTAATGAACTGAACTTACAATTGCAAGGGAAAAAAAAAAAAATCACACAATAGTAAAATTGATTGGATTTGTTAATACTTTCAAAAGCAAGCTAATATCTCCCTAGTTGATGAAGAATAAACTAAAAAATTTCTGATGAGTTCTTTAAAAACGGAGGTACATTAAACAGAGATAAATATTATGATGAGTTTCATTCTGAATTTGAGAGACGTTTTCAAGAATTTATTAGACTAGAACGAATTGTGACATTCATGTGTTACATTTGGCAATACTGATGTCGAAGAAATAACTGAAAATACAAATTATATATTCTCTTTATCTCTTGAGGAAAAAAAGTCTTTCTCCTTCAAAATGACATAAATTCAAAAGCACATAATAACTTTTGGAATCTAATGACCAAAGTAATGTATCTGAACTTTAAAAAAAGTTACTTTTCATTAAACATCGTTCTTTGGCTCTCCATATCTATGTGAATCTGCATCTTCAATGATGAATATAATTAAGACAACACATCATTCCCGTCTCGCAAACGATCACTTAGAATCCTGTGCACGATTACCAGTTAGTATTATGTATCGACATATTCAAGACTAGCAGACAGTATACAGACGAAGTCTTCTACTAACTACAAGAACGAACTTCGTGACAATTATTTCTTTTTTAATGTATTTTGAATTGTTTGATAAGAAATGCCATAATTTGAAATTATTATATTTGTGACTATCATTATTAAGTTTGTATCTTGCGTTCTGATTTAAACGCGGTTTTAAAAGAGTAAGTTTTTCTAGGTTAGATAGGTAAATACATATTCCATATTTACTATTAAGTTATAATAAATATGGTAGACTTTTTTTTTTAGCTCACCACCCCTACGTCACTGGGTGGACTGTAACAACTTGAAAAAATTAGAAGTAGCCCGTACCCTGAAAAAGTCTGCCCATCCCTGCTCTACATTATATTAAATTTCAATAGTGTAAAGCAACTTCGACTGATACTAAACTCTGAACAGATATCTAATGCTTCAAAATCTAATTCAGAAATGTGACAATAGGTTGTTGTTTTTTACAGAGCTTTTGAAATAAGAACACAAAATATATAAGTTAACATGAATATTTTGCTAAAAAAACCTAATGACTGTTGTAATAATAACACACACACAAAAGGCATGTTTCAATGGTCTAGTATACAAAACAAGTAATATCATAGTTGCCAAATCTGAAATATAAAAATCGGAAGGTTTCCATGCCATGCAGACAAGTGACTACAGGAGGTTTGCAAACTGTGCAGTATGATTTGAAGTTAAATGCATAATTTAAGGTAAAATGCATTTAATTCAGAACAGCTAATTAAATATTAAGCTATACTCTTGAACTTTTTTTATTTGATTTGTTTTTAAGATTATATTTAAAACAACAAGGAAGGAAGAAAAATTTTTGTCAGAATGCTTTTAAACACAATGAATATTAAATTACCAATAAAAGTGCACATAATCTCGCAGATAAAATTAGTAACCCATTTGGTCTTTCACAATGTGATGGTCATAATATGTTTTTGAATCTCTTTGCTTCACTGTTTGCTATGTGGTCTAGTAACGCTACATGAACCTCTTGGATTAATTTCATGCATATCAATTCAATAGTTTGTTTTATTTTACGTTCTGCCTTTGTTGCTCCTTTTTTTAGCAGGAACGTATACAGAAACACTTCAGATCAAAGAGAATTTATTCACGAAAAATTAGTCTGAAGATTACATGGGAGAAAAAAGGAATTTGCACAGTTTAAATTTCATTATGAGGTGACTACGCTGCTGCCTTAGTTTCCATTGAGAATCTGTCAAACCACCCCCCCCCTTTTTTTTTTTTTTTTTTTGTGTGTGTGTGTGTAGCATTTTCTCTGTAGACTCAGTTATCAACATTTCTTCTGGATTTATGTTTGAAAGAGGTTATCTAAATTCTGGTACATTAAAAACTACATCTGGTGATTAAATATGCCGGCTTAAATGAAGACTTATGTGAGGTTTGCCAGTTTTGGAAGTGAGTGGCCATTTTAACAAGAAGTAACAAGTACATCTATGGATAATTTGTTCCAGAACATACTGTGCATATATGACACTACAAATAACAGTGAATGCTATGGTAAAACAGAATAATATACATATTTGACGTAGTTTAACTGATAAATTTCGCACTGTACAGTATTATCATTATTAATGAATAATAATACAATCTACCATACAGTATTATTACTTTATATACTGTATTAATACAATCATGAAAAAATTACACTCTGAATGTTCTCATTAACGGATAAGACATCATGCCTTCTCTTAAATTTAGTAACATTGGCAGCATCAGCTCTTATACTTGGAAGTCATTGTAACATAAATGAAAAATTTCTAATATTGAACGTCATAAATTGTTAAAAGAGAAGCTGAGAGGTTTGGTTTATGTGATTACGGCAAAGCCTTGAGAGCTATCTGCCTAGGGGAAGGGATGCCTTCATGGAGGACTTTCTAAGAGAAACTGGTTTGTATACGCATTACACATGGGGAAAAACACCCACGCAGCCATCACGTTCGTGGGATGCCTCAGACCAAACTACCAGTGTTCTGTGACTTTACCGCTCAGTCGCTGGTGGGTGAAAGAAATTAAAGTTTTAAAAGCAGAAATTTACTGGGAGAATCTGTGTACATGGAGCCAGATGTTTTGACCTTGTTTGACAATGTTCCCTGTTGACACTTTTATGGCCAGCATGCAAAAAAAGTGCAGTTTTGAGGAGTAACCTGTAAGCTGAGAAAATGCACAGGGCTCTGAGGATGAGCATTATCATCCCCCCTCCCTTTACTTAATATGTTAGGAAAGTCTAAAAACATGCATTTTTTTTTTTTTTTTTTTTTTTTTTTTTTTTTTTTTGGTGATAACTGTGAGAACATAGTGCTTAGTTTATACCAGTGACTGTCTTACGGGCATATGCTGCTTGCTATTTTGTGTACATTTTAAAATTTCAAAAGAATTTAGCCCCCATTGTGAAGATAACTGGACCCATGGATACTGATATATGAATGTAAAACACCACTAATCAGCTCTAATATGTAAGTACATGTATGAATGTATGTATAATGAAATTTTTGAGGAAGATGAAACCAACTTCTTTTTCAGTCAATGGCATCGAATCCAATTTGAAAATTTTATTTTAGACATTTGAATATTTTAGACAATAAAGATAGAAGGCAAAGCAGACAGACATCCTATTTATGGCTGAAACTATTATGTTAATCCTGAACAGCGATTGCAATAAAGATGTCACATTGCAGAGAAACTGCAGAAAAAGAATGACATAACATGCTAAAGAGTGATGCAAAATGATACAAAGCAAGTCTCTGAAGCGGGCATGTTTAAATTTGTGAAGTTAAGGCCTACTGCCAATTGATTATAATTAAGTTGAATAATTTTGCTTCATATTTCATATTTTACTTAGTGTGCATGTGCATGTGTGTGTGTGTCTAAAAAAACATTCAGCAATGGATTTTATTTCCTTAAACACTTATTCTACACATGTACTTCCAAATACAGAGATTCTCAAGTATGGTACGAGTATTTTTATTAAAATATTTTCAATATTATGGATAGAATACTTTTTGTAAAAAATTAATAATTTTAATTTCTTAAAGAGGGAAACGTCCCTCACTAAAAGTCTCAGTACGCTTACATAAATTAAAAACAAAAAGTCCCATGACTTTACATGCCAAATCTGTAGGGACGATAACAGAATGAATTTACTATCACAGACAGCTTTTAAACAAGCATCATTAACAAATATGAAATAATTTTGCTCAAATTTCGAGAGAAACTATAAAAGTTTCTGGACTGAAGGCTTTGAAAAACTACCGAAATGTACGCAGAAAATCATACATTGGGGGGGGGTGATTACTACCCACACGAAATGTACTGCTGCATAATCCACCCTAACTTTAAAAACGTTTTTTCTTTTTCAGAAAACTTTCGTTACAATCAGATAGCTGCCAACCTTGAAGAAGAAGTAGTAGAAGTACTCGTGTAGAAACACTTCAGACGCAAACACAGAAGGCACAGCACATAGATAGTAGATAGCATACAACGCAGATCGATACTAAAGAGGAAGAATTCTGATTGCGTAGAATGCTAAAATGTTGAATCCATAACTATGAAACTTGACAGTCGAGGCATATTAAATATTAACTTTTATTTCAATTCACATTTGTGGCTGCAATTCACTCGGCACTCTAATCGTGCTTATTCAGGAGCATTTACAATTTTAATATTATTGCAATAGAAAGAGTACAGAAGCACCATCTTAACATCATCAGAAATAGCAGAGGTAACAATTATCCAATACGCAGGTTCACCAAGAGAAAGCTATCCAATATGGAGGTTCACCAAGAGAAAACTTACGTTGCTTATTAAGAGAAAAAGTTTCAATTTTCGAAATTTTGAGTTCAGGTTCCGAATTATATACGTCATCAGCATTACGTAAACCATGAGACATTAGAAATGATACACAGCAGAAAAGTTATTAATATTTTTAGAATACACAGAGGAAATACCCAAATAAGAAATGAGGACTTGAGAGGCTATGATTAAATTAGATTATACAGCTGATTTACAATTTTTTTATCTTACATATATATAGGCTCACTAAGTAAAACAATAGATAAATACAGATATATGAAAAATATTGTAGGAAATTAAATGTGTAGTCATTTCTTTCCCACAGCTGTTATACCTGCTAAATTAAAATAATGAATCTGTGATGTGAAAATACATGGTACCTTAAAAGAACTTGCTGTGGTTCCTCATCAACTCCGGGTTTTTCAAGATCTTCAAACGAAGCATCAACATTATCCTGAAAAAAAAAATTACAATAATTTATGTCATACTGAGAAACTTAATGAATTCTATGCAAATAGGATTTATAATACTGCTGCTATAAGGTGTAATATGGAAAAAGAAAATGTATAAATTAATTAATATATATATATATATATATATATATATATATATATAATATGAAAATTATATTTAATAAATATGCTAATTTCTTTACAAAAAACTTTTTAATTAATAGTTTTTCTAAATGTACTAAAATCTGTAACCCATAAATTGATTCTCTATTGAAAAAAAAAGCAGACATCCACATTTATACATTAAGACATTTCCCTTTTACATAATTATTTAGTGGTAAAATAATAAAATTCCAATCATACCTTCCACAGTTCTTCTAGTTTATTGATTTGAGGAGCTGTTACTTGTCTAGCACGCAACTGTTCTTGCTCCTGAGGTACTTTGACCAACCATGCTAAGAAACTACGATCACTAATAAGAGGCTTCCACTGATCTGGATCCCTAGCATAAAAATAAAATTGCATTCAAAATAGCGTTAAACAATTTATGTTTCATTCAAACAAAGTGTATTTCATTATAATAACAGATTTTAAATAGTAAAATATAAAGAGAGAAAAAGACAGAGATAGCTTTTTAAAAAGGATGGTTATGCAGGCTATATATTATATATATATAGAGAGAGAGAGAGTGAGTGAGAAATGATGTATATGAGATACAGAAAAACAAATGTGCATATACAGCATAAACGGAATTTACTAAAATATCATATATACATCAGTCAACAATCCTTATGCTTAAAAATGCTACAAATGTTAGGTATATTATTTATGTGCTGCTACCTCAAAGTTTAACGGAAAATGTGTGACAGAATGTGAGACTTTTTATTTGTACACACACTGAAAAACACTGCATAATTATCATCACAGCACCGATGTGCATTTCATTAAAGAAACATCTTTGAGGAATTAGTATGCTTTATCAGTTTTAAACATAAATCTGGAATAATTTAGTCATAACTGAAAATAATTATATTAAAAAAAAAAAAGCAATGTTTACCACCATGCATAAATAGAGAATCGTAGATTCAAATGGTTCTGAATCAATCACTAGGACATTCAATTTATTTTTAAAAAGTCCAATATAATTTAAATATTTAGTGACATAGTGTTGTCATTTATTAATGGACATAGACTAAAGTAATTTACATTTTGAGGAAAAGAAGTTCTACGTTATTCAACGTTAAAGTCAGCATAGTTGTCATAAGAGGCTAAGCTGTAATTTATGGTACTCCAAAGACATTTATATACAGTCAAAAGTCTTTAATCCAGACATCCATAATCCGGACCTCAAAGCTACAAACTTTCTGCGCATGCGTAAACTTTAACGCATAATGCCTTTACGCATACGCATTTAATGTATAACGGACGGTATAACCTAAGCTAAAATTATCTAATTATCTATTTCAGTTAATGCTGCAGATTGCGTTGTTCCTTAATCTTCTAATTGAATCCGGCTTATTATTTTTTGCAGACTGTTAGAGCAATTTTATAGAAGTAAGCTTGAACTTTCCATTATGTCAAAAAGAATTTCCGATTCTGGAGCTACCAAAGGATCTACAAAGCGAAAGCATCTTTCGATGTTCATCAAACAAAAAGTGGAATTGCTGCAAAAAATGGATAAAGGCATATCCTTTGATTTTCTAACCATTCTGAAATATGTTTATCATTTTCATGCTGCTCTGCGGGGGGGGGGGGGGGACGCAATGAACTGGAAGTTGATATGTCAGCACCATCCTTATCTTCAGGGCAGATGTTTTTATTTTGTTTGGCTTATAATTCCTTACTAAATGTAGTATTTCATCTCGATGTAATGCGTCTTTGATATGATTTAAATCAAATTCCTCGTCATTATAAATATGACGAATACACATCAAATAGTTTTCTGGTTGCAATTTTATAATTTCGACTATGCGTAATGTATGCTTTACGCATGCACGCGTTGAAAGAAATGTTTAATAAAGTAAACAAATAAATATTAAGCCTTTTTTTTTTGTAAATTTTGATAACCTTTAGATCATAATTGCTCTTTATTTCATAAATTACAGTTTCATATTTTTAATTTTATAATTTCTGCATGCCATCTTAACAGATTTAAACTGATGATCCATAATCCGTAAAAAACCGAAGTCCCGATGAGTCCGGATTAAAGACTTTTGACTGTATATGTATTAATAACTCATTAAATTTTTGCTTTCATAATGCTTTTTTCTCCTTTTTTATATTCTATACATATAAATGCATTCATTTCTTAAATGTTTTGGACTGCCATTCCATTTACATTTACTGAAAAAAAAATGTCTCCCAATTAAGATTTCTACAATTTCTTTTATTAAATTATGACAGAATGGAACAAATGATGTATTTTTAATGGTATATAATAATTAACATCTAGCATCTAAATGTGTTTACAGATTCCCTTTAAAGATACAAGTTGAATTAATTGGCACGTGATTAAATATTTTGTATTTTACACAGCACACACACACACACACACAAAAAAAAAAAAAAAAAAGTAGAATAGTTGTCAGTTTAATATGTTAATATGTGATCCACTTTCAAATACAATAAGAGACAAATTAGAATTTATGATCTTAACAAGCTTAGAAAACATAACCAACCACATAAAACTGCTAGGTACAACAAAAAATAATACTTCTAAAAGTTTATCTATACTTTCAGAAGAAGGTTAAAAATTAATAAAGATATTTTATCTTTTTTAATTAGCTTCTTTTTTAAGTAACTTCACAGCTTTCACTTTTTTACACATGTGAGAAAAATCACATATTAACAAACTACATATTATTAATGAATGACTACATATTTATTAATGAATTAATTTTCCTGATGGAAAATTCAAAACTTCCTTTTAAACTAATGGGGAAAAACCCGGGTGTCCAACTCCTCAACTTACCAATTCATATCTTTCAAACTACTCTGTGCTGCACATGGCTGACGACACAACAAAACAACAACAGAATCAGCTTTAGCAGGTATAAATCCAAGCACAAAAACATTTCTACATCCACAGCTGTAGCATTCTAACACAGTTTCACCTAGTGGACCATCTTTATGTAAAGTGACTTCTTTATGCTTAGCTCTCACTAGATGATTTATAATGTGGCTGAAAAAAAAATTTTAGAAGATATATTTTTCCAGAATTAATGCAGAGTATTTTTTTTCAGAAATAAAACCAAACTCATAACTTACCTTCCTGATGTATTACCCCTTCCATTGCAAAACCATTTTTTACATATGTTGCACTGAACAACACAACTTGGATCATGAATACCACAGTACCTTAAAAATACAAATTTAACATTTATTATGATGATAAACATTTAACACACATACATAAAATTAAAACATATAAATCTCTCTCTCTCTCTTTTTTTTTTTTTTTTTTTTCCAAAATCCTATAGATAAAAAAAAAATTATTTACTTTTAACTTCAGAAAGTCGATAATTTCATAAGATACAGATGTCAGCCTGTATATTAGGTTTTTATTTTCTGATATAAAAGCTTTAAAACCACAGTAATACTTTTTCAATTCATTATTTCTGAATTTATAATAATTTTCTAGCAATTTAAAAATCAGAATGTGTTACAGTCTGTCATTTTAAAATTAGTAATTTAATAATATCAATATGGAAACAAAATGAGCTTTATATACACTAAGGTAATTAAGATACAATAACATGTCAAACAAATATTAATTTAGAAGTCGGTGAAAATTTGAAAATATAACACTCGGGAAATATGTTTTTTTAATGTCAGGAAATATGTTTTTTGTTGTTTGACTTCTAAAATAATACACTAAGGTGGTCAAAAATAAGTTACAGAAATACCGTTATTTCCTAGCACATTTTCCTTCTAGCTTTAGCACCAGGTTCTAAATATTTAAAAAATATTCATGTAATTTACCCCTTCGTCAATGCATTCAATGATCTTTCCTAAATTTTAAAATGAATTCATTCACAGATTGTTTTTATCTTACTAACAAAGATACACCCTTGCAAACTAGCAGCAAAGGTCATGTTCACCCTTTCCTTCTAGCAGCTGAATTTTACAATAGCCTATTACATAAACCTACGAATCACAATGAAGCAAACACAAACTGACATGCAGTCTATGATTTCACTGAATTACCAGTATAATAATTTTCTCTGATTATTTATGGCTGATTTGAGACCGAAGGAATAGCACTGATAATATTAAGAATGGCTGTGACTAAAGTTACAAGGGAGTACAAATGAAGATATCTTACTAGATATTATAATGTTAATATTACTAGACATTCGTATTGCAATTGCGATGGTTATCTGTAGTTTATACATAACTACTTTTCATTTATTTTCTTACTGTAACCTTGTCCATCAGAAATTAAATTATTTACTTAATTTTTCCCTCTTGATTTTCAAGCAATAAATTTATTCAAAAAGGCAAGGGATATGTCAGGAAATATGATACAACTGCATGAAATATTAATGTAGCAACCAGTTTTGTCTCCCCCCCCCCATAACCTCCAGCTACATCAAGACATTTATCATCAGACTATAAAAGACTTTGGAAGAAGCTATCTCTTGAATTCTGTGAAACTCTTTAGTTCTTTATCCTACAGGAGAATTTAATAGTCCCGAATAGTTTCTATTATTTGCACCTAGAAGCTGCAACATCACAATGCCGCAGTCACATTCATTCGTCTCGAAATGGAACAGCAACACAAAAATTATATTGCAGCTTTCTGCTTCTCCAAAGTACATTCATTCAATAAGATAACTATTTTCACACTGCTCTTGTAAACCCTAAATGGTCAGTGATGTTGCTTACTGACCAAGTTGACCATATTTTCATGGCAAGGTTTTATTATCGCAAAGAAAGATGGTAGAGAATATTTAATGATATGTGTTAAACTTAGCATTATTTTCAGTAACTGAACCGTTATAAAAATTTAAGCACATTAAGACATGAAGTATATTTCTAGGCTATTCAATTATAATTATTTCTCTGAAGAAATTATCTTTCACAGAACATTGTTTATCTAAGCCTTATTATAAACATCCTACGCACCATAACAGTTTTATATCAAAATATAATGTAACTTTTATTGTTTGAGTGCTTAACCTAGGTATCTCCTTTGGCCAACTACTATTTCATAACAAAATATTATTTTAATCAGTCCTGTATTTTCTCGTGTACTAGAAAGAATTAATTATAAAATAATTTTAACCCTGCCCCCAGTGCAAAAAAAAAAAAAAAAAAAAAATTCTTGAGATTTGGGACACTTTTTACTCGTCCAAAATAAATTCTGTATTAATTTATCAGATACAGGAATGTGCTCTTTATTCAAAAGATATGCACTGATTCAAAATTTTTATAAGTCTGAGTAGTGCAAATACCAAAACAGTCAAAAGTCGTTAATCCGGAATGATCTATAATCCAGACCTCAACGCTACAAACTTTCTGCGCATGCGTCATTACACTCATGCGGATAATACGTTTACGCATGCGCGTTTAATGTATAATGGACAGTATAAGCTAAGCTAAAATTATCTATTTCAGTTAATGTTGCAGATTGCGTTGTTCCTTAATCTTCGAAATGGATCCGGTTTATTATTTTTTGCAGACTGTTAGAGCAATTGGTACTTTTCCGTTTTGCCAGCGCAAGCAATAAAGTCGCCAATAATGGTACAACCGATGCCAAATGGAATATTCTCACTGGTAACCTTTTACGCCTCATTTTAAAAACAAGTCGCAGCTTTTTCTTATCAGATTGATTGTTTCTTTCAATAGTGGCATATAATTACATAGAATTTTTATCAGATAGTTCAGTTTTATGTCTAAGGCCATTTTCGGTAATTAAGTCAATCAGGATGCAATCACAGCGCTTACACGAAGCTGAAAATATAGAAAAGGTAAAGTCAAGGGTTAAATTCATCAATTCTAATGAGAATGCATTAGCGAAGTAAAGAACTGCGGTTTTACATAATTTCTGAGTAAGCTATTCGTACGAATTGAAATATTTCTTTCATTTAAACTTGCGTTCCAAATTAAGATTTAACTTGAAATTAATGTAGATAATTACTGAAAGCATTAGATTTTTGTAGAGTAGTTTACGTAAGATGAGATCGCTTGGGGTCATGTGATATGAACCAGCGAATCAGGATGTTGAACCATGAAAGCATAGTAAATTCTTAAATTAATGTCTTTTTACAAATTTATTGTCTTTATTTATTGGCTTTTTATAAAATTTTAAGCGATATTAAAAAGTTTATGCCTTCAAAAAAAGAATTCTTAGAACTAATATTTTTTAAAAATATTTTTTATGTGTATACTGTATGTTGTCTGCTTGGCAAGATTTGCGCTGGCCAAACGGAAAAGTAACAAGCAATTTTATAAAAGTAAGTTGGAACTTTCGATTACGTCAAATAGAATTTCCGATGCTGGAGCTGCCAAAGGATCTACAAAGCGAAAGCATGTTTTGATGTCCATCAAACAAAAAGTGGAATTGCTGCAAAAAATAGATAAAGGCATATCCTTTGTTTCTCTAACCATTCCGAAATCTGTTTATCTATTTCACGCTGCTCTGCGCGGGGAAGGAGGGACGTCGCGCAATGAACTGGAAGTTGATCTGTCAGCACTATCCTTATCTTCAGAGCAGATGTATTTATTTTATTCAGCTTATAACGTAGTATTTCATCTGATGTACTCCGTCTTTGATATGATTTAAATCAAATTCCTCGTCATTATAAATATCACGAATACAAATCAAATAGTTTTCGGGTTGCAATTTTATAATTTCGACTATGCCTTATGTATGCTTTACGCATGCGCGCATTGAAAGAAATGTTTAATAAAGTAAACAAATAAATATTAAGCTTTTTTTTGTAAATTTTGATACCCTTTAGATCATAATTGCTCTTTATTTCATAAATTACGGTTTCATATTTTTAAGTTTATAATTTCTGTATGCCATCTTACCAGATTTAAACTGATCTATAATCCGGAATCGCCAAAATCCCGATGAGTCCGGATTAAAGACTTTTGACTGTACTAACCAAACAACCCAAGTCAAGTTATCCCACACTCATGAGAATGATAATGTTTCATAAATTATTAAAAATAATTTGAAGTCATAACTTATGACTGCTGAATAAAATGTAATTATAGCTTTTGTGAAAAACTGAGCAAGACGACCATTTTCAACAAAATAATGAAGCAGCCAGGAAATGTTGCAAAAAACTGTTGCAATGTACTGTTCCCTTCAAATTAGTATATATAGCAGGGAATCCCACCTCAATTTCAAAGAACAGTTTTCTTCACTGATGCCTTTATATTTTTCTATATAGTACAGTATATAGCATAATCATAAAACAAACAATTGTAAATAACTTAAAGATAGCAATTAGACTAAAAATATGAAAAAAAAATTTTTTTTAATGTTTTAATTAGATTAATCTTTTTTGGCAGGGGGTTGTATGTGCATGTATTATTTTATTGAAATAATTTTTATATTTGGCAAATAATTACAACTTGCTTATTGATGGCAATTACATACTAGTGACATAATTGCCCTTCAACGCGTTTCAACAGTCAGTGTGGGTGAAAGAATAGACGTAGATTTTGCTGTAGTTCATTAGTTTTACGTTTTTCATATTTTTCTTTTTTTCGTTATTTATCTGTATCCTTTTAGCAAATTTCACAGAAAAATTTGAATGCTGGACAAACAGAAAAGCACTAATTTTGAACAAAAAAGAACTATGACTTGAAAATTTATAAAAAACAAATACAGTCAAAAGTCTTACTTAGGACTTTAGGCAATTCTGGATTATCGATTTTTCCAGATTATAGATCATCAGTTTAAATCTGGTAAGATGACATGCAGAAATTATAAAATTAAAAATATGAAACTGTAATTTATGAAATAAAGAGCAATTATGATCTAAAGGGTATCAAAATTTACAAAAAAAAAAGCTTAATATTTATTTGTTTACTTTATTAAACATTTCTTTCAACGTGCGCATGTGTAAAGCATACATAAGGCATAGTTGAAATTATAAAATTGCAACCAGAAAACTATTTGATTTGTATTCGTGATATTTATAATGACGAGGAATTTGATTTAAATCATATCAAAGACGGAGTACATCAGATGAAATACTACGTTATAAGCTGAATAAAATAAATACATCTGCTCTGAAGATAAGGATAGTGCTGACAGATCAACTTCCAGTTCATTGCGCGACGTCCCCCCTTCCCCGCACAGAGCAGCGTGAAATAGATAAACAGATTTCGGAATGGTTAGAGAAACAAAGGAGCCGTTATCCATTTTTTGCAGCAATTCCACTTTTTGTTTGATGGACATCGAAACTTGCTTTCCCTTTGTAGATCCAGCATCAGAAATTCTATTTGACATAATGGAAAGTTCCAACTTACTTTTATAAAATTGCTCTAACAGTCTGCAAAAAATAATAAGCCGGTTCCAATTCGAAGATTAAGGAACAACGCAATTTGCAACATTAACTGAAATAGATAATTAGATAATTTTAGCTTAGCTTATACCGTCCATTAAACATTAAATGTGCATGTGTAATTATGATGCGCATGCGTCAACGCATTATGCGTCAGCTTTGAGATCCGGATTATGGGTGTCCGGATTAACGACTTTTGACTGTACTACCAATATGGCATAAAACTCATCATGTGTAATAAAACTGAAGATAATAAAATCCCCTTGTTTATGAGGCATTGGATAAATTAGTCATGGGCATTTCTTTCACATGAACAACTGTTTCGGACAGTTTTACTACTGAACTGGACTGGTTTACTGCTGAAAGAAAGATGCATGATTTTTTTTTTATTTCCTTTCGAAACCCATTGCAAGTTGTTCGTTTTCAACCAAACAGCTATCAGCTTCAAATGCAATCAGCTTGTTTGTCATGGAGAACCAGTTTCCCTTGTGTTAACCCCAAAACGATCTGTGGTGATTGGCCACTGTGACAAAGCAGAAAAATTGTTTCAAACAGTTGTTCTTTCGAAACAAACTGATGTGTGATAGCAGCCTTAAAAGCAGTTTCGTACAATGTAATGATGGCAAGACTTGTAATGAAGGAGTTAACAAAAACCAAAAAGCTAGAGATAAAAAAAAAAATTTTTTTAACTAAATTAAATTGTTAAAAACAGACCTACATATAAGAACGTAGAAAATAAAGAGTGACTTTCTACGAAACAAATAACAAACACATATATTTAATCAATAACTTCCCATTTGAAATGAAAACTTACTTGCAGGCATGTTCTGGCAAGTCTTTTGTATAATACTGATCTTCTTCTTCCTCCTGAAATGTTAGTTCTCCAAGACTCTGTGTAGCAGAACATACATCTCTGTCCAACCCATTTGGAAGAGACAAATCAGGCCCGTTCAACTATAATTTTGAAGTAAGCTTCTTAACATAGTGAAAATATATACTCATAATACAAACAAATATTTAAAAAAAATCTCCAATTAATTATTCTTAAATCTTTTACTATCTGTACATATAATAAAAGAAAGAGTCTGTATGTGTCTTCGTGCTGCACACAAGCAAATAGAGCCAGGGCTACGAAATTTGGTACATAGGTGAATCTAGACATGAGCCAGTGCACCTCGAAGCGATTTTTTCAATATTCGAATCAGATTTATTATTATTATTATTTTATCTTTTTTGATGGAATCACATCATTTTGAATAGTTTCATTCTTTTAGAAATGTGGTTTTGGAAAGTTTTCATTCAAGGCTTTGCATACTGCACTGCTGACTGTTGAAAATATGATATAAAATATTATTAATTATACACGCACATCTCGTTCTTCTTATTTTGACATGTATGTATCTCGCGAGGCACAACAGAACAAATTTCCTTTTTCTCTCTCTTCTCTTTATTAGCTAATGGCAAAGAGGTTTGTATATTTTGAATTATGTCATCCACAAAGCATAATTTTAATTGCTTATTGCTTTCTGATGATAGTTTCATTCTCTTAGAAATGTGGTTTGAGCAACAGCTTTTTATTCACTGCTTTCAATACTGGACTGCTGACTATTTTCTCTTAAAAATACGAGATTTGTTGCTTACAGTCGGATTTACTTTGCAGAAAAAATGACCGATAACCAAACAGCCTGATGATAAGAGCAATATTTGTTCTTTTGATAAAATTATCATGGTGGTAAACTTTGCGATGATACATTTTTGTATTTCCCAAGACTACAAAGTTTATGAAAATAGAAATTTCAGAGTATGTTGTAGCTGAAAGGTATAGTATAAAATAAAAATGTTTGCAATAATTTACTTAAATATATTATTTCTTCTGTTCTAGTAATATCATCATAGTAATCATCTAGTAGCATCATAGTAAAATCTAATAAATAAAAAAGAGAATAGGTTATCATTATTTATTTTTAAGTTATGTCACTCTTGAAAAGCTTTCATGTATTTTAGTATAAATTAAAAATAAATTACTTAATAGTTCAATATATTGCAATTAGTTGAATAAATGCCAATCCGAAAATTTTAATATTTCACTGTCTGTTTGAATTCCAAACTGTGACCAAAAGAAATTTCTTGCAGATACCAACTTTTAGATTTCAAGCAAAATATAAGTACAAATTTGATATTTTTCTTTGCATTTTTAATCCTATGTTTTGGCAAATACCTAGTAAATAGTTTTTAATTTAATTAACAAATTTTGTTTTGTTAAAGAAAAATCCTGCCCCTCTACTTTTTTTTAATTGCTGCCTGTCCTACTTTCAAATTTTGCATTAGCTCGTGTGCAATGTAAGTTTGAGACCATTGTTGTAAAGTATTTTTTATGTAATATGCCTTCCTGCATTGCAGCAAAGTGCCATGAAATTCATGGAAATGAGAAAGATAGGGATATTAGATTTCATATTTTTCAAAGAACAATTTGCTTTTATCGAAAAAAATGAATATATATGTCAAAGACAGGATTCTATGAAGGACGCACAAATTTGCAGAGAATGTTTTCTATGTAGTGCCTTTGAAGATGACATAAAAAATCACTTGTTTGGATTCCCACAAAAGAAACTGTTAAAATCAAATACTGTGCAAAGAAAAGAAAAATAATGCAAAGTGTATTTGAAAGACTACATAATTAAGCTTGAAGAAAATTCATTTTGATATTGATTATGAAAATGATGATAAGAACAATAAAACAGAATACAAATGATTTTACAATACAAGATATGAATAATTTTAAAATAGAATTCACAAATGATGACACAAATATTGCTATATGCCTTAACTAAAAAAAATAAACAATAATGCACTGAAAATTTGTACAAAACTTTCAGAATATTAAAGTAATTTCACATAAAAAGACTTTTTTCCTATGCATTCCTTTTGAAAGATTAAGTAATTCTCTTTAGATAATGTGAGCAAAGTTGTTTAGTCAAACTTAGGACAATGATCTTATATTTATTTAAATGTATTAATTTAATGTATGTGTACAGATGTAAGTATAAGTTAGATATTTATTTTAAAAATATCTGTTATTTTATCACATCAGAAGAGAAACATGCCAATTTAAAATTTATAATTAGGTATAAAAAGCAATCTTAGATTAAAATAAATTTTGAATAACTATTGATTTCAAGGGCAGTCAAACACCAGTTCCTCTTCTTTAGCTGCAGGGGAAAAAACTAACATGTATATTCAAAACGATGACAAACTAAAGGGCTTTTCTTGAAAGAAGAGGTCTAATTTTAAAAAGCTGTTATTAGAAAGAGTAATGAAATTCTCCCACTTAGTATGAAGATAAGATAATGAATGTCATAGTTTTTTCCCCTCATTTTTTAACGATAAATGCACAAACCTGCAACTTTTAAGAAAACATTGTATATTTTATCTATATTTTAAAATAAAAAGGTATCATTGACTTGCTAGAAATGCATATGGTAAAACATTTTCTCTTCTAAATTAAAGCTATTTATCATGCACAGATTTTTTAAGGCTGTCCCCCCCCCAAACTTAAAATGTTCATTTCCCTTTTGCTGTGAACTGCATCTTTGCACTGTGTCAACATGACTACATCATCACTACTCACTTCATGTTTCAGAGTAGAAAAGCTCTATGAACTAGCCCTTCTCTTCAAATTCCTGGATTATAGTAACTAATTCCTCGGATTCCCAGCTGTCAGCACTCCGACACTAGTCGCAAATCTGGGTCCTCTGAAGTCGTGATTATTCGCACTTTTTATCGTTCTTTCTAGCTGCAGATCTGATTCCGAAGGAGTCTTCATTATTCACTCTTTCAAATCTGGTTCCTGCAGAGTCTTGATTATTTGCTCTTTTCACTTCCTCATCAGAGCTCTTCCTTTGAGTTTCATTTAGATTCTTTGAGTATTGTGTCATACTACAGCTATGTATATTAGATATTACCTTTTTTATACAATATTATAGTAATATATATGTAAAATAATAAATTCTATTTTATATTTATTTACTTATTTTACTAATGTCTTGTTATCAAGAGCTGTAAATTTATCTTTAATCTTCTTTGGAATTAGGATATATTTATAAACATAATTTTTTCTATCAAATGTATTTTTTAAAGGTTGCAGGATGTGGATCCTACCAAACAGAAAAATCTCGAGCGATATTTGGTATCATTTTGTCATATTAAATTTTAAAAAAATAAAAAAGGGAAAATACCAGTATTGTTTGCAGACAATTTTTTATTCTCTGGGAACTGCCTCCAATTTATTTTCATCTTGGCAATGAAACACTATGCCATTTTTGATTTAAGAATGAATCAGAAAGGAAAATACAAATACACATGAAAAACAAAAACTACTTTCACACATTTCTCTCCTTATTTAAATTATGATGGCAGCCACAAAAGTATCTACGGTTTAATCCTAGTATCCGGTGCATAAGGGATTTGGCTACTTTTGTCGACTTTAAGATGAGCAGTAAATGGGACATATACGATGAGTAGTTAAACGGGTCATTTTGGAGTTGGCGATAATTTTCAAAATCGCGCCAAGGCTGCACCGTATACTAGGATTTTACCGTATCTACTAAAGGAATGTTTTCTTAAGCTATCTGTTGTTGGAAAAAAATGTTCAGTAAAAAAAAAAATGCCTTTACTTCGTGAAAACAAATGGCATCCAAACAAAAACTAGCAGTTTGCTGTAGCAGGGCTGGTCGCCAAATTTTCGCCAAGTTACCATAATCCAAAGATTAACCAGAAATTTTAATAGATTTCTCAATTTTATGTCCTAAGGCCATTTGTGGTAATTAAGTCAATTAGGATGCAATCACACTGCTCACCCAAAGGCGAAAATATAGAAAAGGAAAAGTCAAGGGTTAAATTCATCCATTCTAATAAGAATGCACTAGCGAAGTAAAGAACTGCAGTTTTACATAATTTCTGAGTAAGCTATTCGTATGAACTGAAACAGTTCTTGCAATCAAACTTGTATTCCTTATTAAGATTTAATTTGAAATTAATGTAGATAATTACCAAGAGAATTAGATTTTTGTAGCATAGTTTACGTGAGATGAGATCACTTGGGGTATTGTGATATGAACCAGCTTACTGCCTTTTTACAAAATTTTAAACGATATTAAAATGTTTATGCCTTCAAAATAAAAAATTCTTAGAACTAATATTTGTTAGCATGTGTTATGTGTATACTGTGTGTTGTCTCCAATAAAGTGTGTAATAAAGTATACTGTGTGTCAGCAAGATTTGCACCAGTGAAACGGAAAAGTACCAAAAATTTAGATAGTAATATGGCACCCTGGAGTTTCTCGCCGAGAAATTTGTCACCAAGCGAAGGCGTATATAAAAAGTAGTTCTGTATTTTATTAAATAGTGAGCTATCTCATTGGGCCATTTCTGTAAGATAATAAATTTTAGAAGTTGTTAGAAACTGTGAGGGTAAATTGGGAAGTACGCATCATTGTGTTGTGGTGTGCTGATAATAGTGGTCAGAGTGTACCTTTTGTTATACTGCTCAGTCTGATTCAGTAGGCTTCCAGCTTTACTAGTGAATTAAAATTGTATTGGTCAATAAATGCACTAGTGAATTAAACAGTAGTGCATCTATTAATTGTAATGTCACAAAATGTGTGCTGCAATTGAAAATTCTTATTAGTGCAAGGTCCATGGAGAAATAACATTTTCTTGGGCAATATGTCTTTCTGCAGTACCCTTTAAGTGTGTGCTATGTATGACCTAAATACGAGTTAAGATGTAGTGCCTAGGAGTGATAAGCCTTCTATAGCGAGTGATGATCTCGTCAAGGATATTGAGGACAACGTTCATGATAACTACAGATTCACAATCTCGAAATTTTCTGAACATTTCTCGGACTGTTTTGTATGAAACAGTCATTCGAAAATTAGGGTACCAGAAATTCTGTGCTTGTCAAGTCCTCTGAAAATTCTCACAGAGATCCACAAAACCAATCAAATGAGCTGTGCCTTAGATATTCTTTCCTGGTATTACACAGAAGGGGAAGAGTTTTTAACGAGCAATGACTGGTGATGAGACTTATGTGGCATATGTGAGCATTGAGACGAAACAACAATTAATGATAGTGTCATCCTAATTTCCCAAACAAGCTGAGTAAGGCTATATTCATCGTCTTTTGGAAAGCTAAGGGAATCTTCCTTGTTGAATTCATGAAACATGATACAGTAATGATTTTTGAAATTCATTGCAATACTGTCAAGAAAATGAGAAGAGCCATTAAGAATGAATGTTGCGATGTCCTGACATCTGGGTTTGTGTCCTTGTATGACAACACTCACCCTCATACTGCTCGGTAGACACAAGACGTTTTGCACCAGTTCAAATGGGATGTTTTTGATCATTCTTATATTGTTTGGACTTGGCTTCTTCCAGTTTTCATCTATTCATTCATTTGAAGGATTGGGTTGGGAATGAACACTTCTCTGACAGTGATTTTAAAAATGGTGGACTTTTTCAATGAAATACCAGCTGGCAATGTTCTATACTGAGAGGATTTGATTGTATATAACAAGAGTTCTCAACCACGGGGTGGAGAAGAATTTCATATTTCCAAAGAAAAAAATACGGTCAGTCTTTTATTTACCAGTTAAGTAATTAATTTTAGGAAACAGCTGTCGTATACGGAATGGGTTAGTGAGAAACTCCCGAAGCAGTAGGTGATTCTGCATTTTCCTCAAAATTTTAATTGATTTTTTTTAAAATTTTGAATTGCAGAAATATATTTATAGTCATCTTTATGCATTGCATTGCTCAAATTAAACTTTAACCATAATTTATCTTGAATTTTCGGTACAGCTTGAGTATAGGACCCCATTGGCGATTTTTGGCTTGGTGCACTTTTTGGACGGTTGTTTTTCTGGTAACCCAGTAAACTATAGAATACTCCATTTTGGCAATCCTGTCGCATTCCCGTGTGTTTTAAACCAGAAAGTGTCATTTTCTTCGAAGGAGCAAAATATTGATGTATTCAACAAATTTCTCGAAATTGTAAAGGACATAAACTGGGCAGGGTATAGGATTTTTTTTGTAAATTTACCATGATTTTGTAAACTTTATTAAATTTCCAACATTTCTTTTATTTTTAATTTAAACATGTATTCTGAACTCCTGTTTTCAGTTTGATAACTTAAAACTTGCATTTTCAATATTGCTGCTTAAAATATGCCTCCATGTACTTGTGTATTTTCAAACTTTACTTTTAATTTAAACATGCATTCTTAACTCCTATTTTCATATTTTTAATTTAAACATGTATTCTGAGCTCCTATTTTCAATTTTACAGCTTGTAATTTGCATTTTCAGTATACCTGCTAAAAATATGCCGTTATTTATTTATTTTCAGTTTTACTGTTTAAATATATATTCTAAATTTGTATTTAAAATTTTTCTTGTTAAAATGTGCATTCTAACATCTATTTTCAATTTTAACTGCTTTTACAAGGCTAAACTTGTATTTTCAATATTACTACTTAAAATGTGCCCCTACTTACTTATGTACCTTCAAATTTGCTGTTTAAACATACATTCTAAAATTTTTTCTGGTTAAAACTTGCTTTCTAACTTGTGTTTTCAATTTTAACGGCTTTTCCATGGCATGGCGAAATTTCTGGTCACCAAGGCAAAAAATCACCAATGGGATCCTATACTCAAGATGTTCCGAATTTTCTTTCTTTTCTTCAAAGAGACAACATATGTAAGAAAAATTTGAAAATGGGCCATACATTCAATACAATTTTAATTTTGTTTAAATTTATTTTGATACTTTCCTGTTATAAACACCATTGGAAAACAAAATCATTAAGCACAAAATTTGCAGCATAGGAAAAACCGTTAAACAGAAAATGCACGGAAATAACAAAAATTTTAAGTAAAAAATACAATGTAATAAAATTGAATTTACATTTCTTGGATACAAAATTTCTCAATTCCACTTAATTTCTTGCACACAGTTTTCAATAACCATGTATCTGTAACTGCAGTCATATGGATTTAAAAATGTTTTCCTGTCCTATGTGCTGGAATAATGTAAATTGAGCTATGCACACCACACACACACACAAACAAAAGATAAAAGAGTGCTATATCTCCACAGGACCAATTGATAAAATTGTGTTTTTCATGACTCGAAAGTATGATTTGGGATATATATTAGATTTGTATATAGCATTCTTCTAACATGTGTATTTCCACACAAAGTCGGACTTTTTCTGAAATAACATACCAATTCTTTTCCATATTTCGATTCTACAACTCAAATTATGCCTAGATATTAAATTTTGCAATTTTTGGTGAGAAATTAAAAAATTTATCTCGGTGCAATTCTTTTCAGTTTAGGCCAAGAACAATTCACTTTGTGACAATCTACAGCAACCTATTTTCCTTTCCTTTTTTCCCTTGTCCTTGAGCAGAAAAAAAGTCACTCCTTAAAAAATTTTAAGTGCATAAACTACATTTTTGTTGTTATCACTTGTAATAAATATGCCAAATTTCAAAACGTGGCAATATATATAAATTCACATATATCTTAGGATATTTTGAATAAAAAAATCTCTTAATTTTTTGCAGGTATGCTTAGAAATGCATCTACTTTAAGATGATGGTAAATATTTTACAGGTTATAATTCAAAATATTTTCAAAAAATTATTTAAAAAATAAATCATGAGAAATGCACAAATTTTATTTGGAATGAACCTAAATTTCGAGATGTGAAAGTAACACTCAAAAAAGTTTAATCAAAAGAGATAACAAGGTTTAATCCTAGTATCCGGTGCACACGGGATTTGGCTGCTTTTGGCGACTTTATGATGAGCAGTAAAAACGGGACATAAACGATGAGTAGTAAACGAGTCATTCAAAAATATATATAGTTATATATAGTATATATTATGTATTTGGTTCTAGTGTAGAATTGGGTGCCCCTTCGATTAGCAACAATTTTTTGTAAAATTTTGGCGATGAAATCGTATTTCTGGTTACCATGATAGTGTAACTTTGCTTTAGCATCCTGATTTTTTTAAAATAAAAATAGATTGATGTGTACATGGACAAATTTAAACAGTGCGCAATGCCTAGTTTGTGCAATTCTGGGATGTTTTTTTAAGTGAAAACAGATCGATGTGTACATGGACACACAGTTTATGCAATTCTTTGACTTTTTATTTTGGTTTTGTGTAGCGGCCAACTTGAAATTGTGTCTTCCTGACGCCGATCTTGCCGTCAAAAAAGAATCTCCAAAAAACAAGGGGCACCCAATTGTAAACTTTTACCATGTATTTACACACATAATGTATAGTATATAGACGTTCTTTGGATCATTTTTGGTGTTGGCGATAATTTTCAAAATCGCGCCAAGGCTGCACCGTATACTAGGATTTTACCGATAACAAATATATACCAAATTCAATAAATTTTGAACGCTGACTTTTTAAAAAAACTAATCGCACAATTTTTACACAACTTGGCAGTTTGGCATAATTTTAGTTGCAGAATTGAAAAATGAAAAAAAATTGGCATGTCATTTCAGGAATAGTCAGATTTTGTGTCAAAATACCTATATTAAAACAATGCTATATATAAATCTAATACATATCCTATGTCATGGTTTCGAGACGAAAAACGCAAGTAGAATTCCATTAACCAGCCCAGTAGAACGGGAGATATTGAACTGCCTCCCCCTTTTTTTTTTGCAGTGTACAACTCTATGCTATGCTGCTTTGCTTCTTATTCCAGCATTTTGCTGAATCTGTAAATCCTTCCAATGTTACTTTCATACCAAACAAAGAAACTTTCATTTATTTCTTTTGTTTGCCTTCACCACTAAGTGGTTCTTTAGATTACTTTATTAAATGCTTTGAACAGATATTTTACATATTTCTATTCAACAGTTGTTTCTTTCTACATTTTTTTAATACTTCTAGCAATATTCAGAAATTCATAATCTATGGATGTTAAGTTCTTCTATTCGATTTTCTTTCAAGGTTATATAATACAAAAGTACCTTGTTTTTTTACACTGTGCAAATGTGATTACAATAAATAATGTAATATTTTGTGTTTCATATGCAGCCATATTACATACATAAAGGATGATCGTGAATCATCCTTCTTGTTTACAGCAAAATACTTTCGAAGAAAAACATATTAAACGCCAATTTAGAAAAACATTATTGTTAATATTACAGATATTAAAGAGACGGCTAAACCTATATTGATAAGTCTGCAACAATTCTAAAAATGTACGTGCTATAAGTAAACACAGACTTCCAATTTTATAAACCATGTTTACTTTAGCACAGATGATAGTTTTAAGCCTATTTATTTACATCTGCATAAATTAATCAAATAAGTAAAAGAAATCGAGTATTCATCACTCACCTGGCTCCTTGAAGACTGACTCTGAGTCTGCTCGATTTGTGAAGCCTGGGTTTGCGAAGGTAACGAAAAATCAGTGAATTCAAAATCTGAACCCTGGGTATCAGCACCCAAAAGATCATTTCCTTCTTCAGGATCTAAGAAAGTTAATGTTTGAGAACTAGGTCCATATGCATCGACACTCATTGCGAAATTTTATAATAAAGCAAAAGCATATAAATTTTCGAATGCAAGGCGATATAAAACACAGCTTCGCACAAACAAACCACACACTGACTGTACACTATCAACGCAAGTGCATTAAATTTCGCACCTCCATGTTTAACATCCAACTGTGCAATGCTATGTTCGTTAGCGCTGAGTACAGTTTGTAAACGTCATTTAATTACCTCCAACTACAAAATGGTCAATAGCTATTAACGGAGTTGCATACACTGAAGAAAAAATACTAAAATAATTTTTAGCTTATCTTATTTTTAACCGTCATACACGTATACAAAATACTAATAAATAAATATCTGCGGAATTACGATTTTCCCCGAAGGTTAATAGTTAAAGTTGAAGTAGGTGCCATTTATGAAAACAAAATCTTGCTCCGTTCTAAACTCCTTCAACCTGTTAGATACAAGGATTTGTTGAGTATTTCCACGCTAAAACACGTTAAAACGTATGGTTTATTTGAGGCATCTGTTTCAGAACTGGAACAGTTATTAAGGCGGTTTGTTGACGAATGTCTGCCTATTCTTTCAACATAAGCAAATTTAGCCACGTATTATCACATAAAAAATGTAGTCAAGTACTGAGAAAGTCTGCTGCTACATGAAATACATCCTCAAAATTATGATGAATCAACAAAATGGCATACTTTATCATATTATTAATAAATATTTGCTGAATATCACTTTTGTTTTATTAGCACTTTTTCGCTTAGTGTGAATATTGAAAAATAGAGGCGCCACAACTCCATTTGGGAGGATAGGGATCCGTTAGGGGAAAACATTTAATTTTTCTGCATTAAAATGGTTAATTTTTTTACCTCAGGAAACACAGTAACATTTACAGACTCACCATGACATGATTCATTCATCACAATGTTATTTCTACAGCACAAAATGTGCATATACATCCATTATATTCAAATATTTTGCAAACCGAAAGGTTCCGAAAACGTCATTGCCTCTTTCGCCAAGTAGGAAATTTGGCGAATTTTTTCACGCCTGTGAAACTGTTTCTTGTCTGTTTGTAGCTTTTAAACATTGCTTTGGACTGGATTATTTTGGTTACGGCGGCAAAGCATATGAAATCTGTTCATCTAAAGAAAGAAATGCCTTCCTGAGAGGCTTTCTCAATGGAACTGGTTCGTATCCACATTATGCATGGGAAAAATCACGAAAACCCCCATGCAGGAACTTCTTTGAGGATTTGAACAATGCTCGATCTAGCAATTTTCAGATATTTTACCGTTTGGCCGCGAATGGATCTTAAGACTTGTTTTAATTATTAAACAAATGCCAGGCCATTGACCACTGTGAACAGATACAACGCTGCGAGACGGCTGCCGACCTTATGCAACCATTGTGGCTCCAAACGGGATTACTGCCGCCCCACCGTGATCAATCAACCATGTTTTGACCCACAGCGCAAGGCCAGACAATGCAGTACCGGTAGCATATTTCATAAGCGCACATCAGCGTAGCCACTGAGGGAGGGGTTTCGAAAATGGACCAATGAGCTTCTATTGCTCTTGTGACGCTAAATCTTCATGCATGTGAGCGTATGTCGTTTACGTTTAAATTTGCATTTATTTCGCTGTAAAAAAATGTATGACATAGTAGAAAATCTTGTAGTGCATTCGTTTCACGAGTTCAATTAATCGCTGACATTTCACTTTCACGATTTTTATCACAATATTTGGATTGATGTTCACGGCTCTTTACATCGAAAAAAAGACTCAAGCTATATAATTAGCTTCGAATATTATGCATTTACTTAACACCTGTGGATTAAGGAAATTCGAGTGTATGGTTTTTTTTTAAATAATTTTTCATATAGACTGCAATAAAAAGTGTTGACTTCTATTTACATATATAATTGGTGTAAATATTTTTCTCATATGCATAGTTTTAGGTAAAGATAGCATTTGGGCTCAGATGTTTATCACATATTCCTTTCTTCATCTTATTTACCGTTTATTGAGTAATATTTCGCATGGATATTTTTGCGGAGTATCCAAAATGTGTTTGTATTTATTTCAAATTCTTTCAACTAGGCAGTGAAATCTTCACATTTGCTTATATTTGATCTAACTTCGCAATGAAAATTTTCAGAAGAAATCGACGATACTTTAATTATTTTGTACAGAAAATTGCGTGGCAAAATATTTTACACCATTTTGCTTAAATCTTAAAGCACGCGAAAGGACATGACAGAAATATTACTGGATGCCCATTGGTCCATCCTACAAGCCACACCCTCGGTGGCTACACAGATGTGCACTTGTGAAATATGCGTACCGGTACGGTCCCTGCCGAGCCTTACTTTGTCCCGAGAGCCCTCAGACCTGCTGTGAAGAGTGTTTATATGCCCCCGTGATTCAGACTGCCTAAGTACAGATCCTAACCAGTACTTCCCAAGCATTCGCCTGAGTCAATCCCCGGGAAGAAATGTGAAAAGATACAGTTGTAACAGATTCCATTACTCTATACTAAGGGCAGATGTGGTGGTCTCTTTATTATGGAGGCACCTAATAGGTGGGACACCATTGCCTCCTATGAAGGGACGGACAGTTACCACCATGCCTTCTCTGGAATTCGAACCCAGATCCTTCGGTATCGCAGTCGGGCTCCCCTAACTACTGTACCGTCTTGGCGGCACTCCTGTAAAAGTTACTGTGAAGAAATCTAGTTATTAAATACATCTAAATTTATAACGATTATAAATATTATCTAAACGTAACATTTAATTGTAAGCATAAATTGAAATTCTGTTGACAAATATGTTTATAAAATTCTTTTAAAAAGAATTATTCGTACTGAAAAGCAATCTGTTAAAAGGTCTTGTAAAGCAAATTGTATGAGATGCGTACGTAAGGAAGTAGTAAAGAAGAGTTTTTAGAATATGTAGTGTTGAAATTAAGAGTAATATATATATATATCTATATAATAAGTATTAAAAGAATTATTTCCTTACATTTTCTAATAACTCAGTTACGTACTCAGTTTGATAAAAATGCAGATGTTCGTTTTATAGGTGAATAAAATGCCTTCCAACCCATTAACGTTAATTAAAACACAATAACACGCCGAATAAATACTAATTCAGAAGTCAAACAACAAAAATCAGCGTTATATTTACAAAATTTTCACAGGACTAGTTTCGATGGTTTTACCGAACCAGCATCCTCAGCTGCAAAACCGCAAATGAACAAGATAGGAAATAATGATTAGATAAGATAAGAAAGCCTGGACAAGAATAAGCAAGTGGCGCCATCTGTTGGTGAAACCAGAACTAAAATATAATTTCTTTAAAAGCCGAAAATCTTTCTGTTCTAGTTAACGATCCTAATTCCAACCCAAATTTGCCAAATTTGTTTCTCAAAATTCGCTCTTAAGGAGTGGGATCATAATTATTTATTCAAATTCCAGAAGTACCGTCTTTGAATCTGCTCACATGAATCTACAAATAAATAAGGAACAATTTTTAGGACGTTGCTTTAACATACCGGTATTTTAAATATTTGAATCGAAATAGACGGATGAGTTTTTCACTTTACAAAAATTGCGGTTTTAAAAGACACGGGGGTAGGTAAACAGTACTTAGGTTCGCGCAAGCGAAATGAAACTTAGATGGTTTATAGTACACTTTCACGAATAAAATTAAATTCAGTAGTATTTTTGTATTTGCGTCAGAGATGAATTAGCGAACAGAGTGATCATACTTCAGTGTCTGAAGAACCATGTCGGTGATAATGATAAGTTAATAAAATGTTGCAGTAAAATTAAAAACTAACCATCTGAACTATTTACAACTGGGATATGATCTTGAATTTACTATTCATAAAAATACAACCTACTTTTCCTGAGTACTTCAGAAAAAATTGTTGTTTATATAACATCAAAGGATAAAGCAATGGGTTTTATTTATAGTTGTCATAGGAGCTTACCTGTTAGACGTTTCGTATCAGAGAGGGTAGAGCCTTATCAGACTGAAGAACTAAAAAAGGCCACAAATAACTTTTTCTGAAAGTATCATCATACCGAGTATGTTTAAAGGTTACGTTTTTAAAAATGATATTGAACAGACTATACTTTTCTAAGCGGTTAACATGAAACTAAAATCTGCCCTCATTGGATAACTAACATAATATCTAAAATCGTAAATACTAATAGTTTGATCTGAGCTCAAATCTCTACGAACAGGCTGACTATATGAAAGTTCTCATTGTAAAGCGAATGCAAACCGTTTTTCCGAAAACGCTTCCCTTGGGCAGCTAATCATTGAATACTTTGCCATAATCTTTATAATCCTAACTGCAACAGTTGCGACGAAAATTAGAAAAATCTGGAATTAGTGGTGTAGTGTCGCTTCGATAACATCGATTTATTGAGTCATCATTTTGTTTCCGATAGAGTCAGGTCTGTGCCAAGCCTAATCGGTGCCGTCGTACAAATGTCTAGAGAGCGCCTTTATGCAGTGACGATATTAAAAGGACATTGCTTATGGTTAACATTTAAAATGAAGCATTATTAGCATAATAATATGAAAAATGGAAAAAATTACATTTTATCTTTTAATTTGTCTAAGTATGCAAACATTTTGTGCTTTTTTAGAAGCCAAATGGGAAAAAAAAAAAAAAAAACAGCGTTATATTTTTACATTTTTACAGGACTAGTTTTGATGGTTTTACCGAACCATCAACCTCAGCTGCAAAATTGCAAATGAATGAATGATTTACAGGATTCCTTGCCAATGTGTTTATTTTACATTGGCCAAACTAAGAGAGCCTAAAAATTTCGCGTTGAGGAACATGAGGCATATGCTAGAAAAAAAAACACATAAGTCTTCTGTTGCCCAACATTATTGGTCCGAAAACCACACTTTCAATCTTTCTGCTTGCAAAATTATTAAAAAAAATCTCTTCCATTGGTGAAATGGATTTTCTAGAGGCATTTCAAATTCAAAAAATTCTTTCTGTTCTAGTTAACGACCCTAATTCCAATCCATCTTTGCCTTCAGCCTTTAAAGAAATTCCGTTTTATTTCTGGTTTCATCAACAGATGGCGTCAGTAGCTTATTTCCTGTCCAGGCTTTCTTATCTTATCTAATCATTATATCTTACCTCGTTCATTTGCACTTTTGCAGCTGATGATGGTGGTTCGGTATAACCATCGAAGCTAGTCTTGTGAAAATTTGAAAATATAATGCTGATTTTTTTGTTGTTTGGCTTCTAAGTTAATATGTGTTCGGCGTGTTATTGTATCTTAATTTTGTGCTTTCTTAAAACCAACACTCAGACATATTTATTGAAGATTCCGACAGGAGTATTTATGTTATAAAAAGCCGTTCAGCTGATATAGAGGTTAGCGTTGCTGACTGCCGTGCCGAAGGGCCCGGGTTCAAATCTCGGAGGAGGTATGGATGTTTGCAAATGTATTATGTCCGTGTAGCTTGTGGGCACTCTAAATATGCAAGGCAAAAGTCCTCTGAAAAGGTCGGTGGTAGGGGAAGAGGGGATTAGGAGACGCTCGAACCCGTCCCCCAGAATACTCTCCATCAAAATTGGGGGCGAAACTGAGCTAAATCGCACTGTCACCTGTAAGATGCTCAAGGTTGTTGTCAACGACAGGCGTATCTTGAGTTCCTTGCCACGAGGAGTTTCGGGGGCTTGGGCTGACTATAGGTTAGACAAGTGAGTCAGCAACAATAATAACATGTTATGAAAACGTAACACTGTAAGCGATGCGAAACAGTACACTAAACTCATTAGATACCAAACATATTGCTGAACACTATTTATTATCTTAAAATTAAAAACAAATTAATTTAGATATCTAATAAGTTTGCCCTGAATAAATTGTTGTTCGCAGCATAGTTTACAAGGTTCAAACTGTGATTAAAAAAATGCTCTAGGGATATATCCAAAATTCTTTTTTGCACACCGCTATGTTGTTGACAACAATGTAGCTTAGACTTTCAACCGTCAATGCCACATTTCCTCCAAAAGTTTGCAAAACTTGCACCTAATGCATAAGATCTATACTATTTATATCGCTTTGATTTTTATCAGTAAATGCTTTTTGCAGTTTTTAACATAAGTTGAGTAGATCTTCTAAATATTATGTGAACGAAAATACGTGATGCCGATGCATATGTAAGGGTAGACGCCGGCGCCGTAGAGGCGATCGACAAATTGCTTAGTCCTTATCTTGTGTCTATTGTTGCAATCGTAGTAATTCGTGCAACATTTATCTTTTTTGTGATTTTTTTTTAGATTTTTGTGGAATCTTGCCAAACAACGAAAGAGTTAAAAGGTTGCTAAATTCTGCTGAAAAAAATTATGTTTATTGTTTTTGTTGAAAATTTTTTAACAGTTTCAGCAATGCAAAATTGAGTAGTTCTGAATTTAACAAATGGAACCACTTAACCCTTAGCCTGTCGAGTAATTATCTGCGAATCCCTTTAAAACTGTCGCTAGTTTTGGACCGAACTTCCCGTAAAATGTCGCGAAAATAACCCTAAACCTCTGAAAATTGTCAAGCAGTTCTTTTGTTATTTCCCATCCCTCCCAGAATTTTACTTCAATGATTCCGCTAAGTGATATTGATTGCCATATATTGTTCGGTAGCTGTGAGCTCTCAAGAGAATTGCAAAAAGCTGGACTCTCCGTGATGATCGTCTTAATGCCGCAGGCTACAGCTGCGAAACTTGAAAGGTTCCTTCCCTTAAACAATCTTATCTCTACATATCTTCTCTACATATAATAAAAGAAAAAGTCTGTCTGTGTGTGCGCGCCTTTCGTTCGCGCTGCGCGTAAGCTAATAGACCCACGGCTACGAAATTTCGTACATAGGTACATCTACACAAGAGCCAGTGCACTTCGAAGCGAGTTTTTCCAAATTCGAAATTCGAATTCGAATTTTTTTTATTTCATGTTTTGTGACGAAATTGTGTCATTTTAAAACATAATGGGATATGGGAAAGCAAAATTTTACTCTACACACTCCATTTTCATATCGTCATGAAACGTAGGCACTTTGCTATTTTACGAACTTAAAATAAATTTCGTATTTCAATAAATCGATTAAATACAAATTTATTTAACAAAGGGAGCTTAACACTTTTTCAATTGGATTTTTTCTAAAAAAGTTTAATTTTAAAAATGTACAGTTTATTTTTCTTTGATTTTTGGACACGTTAAACTTTCATCCTTGCGAATGCTTTTACAAAAAGAATTTTGGAAAAATGATAATATTTTGTATTTTTAAAAGATTTTTTAAATGAAGCTTCCGAGTACATTTCTCACATCTCACATCTTTAAAAATGTGATTTGGGCAACAATTTTCCTGTCTTATTGTTGTTGATAGATTTTTGATAAAATTGCATCATTTTGAATAGTTTCATTCTTTTAGAAATATGGGTTTGGCAACAATTTTTCATTGTATTTCTTATGTCACTGTTTTTAAGAGATTGGCATATTTCATTGTCATTTTTATATAAATATAATATATTTTTATTGATTTTTTTTTTTTTTTTTTTTGATAAAGTTGTTCTGTGGAGTAAAATTCTGCGCGGAATTTTATGTTTTTTGAGTATCTTTCATGTAATTTTTTTGCTTATTTCACTGTTTATAAGATATTGAAAAGTTTTGCATGATTTTTGTTCTTCTACGGAAAGTTTTTTAATTTTTTAATTAGGATAATTAATATTTGTATTAAGAGATATAGCTTATTTCATTGTAATTTTTTCCCTTGAAAACATAAGATAAAATATCATTAATTATACTTTGCTTTTCAGAATTTTTTGTTTTTTGCATTACTTTATTTTATTTATTGCTCATTTCACTGTTTTTAAGATATTGAAAAGTTTTGACTGATTTTTTTTAGGAAACAAAGTTATTAACCTCCTTTATACCATTTGAGTTCTTGAGATTTTGCAAAGGGAATTTGGTTAATTTATTTATTAGGATAATTAATATTTGTATTAAGGGACATTGATTATTTCATTTTAATTTTGTTATGCGTAATAACTTTTTTATGAAGTTGTTCTGCAGAGTAAAATCCTACGCAGTTTTTAAATTTAACGTTTGGAGTTCCCTTCAGCCATTTTTCCGGTACATTTAAAAGCCAGACGAAGGCTCGCAGCGTTAGTTTTCAAATAAATTGGTTTTAAAATTTACCCGGTTAAATTTTAAATTATTACGCATTTTTAACCTAAGTAACCTAAATCTGTATGTCACTGATTATCACCGGAATTTCAATGCAGACTGATTAAACTGCTATCACTAAAATTATATTCTGACAAATATCTGGTGCAATTTTCATTCCTTCTGAGATATTGCTGAAACATTTCGTATTATTTCCGATTTTCTGTATTTTTGTCATTAATTAAAAATCTTTAAAACCTTCAGCATTTTCCTATATTCTTCAACTGCAGGCAACTAATAATTATTTTAAATAATTTCTTTTTTCCTTAATTATTACGTAGTTTTAAGAGGACGAAAAAAGAAATATTTGGATGTTTTTAAGGGTGATAATATTAATATTAAATTTGCATTTTACTTTTTTATATACATTCAAGATATTCAGAAAAGGTGTGTGTGTGTGTATTTAATTATGACAAAGCACACTAGGGCTATCTGCCTAAGGGGAGGGATGCCTTTCGTGGAGGACTTTCTAAAGGAAACTGGCTCGTGTACACGTTACACATGGGGAAAACCACGAAAACGCCCATGCAGCCAGCCCGTTCGCGGGATTCGAACCTCGGACCGAACTACCAGTGTTCAGCGTCTTTACCGCTCGGCCGCTGGTGGGCCTTATTCAGAAAAGGAATTATAACATGAAACCGTTTTCAGTGTATCATAAATTTATTGGTTCAAATTAAAAATTCTTGCTTTCCTGTCCAAGAAACACTAGTAAATTTTATCTGAAATAGGAAAGATGAGACATATTAATAACAAACAAAGCAATTAATTTGTCAAAGAACAAAAATCAGCGTTGTATTTTCAAATTTTCACAGGACTAGTTTCGATGGTTTTACCGAACCATCATCTTTAGCTGCAAAAGCGCAAATGAACGAGATAAGATATAATGAAAATTAGATTGTGAAAATTTGAAAATATAAAGCTGATTTTTGTTGTTTGACTTCCAATTTAATGTTTGTTCGGCTTGTTATTGTATCTTAATTAAACAAAGCAATGTTGTTACTTATTAGCTTACAATATAATTTATTCAATATGGTATTTTTGTAAAGAAAGAGCGTTGCTGTACATTTGGTAAAGTATAAATAAGCATTTCATTTAATAATTATAAAAGTTATTAATTATTTAATAATTAATCATAAGAATATGAATAATTAAATATTTTTTCGGAGATATATTTTCCGGCGATATTTTTTTTTTTTTCTAGGGATCCCAGCATACATTTTTGAAGCATTATGCTCTAAATAAATGTCTTGTTTAAACATAGCATTTATTGTTGACAAATCTCCAACCAAAGGAAATACCTTACTAGGGAGAATATTCAAACAAAAATTTTTATTAGAATAAATATTTCCGTTATTTTAATACTACTAATAATATACAAACATTAGTTTAAGTTCACTATAGTTGAGTGAATAAGATTGCTGGATGTTGGTATTTTGTTGTTGGCAACCGACCAGTTTAGCTGCTTGTGGTATTTATGATTTTCTCGATGCGTAACGTGAATTCAAGCCAATTTTATTTAGAAAATTGCCAACGAAGGTGTTCTCTTAAAGCAGATAACCCATGACTTCTTAAAAACTGTAAAATATAATCTGTGGATATTTTCCGTTATACGATAACACGAAGAAAATGATTTCCTATACGAAACATACGATCAGCGCTGTTATTGCCCGCCGTTTAATTAAATGCATCCATTTTATTCCTTACAATTAATTTTCCTTTTTCAAAGAAAGTTTGATTTCAGCAAAATGTACTATTTACAATGTGTCATTTTATTTTGCTCGTTTTTTATGCAAATATTCAAATTCAGATAGGTATTGCGTAAGTTCAGAAAGCAAACTAGTCTCCAAGCGGTAAGATAGCTGAGCACCGGTAAATTCTACCGGCTGCAGGGGGGGTTTAGGGGTTTTTCATAAGTACAATTGATTGTGAATTAACAGTTTGTTTCCCACAAAAAAAATCTACCCCGAAGACTTCCTTTCCCTTAGACAAATAGGTCCTGTGTGCTTTATCATAATCCAAAATCTTAAGCGTAAAAATCTTTTATCATAGCCCCGATGATGATAATAAAATATCTTCTATCTGATGTGTCAAGTTAGCATAATTGTATATTTCTAACGAAAATTGTTTGGCTCATGTTACCCTATAATGAAAAAAAGATTCAAATCGGTTTTTAGCTTAAACAGTATTTTCATTATTAATTATATCACGAATTTTATCAATAGTATTCTTAGTATTAATTGCAGGCATGTATTCAAGAATATAATATACACAAAGCTGTGTCTAATCATTACGGCTAATTTTCATATAAAATTTTATAGTATAAAAATTTAGGTTCATAGGTCAGCCATATTTGAAAAAGTACTTGTGTATTATAAGAAAAGAGAGAGAGAAATTTAAGAACCAAAAAATTTACCACGAAGTAATATAAAAATGTAATAGAATACAAAAGAGTACAATACTATTTCATGTTTTGTGGATATACTTGAAGACAGAAACATGTTTCAGCTGCATTCGTTCTTTACACGAATTTCAAATCGCACGAAAAATGCTTAAGACGTGTATACACGAAGCCCGAATTTCGCGAAGATTGCTTAAGACGTGTTTAGACGATGCGATCTGGTCTTCCTTCCCCTACCTTTCTGCAGGCGGCTGTCAGTTGACACAAAGCTCTTAATAGGGTGTGAAGTCTCTTTCAAAAGACCACTTTAGGAAAAAGTCCTTAGAGTGAAGTATCTTTGACAGACAGCAGGTATGTATTATCTGTGTGCCGACTAATAGTTTGCGAAAGAAGATAAATCGTTTTACAACTGTTTGCCTTGTGGTACTTTATACAAATGAAAGTCAAACAGGATCCGACGTTGTTATAGTACATTGCCGAATTTTAGTAGAAACAAGAAAAAATAAGAATTGTAACGGAGGACGCCTTTATGCCTATATGTTATAGAATCAAATATTTTATTTTTGTATTGAAAAATGATTACAATTTCTGATTCGTCAGGAAAAAATATAAAATGTCGCAACCAGCTTTCTTGTTTGCCTTCGTATTTCAAATGCGCGTTATTATAATGGTATATTCTTCTTTTTACATTCTTAAATGTTAAAACTGTGCTTTCAGCATGCCTGAGTTTTGTACTCGTATGTGTGGCTCTATGCTCCGTAGAAATGGCGAACTGACATATAAAAATTATATGAATGTTGAAAGGAAGATATTCTACTCGAAACTTCAACTAAATGGAATAAATGAATACGCCGAAGGAATTTCTAGAAATATTTGTTTTAAAAATTTTATTATTAAGATTTTAAATACAAAATGTTTTGAAATCTAAAGAAAAAAATATGTAATCCTTGAAACATTTTTGGAAAGAAATCTATCGATATAAAAACTCTTAAAATTAATGGAGTGTAAATTAATTAAAACACTTAGTGTATGGAAGGGTTAGATATACTGCGCACAAAAAATTACAGTCAGAAGATCAATTATTTAAAGATATAAATTAATTACATTAAAAGAATTTAAAATAAATTAACATCTGTCCAAATGTCAATGCTAACAGCAATAGCACGAATGAAAGTTATTCTTTAAATTCCGAACTTAGTTCATCCGTCGGTACGCAATGATTGTGTCTTTGCGATTACTTTTCTTATAGATACTACAAAAGGCCGCCAACGAAGTAGCGGTAAAATCGTTGAATACTAATAGTTTGAAGCGGGTTCAAATCCTGATGATTGGATTGCCTGCATACCAGTTTTAGCGAATGTTTAATGTGAATATGAGACAATTTATTTAGCTTTTCATGATGACGTGCCTTGACTACGAGTCCTCGCTCGGGTTGTGTTTGGTTTGGCTTGTTAGAATATTAAGCACGTGAAGGCGATCTGTCTAAGGGGAGGTATGCTTTCGTGACAGATTTTCTAAGGGAAACAATCTCGCACTGCAAAAAGTTAAAACCATAAAAACGCCCATGCAATCAGCTTGTTCACGAGGGTTTGAATGTAAGTCAAACTACCAGTATGTTAAGAGAAGCGATTCCAAGAATGTTTAATTATTTTATTTAGTTTGTCATAAGCTAAATAAAATAATTAAACATTCTTGAAATCTCTTCACATTACTGAAATGGCAATAACTTCGAATTATACTATGCTACCACTTTTCCTCTAATATGAAATTTTGAACTTTTCCGTTATCGGACAGCCCACCAGCGACTGAGCGGAGTCTAACGGAACAACTGGTGGTTCTGTCCGGGGTTCGAATCCCGGTAAACGAGCTGGTTTCCAAGATGATATTCTTAGTTTTCCATATGTGTAACATGTATACAAGCCAATTTCCGTTAGGCAGTCCTCGAACGAAGGCATCCTGCGCCAAATTTGCCCCCGTTGAATGAAATGTGTTGTTTATTTTTACTTTGTTTTTTATAACAACAATGTTCTTGTTTTCAGAATCTGAATTATCAATAAAATTCTTTTAATAATATGCGATTCTATTTTTTTTTTTTTTTTTTTTTTTTTTTTTTTTTTTTGTTTAATGAAAAATTAATTTAAGCGACAAATCTCTTACATTTAGAAAATTTTTCTATTTTCGAAACCAGTTGCTGTCAAAAGCGCATCTTCTCATTGCTGCATATATTTATTTAAAGCAAACTCCTTGGTGCGTGTGCTTTTATATTTGAAAAGATTCAGAGAATTTTCAACATGGAAATAAAGTTATTAATTCTACTGAATTTTGTGGATTCTTTGTGTTTTGAGGTAAAAGTCAAACCATCAGATATGTGATAAGCTTAAAATAAGGGTATATATAATCAGGATTTTGCGGCCAGGCATTCCCAGCGAAATAAATTACAAAAAATTATCTATGTAGAATTAATGTATATTCCTTTTAGTATTTTAATTTATCAGTGTTATTACACATCAGTTTATCAGTGTAAGTTATATCGAGTTTTAGTTGTGTTCGATATAAGAATTTTATTTGGTTTATATAAATCCGATTCGTTTAATAATATTATATTTATTAAATACTATTTATTAGGTTTTCAAATCTGTCAAACCCAATCAATGGCCTCCTGGCTAAGATATCTGATTATTGCTATTTCGACTCGTATTCGAACAAACGAACTGGTTGAATTTTGTGATTTCCTCTATGTGTAACATGAACATGAGTACGTTTTACTTAGAAAGTCGTCCATGGAGACATTCATTGCCTTCGGCTGATAGATCTCGTTTCCTTCGCCATACTCAAAAAATCTAAAAATTTTTCAAAAACACTAAGAGATATATATAACAAAATAATATTAAATAAATGCATATAAGAAAATAAATTAAGTAAAAAGATATTTCATTTTTATGTATGTACTAATATACAGTGTATGTGTGCGAAAGTGTGCTTGTTCGGCATATCCATATATATTAATTAAATAAATCTAATTTGAAAATGCATGCACTAACGCGCTATTCTCGTAATTTGAAAAACACTAAAGTATTGTCTGAGAAAAATATTTATAAAGAAAATTAAATTTCGTCTCCTTACTCGGTGCTGTGTAAAAAATTTAAATAAGCTTATTAATTTTTCTTCTTTATTAAAAACAAATTAGTTTCTTTTCATCTATATATGAAAAATAACAAAATCTTGCTGTCAGACTGGAAATTCTTAAAAATATGAAATTCGTTTTTTTCGAACAAAAGTTTCTGAGAAATTTCTCTAGGTCAGCAGGTAGTAACAGGACCACTGACTGCTTTGTTTGAAAAACCCGATGAAGTGGATGATTTTACCCCCAAAAGGTTTTCTTTAACAAAGCAGATGCGGTCCAAATGGCTTTTCTGAGAAGCCTTCGTATTTGAATAGCTTGAAGCTTGAAAGCTTGAGTTGGAAGATGTTCCCGAAGTCAGACAGCAATAAAATTTGTTATAGATATTTCTCTCTCTCTCTGTGTGAGTTCTTGAAATCTTGGAATGGGTGAAAGTTTATTTTGTTTTACATATATAAGGAAACTGCATGTAAAGCAAAATAATTCAAGGCACCCATTGTATGTTAATCATTGTACGTCCCCTCAGCTCTTCGGTTGGGTATTAAGAAAAGAAATTCCTATACTGCTTTTGTATTACTTGTATAGTGAAAGATTTGAAAAAAAAAATAGCTTCATATGAAAAGTTTTCCTCCGATGAACGAATACAGCTGAAACATGTTTCTGTCTTCAAGTATATCCACAAAACATGAAATAGTATTGTACTCTTTTGTATTCTATTGCATTTTTATATTACTTCGTGGTAAATTTTTTTATTCTTAAATAACTCTCTCTCTTTTCTTATAATACACAAGTACTCTTTCAAATATGGCTGACTTATGAAACTAAATTTTTATACTATAAAATTTTATATAAAAATTAGCCGTAATCATTAGACACAGCTTTGTGTATATTATATTCTTGAATACATGCCTGCAATTAATACTAAGAATACTATTGATAAAATTCGTGATATAATGAATAATGAAAATACTGTTTAAGCTAAAAACCGATTTGAATCTTTTTTTCATTATAGGGTAACATGAACCAAACAATTTTCGTTAGAAATATACAATTATGCTAACTTGACACATCAGATAGAAAATATTTTATCGTCATCATCGGCTATGATAAAAGATTTATACGCTTAAGATTTTGGATTATGATAAAGCACACAGGACCTATTTGTCTAAGGGAAAGGAAGTCTTCAGAGTAGATTTTTTTCTTTTTTTTTTTTTTGTGGGAAACAAACTGTTAATTCACAATCAATTGTACTTATGAAAAACCCCTAAGCCTCCCATGCAGCCGGTAGAATTTACCGGTGCTCAGCTATCTTACCGCTTGGACATTAGTTGGCTTTCTGAACTTACGCAATGTCTATCTGAATTTGAATATTTGCATAAAAAGCGAGCAAAATAAACTGACACATTGTAAATAGTACATTTTACTGAAATCAAACTTTCTTTGAAAAAGGACAATAATTGTAAGGAATAAGATGGATGCATTTAATTAAACGGCGGGCAATAACAGCGCTGATCATATGTTTCGTATAGGAGATCATTTTCTTCGTGTTATCGTATAACGGAAAATATCCACAGATTATATTTTACAGTTTTTAAGAAGTCATGGGTTATCTGATTTAAGAGAACACCTTCGTGGGCAATTTTCTAAATAAAATTGGCTTGAATTCACGTTACGCATCGAGAAAATCATAAATACCACAAGCAGCTAAACTGGTCGGTTGCCAACAACAAAATACCAACATCCAGCAATCTTATTCACTCAACTATAGTGAACTTAAACTAATGTTTGTATATTATTAGTAGTATTAAAATAACGAAAATATTTATTCTAATAAAAATTTTTGTTTGAATATTCTCCCTAGTAAGGTATTTCCTTTGGTTGGAGATTTGTCAACAATAAATGCTATGTTTAAACAAGACATTTATTTAGAGCATGATGCTTCAAAAATGTATGCTGGGATCCCTAGAAAAAAAAAAAAATATCGCCGGAAAATTTTTCTCCGAAAAAATATTTAATTATTCATATTCTTATGATTAATTATTAAATAATTAATAACTTTTATAATTATTAAATGAAATGCTTATTTATACTTTACCAAATGTACAGCAACGCTCTTTCTTTACAAAAATACCATATTGAATAAATTATATTGTAAGCTAATAAGTAACAACATTGCTTTGTTTAATTAAGATACAATAACAAGCCGAACAAACATTAAATTGGAAGTCAAACAACAAAAATCAGCGTTATATTTTCAAATTTTCACAATCTAATTTTCATTATATCTTGCGGCCGAGCGGTAAAGTCGCTGAACACTGGTAGTTCGGTCCGAGGTTCGAATCCCGCGAACGGGCTGGCTGCATGGGTGTTTTCGTGGTTTTCCCCATGTGTAACGTGTATACGAGCCAGTTTCCCTTAGAAAGTCCTCCACGAAAGGCATCCCTCCCCTTAGGCAGATAGCCTTAGTGTGCTTTGCCGTAATTAAATACACCAACACCATTATATCTTATCTCGTTCATTTGCGCTTTTGCAGCTGAAGATGATATTTCGGTAAAACCATCGAAACTAGTCCTGTGAAAATTTGAAAATATAACGCTGATTTTTGTTCTTTGACTTCCAAATTAATTGCTTTGTTTGTTATTAATATGTCTCATCCTTCCTATTTCAGATAAAATTTACTAGTGTTTCTTGGGCAGGAAAGCAAGAATTTTTAATTTGAATCCATAAATTTATGATACAGTGAAAACGGTTTCATGTTATAAATCCCTTTCTGAATATCTTGAATGTATATGAAAAAGTAAAATGCAAATTTAATATTAATATTACCACCCTTAAAAACACCCAAATATTTCGTTTCTTACTCTCTTAAAACTACGTAATAATTAAGGAAAAAAGAAATTATTTAAAATAATTATTAGTTGCCTGCAGTTGAAGAATATAGGAAAATGCAGAAGGTTTTGAAGATTTTTAATTAATGACGAAAATACAGAAAATCGGAAATAATACGAAATGTTTCATCAATATCTCAGAAGGAATGAAAATTTCACCAGATATTTGTCAGAATATAATTTTAGTGATAGCAGTTTAATCAGTCTGCATTGAAATTCCGGTGATAATCAGTGACATACAGATTTAGGTTACTTAGGTTAAAAATGCGTAATAATTTAAAATTTAACCGGGTAAATTTTAAAAGCAATTTATTTGAAAACTATCAGCTTCGCTGCGAGCCTTCGTCTGGCTTTTAAATGTACCGGAAAAATGGCTGAAGGGAACTCCAAACGTTAAATTTAAAAACTGCGTAGGATTTTACTCTGCAGAACAACTTCATAAAAAAGTTATTACGTATAACAAAATTACAATGAAATAAGCAATGTCCCTTAATACAAATATTAATTATCCTAATAAATAAATTAACCAAATTCCCTTTGCAAAATCTTAGGAACTCAAATGGTATAAAGGAGGTTAATAACTTTGTTTCCTAAAAAAATCAGTCAAAACTTTTCAATATCTTAAAAACAGTGAAATGAGCAATAAATAAAATAAAGTAATGCAAAAAACAAAAAATTCTGAAAAGCAAAGTATAATTAATGATATTTTATCTTATGTTTTCAAGGGAAAAAATTACAATGAAATAAGCTATATCTCTTAATACAAATATTAATTATCCTAATTAAAAAATTAAAAAACTTTCCGTAGAAGAACAAAAATCATGCAAAACTTTTCAATATCTTATAAACAGTGAAATAAGCAAAAAAATAACATGAAAGATACTCAAAAAACATAAAATTCCGCGCAGAATTTTACTCCACAGAACAACTTTATCAAAAAAAAAAATCAATAAAAATATATTATATTTATATAAAAATGACAATGAAATATGCCAATCTCTTAAAAACAGTGACATAAGAAATACAATGAAAAATTGTTGCCAAACCCATATTTCTAAAAGAATGAAACTATTCAAAATGATGCGATTTTATCAAAAATCTATCAACAACAATAAGACAGGAAAATTGTTGCCCAAATCACATTTTTAAAGATGTGAGATGTGAGAAATGTACTCGGAAGCTTCATTTAAAAAATCTTTTAAAAATACAAAATATTATCATTTTTCCAAAATTCTTTTTGTAAAAGCATTCGCAAGGATGAAAGTTTAACGTGTCCAAAAATCAAAGAAAAATAATCTGTAAATTTTTAAAAATAAACTTTTTTAGAAAAAATCCCATTGAAAAAGTGTTAAGCTCCCTTTGTTAAATAAATTCGTATTTAATCGATTTATTGAAACACGAAATTTATTTTAAGGTCGTAAAATAGCTAAGTGCCTACGTTCAATGACGATTTTAAAATGGAGTCTGTAGAGTAAAATCTCACTTTCCTATAGCCCATTATGTTTCAAAATGACACGATTTCGTTACAAAACATGAAATAAAATAAATTCGTATTCGAATTTCGAAAAAATCGCTTCGAAGTGCACTGGCTCTTGTGTAGATGTACCTATGTACCAAATTTCGTAGCCGTGGGTCTATTAGCTTACGCGCAGCGCGAACGAAAGGCGCGCACACACAGACAGACTCTTTGTTTTATTATATTGTTACGAATTTAGTATTTAAAAAGCTAATGTTAGTTCAATTATAAATTAAATGGTTTTATTTCTCGCGCAGTGCAGCGCGTGACGAATATTAAAAGAAAGCTAAGCCGGAAAATTGAAAATACAAGAGCGCGTGCATTAAATAAATAAATATCTCTTTTTGATTTCGAGAAAGTACTGGAAAATTCTAGCGCGTGATTTTAAAATCTTATAGAAGGAGGAAAACATCTCAGTTTGTAGCAGTTGCTTAGTTTGTTTTTGCTTAGAAAACTGCTCTTGTTGATTGTAGCGAATTCGCGGATTAGCGTTCTTTAGCTGTTTTGAATTACGTTCTATTGGATATTTGAGTAGTTAAAAGATAACTACTGTGAGATATTGTAATTCTGCATGATAATTTGAGAAAATTTAAGCATTTTTGTTGTGATAATAATAAATTTTTGTTCATTTTTCATCGGACTTGTGCATTCATTTCATAACGAACCCGTACGCACGCAACAATTTTTGGTGTCAGAAGTGGGATTTGAATGCCAATAACAAGAGCGATGGAAGAAGAATTCAGGCAAATGATGACTGCATTTGCTGCTTTCCAAGAAAAGATGGAAGGAGCCGTCAACTCCGTTAAGGAAGATATAAAAGCTGTACAAGAAAAGATGGAAGCTGGCCAAACATCTTTTAAAGAAGAAATTAAAGAGGAAATGAAATTGGGCCAGGAATCCGTTAAGGAAGAAATGAAATTGGGCCAGGAATCCGTTAAGGAAGAAATAAAATTGGGCCAAGAATCCGTTAAGGACGAAATGAAAGCCGTTCAATCTGGTCAAGAAGAAATGAAAAGAGAAATTACTTGCATAATAGAAAATAAATTTGAAGCTATGGAAGGCAGAATTGACGCAGTTGAAAATAAAGTTGAACATATTGAAGAAAAAGTTTCTTCCGTAAAAGATCATATTGAAGAAAGAGTTTCTTCGGTGAAAGAAGAAATAGAAGAAAGAGTTTCTTCTGTAAAAGAACATATAGAAGGGAGAGTTTCTGCTGTGGAGGAACGAATTGAAGGAAGAGTTTGTGCCGTCCAACACCAAATCGAACAACAAATTGATGAGAGAGTTTCTGCAGTTGCCAAAGAAATGGATACTTTAAAGAAATTCGTATCGTCGGCAGGGAGCAGGAGTGATGATTTTAAATTCTTACCAATGCCTGCTCGTCCACCTCTGAAGCAATCCACATATGATGGGAAGACCTCCTGGCAGGTGTATAAGACACAATTTTCTATCGTGGCGGATGCGAATGGATGGGATTCCCAAGCTAAGGCCTGTCATCTCGCCGCTTCTCTAAGAGCCGACGCAGCGGATATCCTTCAGACTCTTCCCGAAAACAAAAGGTTAGATTTCGAAGCTCTGTCCGGCGCCTTGGAGTTGCGCTTTGGGGAGAAGTGTTTAAAAGACTACAGCAGGCTCCAATTAAAATCTCGTAAACAGAAGCCTACCGAAACACTTCAGAAGCTCGCCGCGGATGTTGAAAGGCTGTCCCATCTCGCCTTTTCGGAATGCCCGATAGAAACAAGGGAAATCCTGTCCTTGCAATACTTTATCGACGGCATCCGAGATACTGAAATACAGAAAGCTCTACGAATGGCGGATGTAAAAGATTTAAAAAGTGCTCTAGTGTACGCCATGAAATTTGAGGCAGCCCAGCAAGCCACTCGTCGAGACCGCCACCCAGTCAGAGCTGCTCAAGTCCAGGAGCCAGGGGATCAAGTCACCGCTCGACTTGACGATTTAACTAGACAACTGAACGCCTTGAGTTGGAATATTGGTGAGAAGAAACCGACCGTTAAGTGCTGGAACTGCGGTGCTGAAGGACACATACGACGAAACTGCAAAACACCCCAGGGTACTGATGTTAAGACCGCTTCTAACAAGCAGCAGGGAAACTAATTAGTGGCCATCTCGCGGGGCGGAGGATGCCAGATAATGAAAAGCCCCCGTTTAAAGCGCTTCAGATGTCTGCAGTGAGAGGCGGCAGTAATGGACTTTTCATAATAGGACATATTAATGGAGTTCCGTGCAATATGACTATAGATACAGAAGCCAACGTCACCATCATCCGAAAAGATTTGGCTCAACAACGAGGAAGCAAACTTATCTGGACGCCGCCCTGCGTTACCCTCCAGACTGTGTCCGGTGAGAAGATCGACATCGTCGGAAAAGTAAATGTTAACATCACGTTTGGAAGTGCCGCTTACCATCACACGGCATATGTAGCAGAGATCACTGATTCTTGCATACTCGGATTGGACTTTCTAAGGAAATACAATTTTTCCTTGGATTTTAAAAATAACGAATTGCATTCTACATCTGAGGACATAGCGTTATTTCTCGTTAATGATGAAGAAGTTAAATCTGTCCATAAAATCATAGCACAAGACTATATCGCAATACCGGCAAGAACAGAAATTTTACTTCCTGGATCCATAGCCGAAAACAGAAATTTCCGCTACGGCATCATAGAATATCCCAATAACTGTAATATCCCAAAAGGAGTACTAGTAGTGTTGCATCAGGTTCTTCTATTTACAAAAAAATTAATGTAAAATTCCTTACCTGCTGCATCTTCAGTGTTCACGACGCCAGGCTTCTAATAATCACGTTTTCAGTAAGAGTTTCTATTACTGCTAACAAGCCATCTTGTCTTTTAATTATTTATTGAAATAATAAGCTAATATACACTATTTACAAGGTAGGTGATAATTATTTTAAGACAGTACATTTTTAGTTCTGAGTCTTTACGCTCCTCAGAGCGGTTCCAATCTCCACTGCTTCTCGGAACTTAATTACAGCAAAAGTAAAAGGAAGAGATGCCCGCCACCTAGTGGCAAGAATGTGACATCCTCCCACCTTTTGATTTTACCTTGATAAGATGGGAAAATCAAAACAAAATGTATCAATAATCAAACAAAAATTCAAGTACAACTTTCACAAATATGAAAAGTAACTAATGCTCTAAAATTAATACTTACAAAGAAGGATTACACATCTAAACATTTTCTGCATTACATTCATACCATATCCAGATAACATGTTCCAATTGACTACTGTTAGGACAATTAAATTTCTAAAATACTGAAAAGAAACAAAAATTAGTATAGCAATTTAAAAATATGTAACAGGTTTTACAGTTTTACGTCCATATCTAGTTTGATAGTTCATATCACTGTCACACTTATCGGCAGAGTTTTTTCTGTTCATGGTGAAGTCACTAAACAAGTTAGGTCTATCAAGTTCGAGAGGATAAATACATTTCACAGGTCTTAGGAGTTCACCCGTTGCAGTTTTCACTTTGACAACACGTACTTCGTTGTCTTTCCCAGGATATAGTTCTACAACACGACCTATTGGCCAATCTATTCTCTTCTTCTTGTCGCTGCCGACAAACACCAAGTCATTTTTGTTGATAGTCCGAGTAGATCGTTTAGATGGTTTTTGCACTAGGATAGCTAAATATTCATCACGAAATTTTTTGCGAAAGTGTTCTCTTAAGTTCTGCAAGAACTTGTATCTTTTTGTCAGATTAATGGTATCCAGGTAGTCTAAGTCAGGCACTCCGACGTCGTGCACATCTTGTAGAAACATTGAACGAGTTAGTGCCGTAAGATCATTTGGATCTTCTGAAAGGTACGTAAGGGGTCTTGAGTTGATTACTGATTCGATATCACAAAGTATAGTCAACATTTCCTCGTAAGAGACACAGGACTTGCCGAGAACATTTCTCAACATCTTCTTCACTGTTTGTACCAACCTCTCCCACCAACCGCCCCACCATGAAGCAGTTGGGGGATTAAACTTCCACTGTATTCTCATACTAGTTGAACGACATTCTATTTCTTTCCAATCTATCGATCTTAACAGATTTTCAGTTCCAACGAAATTAGTGCCATTGTCGCTGTAAATAATACTTGGACGATCTCTTCTGGCAATAAATCTCCTTAATCCCAAGATGAACGCATTTGTTGATAAACTTTCTATCAGTTCAAGATGTATCGCGCGATAGACCGCGCAAGTAAAGAGCAAGATCCATGCCTTTTTTCCTTTTCTTAAATAAAGAGGACCGGCTACATCGACTCCGGTCACTTTAAATACCAGAGCATCTCGAACTCGATCTTCAGGAAGAGGTGCTGGAACAGTCTCTATATTCTTTGCGCTATATCTTCTACAACGAACACACTTCATAAGAACTTTACGTACTGTTTTTCTTCCTCTCGTCTAGTAATCTTGGTCTTTAACCGAATAAGGCCATCTGAGTCAAAAAAGGTACAAAGGTTGCTAACTTTACGTTCTTTGCCAAATGCTTCTATTTGTATTATCTTGCATATTTTCTTTTCTACAGTTTCTATTTCAGGGACCGTGAGTTCTCCTGATTTTTTAGAATCTGGTCTTCTGCAGTTGTTGATAAATCTGCATATCCAAGCAGTTATTCTTAACATTTTATGGTAAGATGAATATTTCTCAAAAACATGTTCTACCCTTTGCGTATTTAGTGCAGAAATGACTGATTTCCTTTTTTCTGAATTCACTATTTCCATGTCCGGTATTTCCCTTTGTCTAGGCCATTCTTCCTGATTTTTCTTCAGCCAGTCGGGGCCCTCCCACCATCTAACTACTAAAAGTTGTTTAGCGGTACAACCTCTTGATGGGAGGTCAGCTGGATTTTTTGTTCCAGCAATATGTTTCCACGTTTTTGGATCCGTCAGTTTCCTAATCTCCCTGACTCTGTTTTCCACAAAGACAGCCCAGACAATCTCTTCCCTTTGAATCCATGTCAAAACTGTTGTAGAATCCGTCCAAAAATGCGTTTCCACATTTTGCCATTGTAAACCACTTAAAACAGAAGAGCATAGTCTGGCACCTATCGTGGCAGCTATCAATTCCAGACGAGGGATCGTAATAGATTTCACGGGAGCTACCCTAGACTTCGATGCCAACAGATGAACTTCAACTCCAGAATTCGTCACAGTTCTCAAGAAAACTGCAGCAGCATACACATTACTACTGGAATCACAGAATGTGTGAATGCTGCAGAACTTCCTATTGTCCTTGCTGGAATGTATCCAACGTAGGAGGGATATTTCTTTTAAGAGAAAAAGGCTTTTATACCAATTCACAAAATTTTGTTTTGTACTCTCGTCGACTTCAGTATCCCAAGAAATTCCTGTTTTCCATAGGTTCTGCAACAATACTTTAGGATACAAGAGAACAGGACTAACAATACCAATAGGATCAAATATTTTGTGTGTTACAGCGAGAATTGTTCTCTTCGTTATTATACCCATTTCAAAATCTTCTAGCCAATTCAGATTCAAAGTTAAATTATCTTTCTGGGAGTTCCATAACAGACCCAATACGGGTGAAATAGTTTCATGTTTCAAGTTATCTCCGTTATGTAACCAATCTCGAAGATTAAACTTTCCTTCATACATTATTTCTCGAGATTTTTCGATGAACTGGATCATCTCGGATTTTTTGTCAAAACTGGCAACAACGTTATCTACGTAGAAGCTACGCAAGAGTTTAGCTATTATCTCTGTATCATATGAAGAATTTTTCATGTACTTTTGTAGATGGAATTCTATAAGAGCTGCCAAAAGGAAAGGACTACTCTTAACCCCAAATACTACTCTAGTATGACGAAATATTTTCGTTTTCCTTTCTTCCACATCATTCCAGCAGAAAAACGGAAGCCGGTCTCTATCTTGAGGCCTTACACTCATCTGTAAGAAAGCCTTTTCAATGTCTGCTATAGCAGCAAACTTGCCTTCCCGAAATCTCAACAAAAGAGAAGGAATTAGTTCTATCAAATTTGGTCCACACTCCAAACACTGATTTAGAGAAGGAGACGATTGTTTCCTCGCAGACGCATCAAACACCGGTCGAATTGGTGTTGAGTTATTTTCTTTGATCACCGGTCTATGTGGCAAATAATGTCCATAGTCAACCGCAATATTTTCTTTAACTTCTTCGATCACTCCTAAGTTACACCAGTCATTAAAAACTGCATTGTATGTAGAAAATAAATTTTGAGATAAAAGTTTCTGGGTGGTAGATTGTAGACGTTTCAACGCTAAATCCTTGTGGGTGGAAAGTGGTACATGATTCTCCGCCCACGGAAGTGCGACTTCATAACGCCCTTCTTCGTTTAGAGATACAGAATTTTCGAAATGCAATTTTGCTTGCAAATCCCTTTCCTCTCTAGCCTTTTTTGTAACTGGATCTGTTATTCCGATAGCATCAAGCCTCCACAGTTCTGACAGCGTGGCATCAGAAATATGTAAAGATAACGAAAGCGTGGAAAAGGAATTTTCTATTTCATAATTGTCAGTGTTCGCTTTCCCCATGACTATCCACCCAAGTCTTGTACTTACAGCAACTAATCTTCCCCAAGGAAGAACTTCGATTTTACCTGTAAATAAATTTGCAGCAACATCTGCCCCTAACAACAAATGAATCTCTTGGGGGTTCTCCTGAAATAATCTGCAATTTTCAAAAACATCACTGACGTAAATTCCTCTTCTTCTAAGTTCCCTAACCCAGTGTATATTTTTGATTTTAGGGACCGAAGAACATATTTTTCTTTCATCCAATACATTGATTTCGCAATTATACCGTTTATCTACGCTACCCAATTTTATTCTATAACGTTTATGTTTTTCCGAAACTTCTATGCCACCGAAAAGTCCGTGGGTTACACTTTGTTCACCTAAGCTTCTTAATTGTAACCTTTCTGCTGCATACCTGCTTATGTATGAGTTTTGACTTCCGGTGTCAATTATCGCTCGAACAAATTGGTTATTCCCTCTTCCATATATGCGAACAATTAAAGTTTGCAAATATACTTCTGAACATCCTGCTTGATTTCAAAGTACTTTATTTTCTATCTGTTTGTCTTTTTTAATTTCCGAAACTTCGACAGAAGGATTTTGTTTATTACACATAATAGTTGCATGTTGTTTTTTACAAATAGAACAAGTTATTTTTGTTCTGCAGTTTTGAGCCAAATGGTGTAATTTTAGGCATTTATAGCAAGCATATTTTCTTTTTAAAATGTCCCTTTTTTCTTGTAATGATAAGCCGGAAACTAAACTACAGTCATAAGTCTTGTGAAATTGATTACAGAAGACGCAGTTCATATTTTCCTCTCTGCATTCGGATTTTGTAAACAAATCCGTAGCGGTCGGAATCTTTGGTTTATTATGTCTATTTGAGAGACCATATGCGCTTTTCGTTGCAGGGGGGAAAGAAGACTGTCGCCGATCGGATACTTTTTGCTGTTGCGAAAGCGTTGACCTTGTGCGTTCGCGGGATGAAAGTTCTGCGTGTAAAAATGACATTAAATCTTTTATGTTATAATCTGTGCCAACATTTTGTGTTCTATGAAATTCAAGCGTTAATTCTGAAGGCAATAACTTCAAAATCATCGGACACAGCAAAGCACTGTAAGATTCCGATACAACATCTAACGCTTCGAGACATCTAATCTGTGTTTGTACTTTATCATACAAGTTACGAAATGTTTTTATGTCATTCGCATTTTTTAATGATTCAATATTCAGCAAATTATTCATGTGCGCATTAATAAGAATGTCTCTCCTTCCAAAACGGTCGTGTAAGATTTGAATTGCTGAATCATAATGTTTTGGCGATAACGGAAATCCTTGAACGCAGCTAGCAGCTGTTCCTCCTAAATATGCTTTCAGGTAATTAAATTTGTCTACTTTGTTCAATGATTCGTTATTATGTATTGAGGACTCAAAACTATTCCAAAAAGTAAGCCATTGACTACTGTTCCCATAAAATACGGGAATCGAAAGTTTTGGTAATTTAACATTAGGTGTATCTTTTACGAGGTCTCGTATATTTTGCTGTGTGTTCGGTGCATTTAAGTCATGATTAAGTTCCTTAATCCGTTTCTTAAGCCTGAATTTCCATAACGTTATCTTCTCGCGATATTGTTCTGTAATTTCGAATTCATTTTCGAATTCATCTACACTCAGAATTGGTTCAACTTCCACATCGGCATTAGATAGCGTTTCGGTTTTAGCATTAAGCTGTTCTAACAATTCTTCGAGCTGATTAATACTACCTTCAGATTTATTTAATTCACTTTCGATTTTCTTAAATAGTTTTGTAACGGCAGTTCTTAAGATACTTCTTTTCTTTTTTAATTTATCTACTTCAGCCATTATCTTTCTTAGATTCAAACATTTACACAAAAAAATATACGTCTCATGAAAAACAAATATTTAACTCTTACTTAGAAAAGAAAATTATTCTTTTGCTGAATACTTCAAGAACAAGTATTAAAATCTTCAATTTTAATATTCAGCTTTTGAATTCACTGTATTAGAACTTTTCAAAAAACCTGGCGTCCCTGTTCGGGCGCCATAAAAATGTTGCATCAGGTTCTTCTATTTACAATAAAATTAATGTAAAATTCCTTACCTGCTGCATCTTCAGTGTTCACGACGCCAGGCTTCTAATAATCACGTTTTCAGTAAGAGTTTCTATTACTGCTAACAAGCCATCTTGTCTTTTAATTATTTATTGAAATAATAAGCTAATATACACTATTTACAAGGTAGGTGATAATTATTTTAAGACAGTACATTTTTAGTTCTGAGTCTTTACGCTCCTCAGAGCGGTTCCAATCTCCACTGCTTCTCGGAACTTAATTACAGCAAAAGTAAAAGGAAGAGATGCCCGCCACCTAGTGGCAAGAATGTGACAAGTAGCCTCAACACTTGTCGACCTATCCAGAACGGTTATCCCGGTGAGAGTCGCCAATGTAACTGAAAAGTCGAGAGTTATTAAGAAAGGTGAAGTGGTTGCAACATGTACTCCAGTAACCAGCGTTGAAAGAAAGAGTAACATCCCAGAATCCGTGTCCCCAGAGAGCATTACATCGGAGTTATTGCAGAATGCACAATTAAACGATAAAGAGAAAAATGCTGCCGATCGCGTCATTAAAGATCTTCAAGTTGTTTTCTCCCGCTCGTCTTCTGACGTGGGTCGAACTAGTTTGACACAACATAGAATAGATACTGGCGATCATCCCCCGATCAAGCAACATCCAAGACGTCTACCGTTTGCTAAACAGGAAGAAGTGCGAACACTGTTGAAAGATATGGAAGAAGGCGATGTCATCGAGCCTTCAGCGAGTCCATGGGCATCTCCCATCGTTCTCGTCAGAAAGAAAGACGGCTCAACAAGATTTTGCGTTGACTATCGCCGGTTGAATGAGGTTACGAAGAAAGACAGTTACCCTCTTCCTAGAATTGATGACATTCTAGACACTCTTTCTGGAAGCAAGTGGTTCTCAACACTTGATTTAAAGAGTGGGTATTGGCAGGTAGAAATCCATCCTGATGACCGAGAAAAGACGGCATTTACTACGGGACAAGGACTTTGGCAGTTCAAAGTGATGCCGTTTGGACTGTGTAATGCGCCGGCAACATTCGAACGTCTTATGGAGACTGTTTTGAAAGGACTTTCCTATGAAGCCTGTCTGATATACCTGGACGATATCATCATCGTCGGAAAGAGTTTTGAAGAGCATCTAGAAAATCTTAGAAAGGTGCTTCAGAAACTGAAAGAGGCCAATCTGAAGCTGACTGCCGCTAAATGCAAATTGTTCCGAAAGGAAGTGACTTACCTGGGACATGTCATCTCTGCAGAAGGTGTGCGCACGGATCCTGAAAAGGTATCAGCGGTTAAATCCTGGACGCGTCCCGAAAATGTCCATCAGCTGAGAAGCTTCCTAGGGCTTTGCACCTACTATAGGAGATTCGTGAAGAACTTTTCTTCCATCGCAAGACCACTTCACAAGCCGACAGAGAGCAAGCAAAGATTCTTGTGGACAAAGGAATGCGAGGATGCATTTAACAACTTAAAGGAAGCTTTAACATCTGCTCCAATCCTGACGTATCCTCAGCTCGACAGACCATTTATTCTCGACACCGACGCGAGCAATGAAAGTGTCGGTGCTGTTTTGTCCCAAGAAATAGACGGCCAAGAACGTGTAGTAGCTTACTGGAGCAAGTGCCTGTCTAAACCGGAGAGGAATTACTATGTCACAAGGAAAGAGTTGCTCGCCATAGTCAAAGCTCTAGAACATTTCCATCATTATCTATACGGGAGAAAATTCCTCCTCCGCACGGACCATGCCTCATTGGCCTGGCTTTTAAATTTCAAAACTCCTGAGGGTCAAATAGCCAGGTGGATACAGAGACTCCAAGAATATGACATCACTATCCGTCATCGTAAGGGATCATCACACGGAAACGCCGACGCCCTGTCTAGAAGACCTTGCCAAGAAAGCTGCCGATATTGTTCCAGGGTGGAAGCGAAATACGAGTTGCTGACTCCGGTCGCAAGACAAATTACATTATCAACATCGGCTGATCGAGACCCGTGGAGTGATGATGAAGTCAGGAAAGACCAGCTGGAAGACCACGACATTAAACCCATACTTGATTTAATAGAGTCATCAAACAGAAAACCTACATGGCAGGACATTTCTATCTGTAGTCCTACAACAAAACAATACTGGGCACTCTGGGATTCACTTCACATTCGAAACGGCGTCTTATACCGGAAATTCGAGTCGGATGATGGGAAGACGTTCCGATGGCAACTGATACTTCCAAGATCCCGGATTCCTGATGTCCTCAAAGAACTACATAACAGCCCTACAGGAGGTCACTTTGGAATTATGAAGACCTTACAGAGAGTTGAGCGCTTTTACTGGAATAATGCAAAGAATGACGTGCAAAAGTGGTGCCGATCTTGCGATGCCTGTGCAGGTCGGAAAGGACCGAGGAAACGCAGCCGAGGCAGACTGCAACGTTACAACGTAGGTGCGCCTTTTGAACGTATCGCCTTTGACATCCTGGGACCTCTGCCACGAACTGCTGATGGCAACAAATACATACTCGTTGTCATTGATTACTTCACCAAGTGGCCTGAAGCTTATCCTATTCCTGATCAAGAGGCAGTCACAGTAGCTGAGGTAATGATACAGCACTGGATTTCCAGGTTCGGAATGCCTCTTCAGTTACATTCCGATCAGGGAAGGAATTTTGCCTCGGCAGTAATCAAAGAACTATGCAAACTACTTGGCATTGACAAAACTCAAACGACGCCATTGCATCCCCAGTCGGACGGCATGGTAGAGAGGTTCAATCGAACCATCCTTAATAACCTCTCATTAGTGGTTTCCAGAAACCAACAGGACTGGGACAAGAAATTACCACTCTTTTTACTGGCTTACCGCAGTGCTGTCCACGAGACTACCGGCTATTCTCCATCACAGATGCTCTTCGGTCGTGACCTTCGTCTGCCTTGTGATCTATTGTTTGGCCGCCCTCCGGATGCTCCTTCATCGTCTGAGGAATATATTCAAGATCTCCAGGCCCGGTTTGAAGTGATGCACAATTTTGCACGAGAGCGAGTCAACTTGGCGACGGAGAAGATGAAGACCCGCTACGACACAAGAGCTACTGAACATCAATTCCACGAAGGAGACAAGGTGTGGTTGTGGAATCCGACTCGACGGAAAGGACTTTGTCCGAAATTACAGTCACCTTGGGATGGGCCGTACACAGTCCTGAACAGGCTGAATGACGTCGTGGTTCGGATTTGTAAGTCTTCGAACTCTAAACCTAAAGTCGTTCATTACGACAGGTTAGCTCATTACTATGGCCATAGTACATAATGTAAATAATTGTAAATAGTATCAGACCATGGTCCTTTTTTGTTTTTAAATGTGTAATTGATTTGTTTTGTATTTAGTATTTGATAGTATTTGATTTGTTTAAGTTAGTTATTGCATTTATTGTTCATGTTGTTTGATATTGTAATGTAATGTTTATGCCTCAGTTGCATTTATGCCACAGTCGTAAGTTTAGCTTCCTGTTCAGGGATTGTACTGCCCGGGACGTGCAGTCCTTGGGAAGGGGGCAGTGTTACGAATTTAGTATTTAAAAAGCTAATGTTAGTTCAATTATAAATTAAATGGTTTTATTTCTCGCGCAGTGCAGCGCGTGACGAATATTAAAAGAAAGCTAAGCCGGAAAATTGAAAATACAAGAGCGCGTGCATTAAATAAATAAATATCTCTTTTTGATTTCGAGAAAGTACTGTAAAATTCTAGCGCGTGATTTTAAAATCTTATAAAAGGAAGAAAACATCTCAGTTTGTAGCAGTTGCTTAGTTTGTTGTTGCTTAGAAAACTGCTCTTGTTGATTGTAGCGAATTCGCGATTAGCGTTCTTTAGCTGTTTTGAATTACGTTCTATTGGATATTTGAGTAGTTAAAAGATAACTACTGTGAGATATTGTAATTCTGCATGATAATTTGAGAAAATTTAAGCATTTTTGTTGTGATAATAATAAATTTTTGTTCATTTTTCATCGGACTTGTGCATTCATTTCATAACGAACCCGTACGCACGCAACAATATGTAGAGAAGATATGTAGAGATAAGATTGTTTAAGGGAAGGAAACTTTCAAGTTTCGCAGCTGTAGCCTGCGGCATTAAGACGATCATCACGGAGAGTCTAGCCTTTTGCAATTCTCTTGAGAGCTCACAGGTACTGAACAATATATAGCAATCAATCTCACTTAGCGGAATCATTGAAGTAAAATTCTGGGAGGGATGGGAAATAACAAAAGAACTGCTTGACAATTTTCAGAGGTTTAGGGTTATTTTCGCGACATTTTACGGGAAGTTCGGTCCAAAACTAGCGACAGTTTTAAAGAGATTCGCAGATAATCACTCGACAGGCTAAGGGTTAATCGATACAGGAATAAATAGAACTATCCATTATTCCTCCATCATCTGCAGGTAAGAGAATCGTCAGAAAATTAGAACTGTTCGCTACGAATGGCACAAAAATCAAAACATGTGGACGCAAACTACTCAAGCTTGACATTGGACATAGCCGATCATTCAGTTGGCCCTTTACAATTGCGAAAGTGAACAAACCGATAACGGGTACAGATTTTTCTTGCAAATTTTATCTTTTCGGTAAATTCGAAACATTGAAAGCTGATTAATGGCACTACATCGTTAACAATTACTTGAACTCCTTGACGTGCATGATCCATATAAAATATTATTAACGATTTCCCGGATTTGCTAAAACTGGACTTTGTTAACAATAAAGTTAAAAATTATAATATCGAAACCAGAGGTCCACACGTTTTTGCTAAAGCTTGGAGCCTATCAACAAAAATAAATAAATAAATAAAATAAAATAAAAGAATAAAATAAAATAAAATAAAAACAAAAATAAACTCAAAGCAGCTAAAAAGGAGTTTGAATTTATGCTCCAAATGGGTTTATGCAGACCGTCCGAGAGTAACTGGTCGAGCCTTCTACATCTTGCTAAGAAGAAATCGGGCAATTGGTTACCTTGCGGGGACTACCGGGCGTTAAACAACGTCACGATTCCTGAAAGATATCCTTTTTCATTTTTAACAGATTGCAACTACATTTTAGCGGAAACAACAGTTTTCTCATCCGTAGACCTCATCAGAGCGTACCAACAAATTCCGGTTTGCGAGGAAGACATACCCAAAACAACAATTCTCACATCTTTCGGTTTATTGGAGTTCCCATTCATAATTTCGGCTTACGCAATGCGGTCCAAATGTTCCAACGTTTCATGAATAAGGTGCTGAATGAACTAGAATTCGTATTTTGCTATTTGTGTAACATTCTCATACTTTCTTCCCATGAAGAAACTTATCGACAACATGTACGAACAGTCCTTGAGAGACTAAACGAGTATGGTATGTGCATTAATGCAGCAAAGTGCAAATTCGGTCAAACTAAACTTGCATTCCTAGGATACGAAGTGTCAGCTGACCCACATAGCACAAAAACATCCTTGGGATATCCCGAGGATGTTGCTCGCGGGATATGCGCACATCCTCAGGACATCCGGGAATATCCCGCGAACCTCCTAAACACCTCCTCCCGAGTGCTTAATGTCACATCCCGGGATATCCTCAGGACATCCTAACTAAGTCCCATTGACAGCGTGCGGGATGTTATTAGGATATGAACTCCTACTTACTACATCCTCAGGACATCCCGGGATATCCCACTAACCTCCTAAACACATCCCATTATATCCTAAAAACATCCTATCTATGTCCCATCGACAGCGTATGGGATGTTATTAGGATTTAATGTCCTACTTACTACATCCTCAGGACATCCCGTAATAACCCAGTTTCCTCCTAAACTCATCCTCCCGAGTGCTTAATGTCACATCCCAGTATATCCTCAGGACATTCTATCTAGGTCCCACCGACAGCGTATGGGATGTTATCAGGATTTGAAATACTAGTTACAATATCCCTTTAACCTCTTAAATACATACTCTCAACTGCTTAATGTTACATCCCAGTATATCCCCAGAAATCTTTTTTATATTCCAGTGAAAGTGTGTGAAGGTGTTGTGATAACCTGAAACTTGCTTATTTTCCACAGACAGTCTCAAGTCCTCCATCTGTGGTTACTATGGAAAAATAAGAAATTTTAAGAATATTTATACAATTTATTTTCGAATTTGAATTTGAATTTATTTAATAATTTGTAAATATATCTAAAACGGAGCAAGAGACTTGAAGTGAATTATTAATACAAAATATTATAAGAGAAAATTTTACTTTAAAATATTAAAAATCTTTCGATCATTTTTAACATTCAATAGCCCAAAACTGAATTCTTCGATATATTCATAATTAAATTATTCTACAAATTCAGTTCTGACTTCACTTAATTTGTATTCAAAATTCAATAATAAAATTAAGCATTTAATTATCTTTAAGTAGTGGACCAGATGTGTGTAAGTTTTGAAATTCTGAACTCGTTACGTTGATTGAATCATTATTCATGGCTATAATATGATTGAACAGTTCATGAGTTCGTCTTGCTATTTGCTGTAACGGAGCGGAAGATTTTCTAGTCAATTTTTTTATAGAAGATATATAGCTTTCAAATTTAAATGCACTGTAATTATCTAACAGCCCAAACATTTTTACATCTTCGCAAATATGCAGTAGGCCGTGAACATTATGAGCAATATACTGTTTTTCATAATAAAGCCCAAAATTTACTACTAAGAGTTTTAATAGAGACTGTGCGTATTCATCAATTGCCGTCTGATTCTGTATTTTGCATAAGCGTCTAATCGAAATATGAAGTAGTAAAAAATGGTCATGTAGCTTTTTGTTAAATTAAAAAAATAAATAAATAAATAAGTGGGCTAGTGTACAGTAAAAATTGACGGTATTCTGTAGCTTTCCAGTGTTTCAATTCTTTTAAAGTTGGTTCGTTGGTTTTCTTGCAAATTCAATTGGTACATAAGGCTTTAAAAACTGGTCATTTAACACTTAGCCTGTCGAGTGATTATCTGCGAATCTCTTTAAAACTGTCGCTAGTTTTGGACCGAACTTCCCGTAAAATGTCGCGAAAATAACCCTAAACCTCTGAAAATTGTCAAGCAGCTCTTTTGTTATTTCCCATCCCTCCCAGAATTTTACTTCAATGATTCCGCTAAGTGAGATTGATTGCTATATATTGTTCAGTACCTGTGAGCTCTCAAGAGAATTGCAAAAGGCTAGACTCTCCGTGATGATCGTCTTAATGCCGCAGGCTACAGCTGCGAAACTTGAAAGTTTCCTTCCCTTAAACAATCTTATCTCTACATATCTTCTCTACATATAATAAAAGAAAGAGTCTGTCTGTGTGTGCGCGCCTTTCGTTCGCGCTGCGCGTAAGCTAATAGACCCACGGCTACGAAATTTGGTACATAGGTACATCTACACAAGAGCCAGTGCACTTCGAAGCGATTTTTTCGAAATTCGAATACGAATTTATTTTATTTCATGTTTTGTAACGAAATCGTGTCATTTTGAAACATAATGGGCTATAGGAAAGTGAGATTTTACTCTACAGACTCCATTTTAAAATCGTCATTGAACGTAGGCACTTAGCTATTTTACGAACTTAACCCCCCGAGCGTTACGGGTTTTTTCAGAAAACGACGTAAAAATAATCGTGTTTTCTTACCAGGACTGTCGCAAAAGGTTCAAGCATTTTTACTCAAACTGCTTCAAAAGCGGGCCCCCCTTACCATGTGGATATAATTAAGCTAATTCTCTCCTCCATTGAATTTAGCGAGTGAAATTAGTTTTTTTCCCTATGGTATCTTCGTCACGAGACTGGTTGCTAAAATAGTATTTTATCTTCTATTTGGCTACTTTATAATTTGCACACTAACACATATGCTATATATTACTCGTACCTTAAATCAAGATGTGTGCCGAATACAGAAAGTTAGTCAATATACATCAGTAAGAGAAACTACGTAAAATGCTTTAAATTTTCAGTTTCTTTAAGGAATTGCTTCGATAATGGTGAAAATTAATCTTGCATTTTTTTTATTCTTATTTTCTGAGGAAATACTTTTTAATATACAAAGGGAATTTGTGAGAATTTTTTTCTCTCGTGTTCCAATTTTTCGAATACAAATTTTTCGCAACTTATTTTAGTATTATGTTTATATTTAATTTTCAAATATTATAAGTTTATTCCAGTTTAAAGTGTTAGATTTAAATGATTCTTTAGATTGCATCATAAATTTATTAGTAGTTAGTTATTTATGACACCGTTTTGACTTGTGAGAAATAAATAAAGTATTGTAATCGCGAAACATTTCGATTTTCATATTTCAAAGGAAATTTCCATTTTGAATAGTTCCATCATGACGTTTACACGTACGTATGACGCATAACTTAACATAAAATGTTGAAATTTTATGTTTGGGACTTATGACTAGTTTTAGCGCGACGTATGTCTGTACGTATGTATGCATGTATATCGCATAACTCAAAAACGGTTAACCGTAGAATGTTGAAAGTTTCTGTATGGGGCATCTGTATAACATCTAATTGTGCACCTCTTTTTTTTATTGCTTTCGCCAGTGCCAAAGGGGCATTTTGAAATGGAAGATCATATCTCATTTTCAAACGAAATAGGTTTAAATGAAGTTTAGCAAAAATTGAGTTTCATTTATTTGTCGTACAAGGAAGTCATGTGGTGTCCGCATCAGATTTTTTAAGATGTTTCAAAATAAATAAATATATGGTTTGAATATCAAATGATCTCAAATGTATCAGCTTTATTTGTTTGTAAATATTCTACAAGGAAGTCAAGAAATAATCTAAATAGCATACCTTGAGAAGAAATATATTAAATACATTTTCTTTTCAAGGAAAGTTGAAATTTGAAAGAATAACTGATTAAATTTTCTTTAAATCCTTTTATAAAATATTACATATAAAACCAGTTACGGTTTTCAGAAAGACAATTTAAGGAGGAAAATATTGTTTTAGAATGCATATCGCATAATATTTCCACCTTAAATTGTTTTTCTGAAAAATATTTGTGTAATATTCATTCTAAAGTAATATTTTTACTCATAAATTTGGTATGCTTAAATTTGTGTTATCTACCTGTATATAATATAAGCAGTCTGTTCAACTACAATGTAACAATGATACAAGCTCTGTGTAAAGATCGATTTCTATCATCTATGTCCATCTGTTCTATAATCTATTTCTAACTCTATAATCAGCCAAAATAGTGTTATAATTATCCTTTTGAATATTGGAACGGGTAAAATATATCAATATGAAATATGCGATCAAGTAAAATTATCTCATTGCTGTTACAGGAGGATGTTGTGTGTAAAACGTCCTTTAAAAGGTGGCAAAAACACATAAGGGTTTTAAGTTTAGTTTTATTTATTTGATTGCGGCAAAACAAGTATTCGTAAGTATTATCTGCCTAATGAAGGCATGCTTTCGTGGAGAACTGCTTAAGGAAAACTGGTTGGCACTGACGTTAACACATAAGGAAAACCATGAAAGCTTCCATGGAGTCAGCCTGTTCGCCAGAACTAGGCACTGGCTCGAAGTACTAGTGTTCAGAGATATTACCGCTGTACTATGTTAGAATTTTAAATCTATGTCATCTTTAAGTTATTTAGCAGATACTATGTAACAACAAATTACTAAATTCTCAATGACTTGATTCAAGTAATTTTCTATAAAACTGGGCCTTCTGGTGGCCGATTGGATAAGCCCAAAGAATTTGAGTTTTTGACCTGGGCCAGAATCATGGCAAATGCCTGGCTGCATTTGTGGATTTCTACATAGGGAGTACAAATGTGAGGTAGGTTTCCTTACAGAATCCTTCACGAAAGCATTACGCTCTTTAGGCAGATAACCTTAGTATTTTTCATCGCTTACAGTTAAATCAAATGAGCTTCCGATAAAGTGCGATGTAAAAGTAGGACCGACGAAGTACGACAGTCCTCTATATACATATATCGTTCTGAGGAAGTACGATATACATATACAGAGAAAGTATGACATAAAAAAGGCAGTAAATACATTTGAAGTGTTGAAACTTTTTTCGAAGGAGAATAAAATGCAAACAATATTTTGCTTATAGACACACTTTCCAAACTGGGATAAATCAGAGTGCAGAATGCACTTAAAACAAATTAGCTTGAATAATTTTATCAAAAAACTTATTCATGAATGAGAAATCATAAACACAATTTTTGTTATTTTTTACGTTCTAGAGACATTAGGTATTTTGGAAGCAGAAAAAATGAAAAATAAGCAATGACGGGAAGCGAACCATGGACCTTACAATTATGCGCTGAGCGTGCAGACTACCACACCACGAAGGCAACCAAGAAGGTGGGATTTGGCAACTGGGTTTTTAGGTCGCCTAATCCAGGGGAAGGAGAATCATCATCCAACACCCTTTTAGTTCGGGCGCCACTGTAGAGAAATTAGGTAATTTTTGGAAAGCAGGAGTGATGAAAAATATGCAACGCCTTTGCCGGGAATCGAACCCCGGACCTCTCAATTACGCGCTGAGCGTGCAGACCACCATACCACGAAGGCGGGAGAAATATCTTATAATGTAATGAAATTTATAAGTATTAAAAATTTTAATACAGCTAAATTAAAAGTGTATATAAAATTAACTGCGATAATTCGATTCTTCGGTTATCGCCGTTTCAATTATGCAATTTTAATGTAATAACATAATTACAAAATATTTTTGCCGGTTTTTCAGCCACCTTCTAAAAAGGGAGCATATGATATGACGTGATTTTCTTCACTGCTTAGCTGTTCGATATATTGCTCATTAGCTGTTTATTTATCTGATGTCTCACTATATATGTTATTAAATTAAGCAAAACTTTATGTATAATGCAACTTAATATTTGCCTATAGCAGTTCTGTTACAGATCAGACATACGTACATATTATTTGTCTCATCGGTATATCATATACCTGGGAGTCTAAATTCCCTTTTCTCATTATTTAAAATCTGATAAAATTATTACCTTTAAGCTTAGGTAATCTGGAATACCTTGTCACGCAAGGAAATTTCCCTTAAATTGTGCATTTTACATCCATTCGGTCGTTTCCCCCCCCCCCAAGTCCAAAAGTACAGGTTGGCTCTGAAGGACTATTAATTTCGTTTTGGCATTTTGCTAAGAGGCTGAATCACTTTTGAAATCGTTGCCACCATGTATTATCGCTCTGTCTTATATTTAAAGAAATTAAATAATGAAGAATCTCAATAAATGTACGTATGTTTCTCGCATTGTGATAAAACAACGGTACCTAGAGCCACCCAAATTTGAATAACATAATTTTCCATAGAATATGGGCACGTGGAAGCCCTAATTTGAATTTGAAATTTATTTTATTATCGATTTCAGATTTTGTAACCCTTCAACGAATTTTTGATTAAAAAAACGAAACGATTTTAAAGCGAGCATTAGCAACACTGTACGGGGAAAAAAATTATCTCCAGCGCGAGGCTCTGTATCGGAAATTCTAAAGATATGTAATTTGAGATATTGCTGTTGAACTGAATTTTATAGTTTGAGTTACAATGCAATTTCCTTGTAATTAACTATATAAGAGTTACAATGTAAGTATTTATATACTACGTGCATTATCGAGATGCTAATAGAAACCAAAAAAAAAAAAATTCTTTGTAGCAAAATTGTTAACGATATTATTTCTCCAAGACATTTACGCAGGTGTGTATTCTTTTCATGAATGATGAAAAATAAGTTAACAGTTTTCTAAGCAGATGCTCCAAATTATACAGCTTTGAAGATTAAGTAATGAAAACATAAACTCTTATTTCTGGTTATGTGCTGAAAAAGATATTACCCTTTTCAAAGAAAACACCTAATAACGGAATCTTCAAATTGACTTCAACGTAAATATACCTCCAGGGGGTACTGAACTAAAAGCTTACCACCTTTGTACATTTTCTACTTTGTATGGGAGACCATTACCTTTGTGCAAGGACAATCTATAATTCTGATCTTTCTCAGTTTGTTCCTTTTGTTAACTATGAGGAGAAATGGAGCTACCGTAAATTCTAAATTTATTGCTTCTTCCAAAGACTCTGATTTCAAGTTGTGTATTTGCCGTCTGTTAGTAATTTAAGCTACCCTAGCTTTAAATTCAGAAACATCCTTTCATCAGTAATTACAGTACATATAAACACAATATCATTATTTAAATTCAGACTTTAAAATCTTCATCTATGTTAAACTATAGAAAGCGCAAGCAGTTTATTTCGTGAAAATTTATCACATTTTTCGTAGGAATTATTAAAACGGTTTTGTATGTAAACTATATATATATATGTAAACACACAGAACAAAACACTGTGTATACATATGGTGATGTATGTTTGTGAGCATGAGTGCGCGTGTATGTTATATTTCCCTATTATATATCAGTATTTTATTGAAAGTAGTTGTAGACGACATTTAATAAAAAAAAACTGAAAAGTATAGTAAATCTCAAAATGCCATTATGAAACTGAATATTACATGAAATCGAAAATTTACGTGAAGCAACTATGGAATGAAAATAAATTCTAGTTAGGTTTCACGGCATACAAAATAACACTTTAATCTAACCACTTGAGTAAAACGAATGCCAAGAAAATATCCTGAAAATGTATATCGGTGAAAAAAATCTCCGGAAAATGCCTCACGGAAAATATGCATCTGGTTAAAAATATCGCTAGAATAATAAACAATGTAAATCTTTTTATCAGGTACATATACACATGCACCTTGAAAAATATTTGTAATTTTTATACTTTGTAGAGATATATAGAGGATTCTTTAATATTAAATATATTTTTCATTTATTTATTACAAAATATTCTTTCTTGCTAAAAATATGCTTAATGATTACATCGTTTATATATCCTAATTAATTATAAATATTTTTTTAGTTTTTTGTTATTTGTGTTTCGTTTCTGAGAATTGTTAAAATTTAGGCAATCTGAATTTTACACAAAAATAAATTCTTTCCTTAGTAACAAGTATAACTTTTGCATTAGAAATTATTCACGATAAATGCAATCTTGCTTTTTCGCCAACAGAATGTTTTGGCTTATTTGACTACATCAAAGCATGCTAGAGCTGTTTGCCTAAGAGGAGGGTCTCTTCGTGGAGGACTTTTTAAAGGTTAGGTTATTTAATTACGGCAAAGCCTCGAGGGCTATCTGCCTAAGGGGAAGGATGGCTTCGTGGAGGACTTTCTAAGGGAAACTGGCTCGTATACACGTTACACATGGTGAAAACCACGAAAACAGCCATGCAGCCAGCCCGTTCGCGGGATTCGAACCTCGGACCGAACTACCAGTGTTGTTCAGCACTTTACCGCTCGGCCGCTGGTGGGCCCCAGGACTTTTTTAAAAAAAACTGCTCGTATATATGTTATATATGCGGAAAACTATGAAAACGCCCCTGCAGCCAGCCCGTCCTCCTAGAATCGAACTTAAGTCAGAACTCGGTATTCTGCGACTATTCAGCGAATTTACCGTTCGGCTGACAGTGACAGAATGTCTGCTACCTATACATTAATCTACTACAGAGGTATATTTGTTTCCGAGAAAGAGATGCGAAACAGAAAAGAGATGCGAATGTGCCAATTGGTAGTGCTCTATTTAAATGGTCAACGTGTAAGTTAAGTGGGTGGCCAAATCAAGTAAATGTTTTAATGATATATCTAGCATCTAGATATGATTCGAAAATTTTTTTGAATTGGAAAGGCAACGATCAGTTTACAAACAAACTTAAAAATAATTGAACATAATATTCATTTTCAAATACTATTCTATCTAATTTTCGAAGTTAAAATGCCCAACAATTCATATAATTAATGCTGTCGTGCTAGTACATTTATAAAGACTTACTGGTTTACCTTGCGTCCTGTGGTGGTGCAAGTAGTAGCAGATCCAGCTAGTAAAATTGGAATATCTGTGGTTCGAATCCCGGTCCTTAAGGGAGGAGAATATAAGGAATAATCTTTTTTTTGGAGGGTGCCCTTGTAAGGTAAATTGACAGCACGTCTAGATGAATAAGTTTGAAGAATCATGATTGTGATCCAAGCCTCATCAGTGGTTAAGATACACCTCTGAATACTGGCAGTTCGACCTGTTTTGGGTTCGATCACAAGCGAACTGACCGGCTGCATGTTTGGTTCTTGTGATTTTCCCCCTGTATAATATGCTAGTTTCTCTCAAAATGTACTCCACGAAGGCATCCTTTCTCATAGGCAGGTAGCCCTCGCAGCTTTGCGTTATTTAAATAACTGAATCGATCATGATTTTGATCCTTCCAAGGACGTTTTGAGTTTACCTGTTTCATGGCTTTACTATTATTAATGAATTCCACTCAGGATGTTATCCAAAAATATATTAACAACTCAGATTATTCGAGAATTTTTTTTTCTATCCGAATACCCAGTAAAACACCTTTGTTATGCATGAAAACTATTATTCATCAGTTTTCACTGAGGGATGGTAATTGAAAGAAATATGATTACTTTCTAAAGCTTAAATGTGAGTTTTAGTATGGAACAAGAAAGATACTAGGATGCTGAAACAATGAAATTTTTATTAATTACATAAGAATAAACTGGCGGTTCTAGCTTCATTAATCGTTCACATTATGCTATTTGTAATTATTCAACTTAGAGTGAATCACTTAGTTTTAAAAAACAAGTGATTTATGCATTTACAATTACCAGACAAGGCATTTTTTAAAGCATAAAGATAATTAAATGTATTTTAAAAATTGAGTTCGTAATCAAGCTTCGCTATCTAGGAATAAGATATAGCGCTGCAGTTAAGTTATATTCTTTCTTAAAAATATATTTCTATTGTTCACCTATTAAAAATAACAATTAACAGCGTGTGTTTTTGAAAATATCCCTAAATGCAACATAAATACAAGGCAGATTTCTTTAGGGAATCCTTTACGAAGACATTTTATCACTTAGGTGGAAAACGTTTTGCTAAATTAAACTCTAAATTTACAAAGGCGATTTTATGAGAAAACAGAAGGAGGACTCTACATTGGACTAATAATTAGCAAGTTGCTCATCAGGAAAAAATAATGGCAATCTTGGATAAAATGAAAATCAGAACGATATTATTGCAAATTCTTCAATAAAGCATTTAACATACTGCAAATTAAAAATTTAAAAAAGCGTTCTTTATTTTGTGAGTTTATTTGTGAAACTATGTGAGAAATAACCTCATTTTATCTTGTAATATTGGAAAATGTTTTCAGCTGTCATTATCTATCACAAATTAAATACCTTGAAATTGGATTCATTTTAAGCTGTTTAAAATATTATTTGTGTTCGTGCTTAGGGTGAAGAAATGTTTGTGTGCTGTGTTCATTCATAAATATATGTATTTCGCCAGGATTTTGATTTTGCACTTCCCAGTTTTTATCAAATAACATAAAATTAGCATTTCATGGAAAAAAAAAAAAACATTTTTTGTTTATCTTTAATTTAAACAGCAAAGGGATTAGAATTTTTGTTACTTTGCAAAAAGTACTTAGTAAAAAGATGAATTTCGAATTTGAAATGTTTTTGCTATTTGGTTAGTAAATTAATTAATATAATGTAGTATACTATTTAGTTAACTATGTTTTTATTGGGGGAACCATTTAAGGACATATTATAACGGTGGAAATTACTTTTTTTCTTTTTGAAGTTCCTCTATACATTATAAAATTAACCAATTGATCAAAATTTGCATTATACAATAAAATAAATACTGTAACACAACAACAACGATAAATAGCCTTCTTATATAACAGCCCCAATTAAAATTGCTAACTAACTAAAAACAACGAACGTGGAGACATTTCTATTATGTAGTAAAGTAAGCTTTAAAATATTTTGGAAGAGCTGGTCATAAATTATGTGAAAGAAAGTGAATCCAATTTTCATTTTAAAAAATTTTCTTATAATGTGTCAGCTTATTTTAATCCATTTTATCTTGTAATAACAACATGATATTGTTTCAGATTAAAAATAATGAATGCAATATCTCCATATTTCGAAATGGGCTTATTTAGTTATGCTGTTATAACTACTAATAACTGTTGATGAAACATTTCCACAGCAACATAATTTTGATCTGCTATGCAAGTTTATTTATGTGTTTATTTTTTTTAATAAATATTGAATCGCCGAATGTAAAAGAAAGCATTAATAAAATCTTTAAATGCCTGTCTTTGAGTCTGAGTTCGAACACAGCATATTTAAAACAAGAGACTATTACAAGACTTTGCTAGGATCCTGCTAGCCGCGCAAGACGCTTTTTTAGAAGGAAACAACTGATTGAAAGCGTGTGTTCAAATATCACATCTGTCATTTATCTGTGGAAGAAAAGGTAGGACTTTTGTATGAGTATGTTTCAAAGCTTGTTTTTCTGTTCCCTAAGTACGCCAATCCCCAGGGGTGTAATTAGTCTTTTACGACAAATCTGAACTACTGCAGTTCTTCCGAAACGTGAAGAGAATATACTTACGATGACATTACTGAATGATCTGAAAGCCATCTGCTATTCTGAACTATTTTGTACTTTCTTTAAAAATGCAGAAGGTTATAAGTACAGGTTTTTTGCGCATCTACAGTTATTGTTTTCTAATTACTGTCATGTAACATAAATGCAAAAGCATTTAATATTTATTTAGTCTTTCACATAATATGTCAAAACAAATTTCTCTTAAGTCATCTGTTTATGGCTGAAGTTGCTATGTGTATTTCTTTAATTTATGCTATGGAAGTTAAAAATACAGCAATCAATAAAAAATATAAAAATTCTGCACATGTGAAAATAAAATTATGGTAAAATGCTTGAACACCATCTCCAAAACAAGAGACTAAATTAAAAAAAAAATCATGTTTAAGCTAAAATATTAATGTCTTGCAAAATCTTTTCTAACATACGTGACAATTTTCTATAGAGGGACAAGCTTTTTTTTACTGCTTAGACCTAGAGTACTTCTTTTTTACTTCTTACTAAACAATCATAGATCCTTTCCCAGATTTTACTAATCAAGTCTTGCTGGCCTAAGATGTAATACTTTGATAAAGAAATTCTAAAAAGGTTAGCTTTTTTTATTTCAGTAATTCTAAATACTTTTAAAAATTTGGACTACTACAAATTTTATTAAAACTCATACTATGATTCAAAAAGGTGCTTCAGACCGAAGTTTTTAAATTAAGAAACTGTATTTGATATGGTAATGAAGTTAAAATACCATTGCACCTGCTTAGACAATATTCAATCTAAGAATGCTACTATTTTAGAGAATTCTATGCATTTCAAATAAAAAATAGCACAAATAATTATTATATATTCAGATTATACACGACTACTGCGTCATTCGCCAACAACATATATTCAAAAAACAATAAAAAAAAAAAAAAAAGTCCAAAAGGACATTTCTTTAACGTTTTGTGTGCTACCTTTATTTATTAAATACAATGTTCTTTGCACTTACACCATAAAATTCAGTTCAATAGCAATGTCGATAATTTTAAAATGAGCATATATTTAGAATTTCCGGTACACAATTCCGCGCGCTAGAGATAAAAAGGTTTCCACCCCCGTAGATTTTTGCTATTGCTTGGTTTGAAATCTTTGAGATTGTTACTCAAAAAAAAAAAGTTTCACGAAATATGAAATAGATAATAAAACAAATTCCAAATTTCAAATTTGGTCTTCCACATGCCCATATTCGTAGGAGGATTACGTCATTCAAACTTGGATGGCCTTTTTTCAAACCTTTTTTTTATCACAATGCGAGAAATATACATACATTTACGCAGATTTTCATTATTTAATTACTTCAAATGTAATGCAGGACTAATAACATTTGGTGGCAACAGTCTGAAAGTGATTCGCCGTTTCTAGTGACTCAACGCAAAATCGCAAAAACGAAAACTGTATTAGTATTTAAAACAATAGTCTCTCACGGACTATCGTTTTAAATACTAATACGTCCCTTTGGACTAATAAATAAAAATATGAAAGGTTTCAGATTTTAAACTACGTCCAAAGGAGCGTTTTTAACGTTTTGTGTGTTACCTCATTAAATATCATGTTCTACGTACTCAAACCATAAAGTTCAGTTCAACAGCAATATCTCAAAATTATTTTTAAATGACCGTATCTTAGAGTCTCTCGCGCTGGAGATAAAAATAGGATTTTTTTCGTACGGTGTTGACATTACTCGCTTTGAAATCCTATAGTTTTTTAATCAAAAATTCGTTGAAGTGTTATAAAATATGAAATCGATAATAAAACAAATTTCAAATTCAAATTAGGGCTTCCACATGCCCATATTGTATGGAAGATTACGTTATTTAAATTTTGATAGCTCTAGGTACCGTTGTTTTATCACAATGCGAGAAACATGCGTACATTCATGCATATTCTTCAATATTTAATTTCTTTAAGTATAATACAGAGCGATAATATTTAGTGGCAACAATTTGAAAAGTGATTCGCCGTTTATAGTTTTCAATGAAAAATGCCAAAGCGAAATTAAAAGTCCTTCAGGGCAAATTGCCCCTTTGAACTAAAAATAAAGTAAGTAAATATAAAAAAATAAATTTTCGTACTTCTTTTCTTAATAGTATTTCGTTTTATTTATTTACTGCGGTTTTTTTTAACTGAAATTTGTTACTTTTAGAAAAGTTGCGGGTTATATTTCGGACATTCAGTTGTTAGGCTGTAGGTTGGTTATTTTAATAATTTATATAGCAAAATACAGAAATTTTAACACACCTTTGCCTTTCTGCTTGTAGTTATTTTACGTTGAACAATGTAATTACAATTAGGTAAGAAAATCAAACTCATTGAATTTTTTTCTAATAAAAATCGCATTGAAATCAATGTAAATAAAAAGATTTGAAATATTTGAAATGAATTTGAACAGAACTTCATCAAACCAGTATAAGCCACGAATATTGTTCCAAAATAAATAAATAATTCGCCATTATTATTTTTACTATCAAATTAGATTATGCTTCATAAACCCGTTCAAAATACGCTTATTATAAATTACTGTTGATGGCTAATTTTTATTTGAATTATTGCTTAATTATGTTATTCTTTACATGTAATTATATATAATTCACATTAAACGCTGTAATTAAATGCGCTTCGTTTCGCTCGAATAATTAAAATTTATAACTTATCGGTTTTAATTATGTATCTATATATCCATAAGTAAATTTGTTTAAATATTTCCTAATGTTATTTTTTAATTGAATTCACGAGCATTTCGCATATTTCTGAACATTCAATTTAAAAACTAAAGGATATCTTATGAAAATGTTATCTGTTTAAAGAGAGTATTGAAAAAACATGCTTACATGCTACTTTTTTATTTCGCCAAGAATGTCCACGTTTGTTTGTTTTTATAAACCACTACATGCTCAAGCGTTTTCCTGGCAATTAAACATATCGGTCTAAAACGAAAAAGAGCAACCCTCTTTGCCTCCTACTGAGAACTGTCATTTAGAGATCCCCAGGGTTCCAGAAATAAGGGGGGCAGGAGACATCTGCACGGCCGCTTTAAGGCGGTCATAACGCTTTCGGAATCTTCACCACTGACCGCCTAGAACCGTCAGTAACGCTTTCCAACACTTTTCCAGTGACCGCCTAGAAGCGTCCGTAACGCTTTCGAGGTAGGCCGTCTTGACCGCCTAAACCCGGTCATAACGCTCAGAGGGTTAAAATAAATTTCGTGTTTCAATAAATCGATTAAATACGAATTTATTTAACAAAGGGAGCTTAACACATTTCAATGGGATTTTTTCTAAAAAAGTTTATTTTTAAAAATGTACAGATTATTTTTCTTTGATTTTTGGACACGTTAAACTTTCATCCTTGCGAATGCTTTTACAAAAAGAATTTTGGAAAAATGATAATATTTTGTATTTTTAAAAGATTTTTTAAATGAAGCTTCCGAGTACATTTCTCACATCTCACATCTTTAAAAATGTGATTTGGGCAACAATTTTCCTGTCTTATTCTTGTTGATAGATTTTTGATGAAATCGCATCATTTTGAATAATTTCATTCTTTTAGAAATATGGGTTTGGCAACAATTTTTCATCGTATTTCTTATGTCACTGTTTTTAAGAGATTGGCATATTTCATTGTCATTTTTATATAAATATAATATATTTTTATTGATTTTTTTTTATAAAGTTGTTCTGTGGAGTAAAATTCTGCGCGGAATTTTATGTTTTTTGAGTTGCTTTCATGTCATTTTTTTGCTTATTTCCCTGTTTATAAGATATTGAAAAGTTTTACATGATTTTTGTTCTTCTACGGAAAGTCGGTTAATTTCTTAATTAGGATAATTAATATTTGTATTAAGGGATATAGCTTATTTCATTGTAAATTTTTCCCTTGAAAACATAAGATAAAATATCATTAATTATACTTTGCTTTTCAGAATTTTTTGTTTTTTTGCATTCCTTTATTTTATTTATTGCTCATTTCACTGTTTTTAAGATATTGAAAAGTTTTGACTGATTTTTTTAGGAAACAAAGTTATTAACCTCCTTTATACCATTTGAGTTCTTAAGATTTTGCAAAGGGAATTTGGTTAATTTATTTATTAGGATAATTAATATTTGTATTAAGGGACATTGCTTATTTCATTGTAATTTTGTTATACGTAATAACTTTTTTTATGAAGTTGTTCTGCAGAGTAAAATCCTACGCAGTTTTTAAATTTAACGTTTGGAGTTCCCTTCAGCCACTTTTCCGGTACATTTAAAAGTCAGACGAAGGCTCGCAGCGAAGCTGATAGTTTTCAAATAAATTGGTTTTAAAATTTACCTGGTTAAATTTTAAATTATTACGCATTTTTAACCTAAGTAACCTAAATCTGTATGTCACTGATTATCACCGGAATTTCAATGCAGACTGATTAAACTGCTATCACTAAAATTATATTCTGACAAATATCTGGTGCAATTTTCATTCCTTCTCAGATATTGCTGAAACATTTCGTATTATTTCCGATTTTCTGTATTTTTGTCATTAATTAAAAATCTTTAAAACCTTCTGCATTTTCCTATATTCTTCAACTGCAGGCAACTAATAATTATTTTAAATAATTTCTTTTTTCCTTAATTATTACGTAGTTTTAAGAGAGGAAGAAACGAAATATTTGGGTGTTTTTAAGGGTGGAAATATTAATATTAAATTTGCATTTTACTTTTTCATATACATTCAAGATATTCAGAAAGGGAATTATAACATATAACCGTTTTCAGTGTATCATAAATTTATGGATTCATATTAAAAATTTTTGCTTTCCTGTCCAAGAAAAACTAGTAAATTTTATCTGAAATAGGAAGGATGAGACATATTAATAACAAACAAAGCAATTAATTTGGAAGTCAAAGAACAAAAATCAGCGTTATATTTTCAAATTTTCACAGGACTAGTTTCTATGGTTTTACCGAACCATCATCTTCAGCTGCAAAAGCGCAAATGAACGAGATAAGATATAATGAAAATTAGATTGTGAAAATTTGAAAATATAACGCTGATTTTTGTTGTTTGACTTCCAATTTAATGTTTGTTCGGCTTGTTATTGTATCTTAATTAAACAAAGCAATGTTGTTACTTATTAGCTTACAATATAATTTATTCAATATGGTATTTTTATAAAGAAAGAGTGTTGCTGTACATTTGGTAAAGTATAAATAAGCATTTCATTTAATAATTATAAAAGTTATTAATTATTTAATAATTAATCATAAGAATATGAATAATTAAATATTTTTTCGGAGATATATTTTTTTTTTCTAGGGATCCCAGCATACATTTTTGAAGCATTATGCTCTAAATAAATGTCTTGTTTAAACATAGCATTTATTGTTGACAAATCTCCAACCAAAGGAAATACCTTACTAGGGAGAATATTCAAACAAAAATTTTTATTAGAATAAATATTTTCGTTATTTTAATACTACTAATAATATACAAACATTAGTTTAAGTTCACTATAGTTGAGTGAATAAGATTGCTGGATGTTGGTATTTTGTTGTTGGCAACCGACCAGTTTAGCTGCTTGTGGTATTTATGATTTTCTCGATGCGTAACGTGAATTCAAGCCAATTTCATTTAGAAAATTGCCCACGAATGTGTTCTCTTAAAGCAGATAACCCATGACTTCTTAAAAACTGTAAAATATAATCTGTGGATATTTTCCGTTATACGATAACACGAAGAAAATGATTTCCTATACGAAACATATGATCAGCGCTGTTATTGCCCGCCGTTTAATTAAATGCATCCATCTTATTCCTTACAATTAATTTTCGTTTTTCAAAGAAAGTTTGATTTCAGTAAAATGTACTATTTACAATGTGTCATTTTATTTTGCTCGTTTTTTATGCAAATATTCAAATTCAGATAGATATTGCGTAAGTTCAGAAAGCCAACTAGTCTCCAAGCGGTAAGATAGCTGAGCACCGGTAAATTCTACCGGCTGCATGGGAGGCTTAGGGGTTTTTTATAAGTACAATGGATTGTGAATTAACAGTTTGTTTCCCACAAAAAAAATCTACTCTGAAAACTTCCTTTCCCTTAGACTATAACGTTGCGCGCCTCCAACTTGCACGCAACCAAGAGGTGACTGTGAAAGCTGTATAAAACACAGAGTCTTGTAAAGGGTTTAAGTCCCTTTTTATTCAACGTAATAAATTACAATTGTGTCCTCTTGACGCTTACAGACGGTGCCAACTTGGCAGTCAAATAAAAATAATAACCTGAAAAGAAACTAAAGACAAGATTCTAACTACGAGGCTCTCTAAAATAACTCACTCACCGCGTTTTACAATACCGCTGCTAATTCAGCAGACTTGAAGCTCACTGGAACGATTACCACTACTTCCCGCCAAGCACATAGGCCGCAACGCGGGGTTCTTCAATTCTCGCTAACTACCTCCGCGCTCGCTAAGTAAGAATATCACACCGAACTCGTTTCCTTCTATTTTGTGGATATACTTGAAGACAGAAACATGTTTCAGCTGTATTCGTTCATCGGAGAAAAACTTTTCATATGAAGCTATTTTTTTCAAATCTTTCACTATACAAGTAATACAAAAGCAGTATAGGAATTTCTTTTCTTAATACCCAACCGAAGAGCTGAGGGGACGTACAATGATTAACATACAATGGGTGCCTTGAATTATTTTGCTTTACATGCAGTTTCCTTATATATGTAAAACAAAATAAACTTTCACCCATTCCAAGATTTCAAGAACTCACAGAGAGAGAGAGAGAGAAATATCTATAACAAATTTTATTGCTGTCTGACTTCGGGAACATCTTCCAACTCAAGCTTTCAAGCATCAAGCTATTCAAATACGAACGCTTCTCAGAAAAGCCATTTGGACCGCATCTGCTTTGTTAAAAAAAACCTTTTGGGGGTAAAATCATCCACTTCATCGGGTTTTTAAACAAAGCAGTCAGTGGTCCTGGTACTACCTGCTGACCTAGAGAAATTTCTCAGAAACTTTTGTTCGAAAAAAACGAATTTCATATTTTTAAGAATTTCCAATCTGACAGCAAGACTTTGTTATTTTTCGTATATAGATGAAAAGAAACTAATTTGTTTTTAATAAAGAAGAAAAATTAATAAGCTTATTTAAATTTTTTACACAGCACGAGTAAGGAGACGAAATTTAATTTTCTTTATAAATATTTTTCTCAGACAATACTTTAGTGTTTTCAAATTACGAGAATAGCGCGTTAGTGCATGCATTTTCAAATCAGATTTATTTAATTAATATATATGTATATGCCGAACAAGCACACTTTCGCACACATACACTGTATATTAGTACATACAAAAAATGAAATAAAATTTGAAAACAAGCAATTTAAAAACTACTGTATTGAAAAATTATTGAAAATTTGTTTTTACCTCATTTTTTTTTCGTTATATACATTTACTTCAGTTTTTTTATATGCATTTACTTAATTTATTTTCTTATATGCATTTATTTAATGTTATTTTGTTATATGCATCTGTTAGTGTTTTTGAAAAATTTTTAGATTTTTTGAGTATGGCAAAGGAAACGAGATCTATCAGCCGAAGGCAATGAATGTCTCCATGGACGACTTTCTAAGTAAAACGCTCTCATGTTCATGTTACACATAGAAGAAATCATAAAATTCAACCAGTTCGTTTGTTCGAATACGAGTCGAAATAGCAATAATCAGATATCTTAGCCAGGAGGCCATTGATTGGGTTTGACAGATTTGAAAACCTAATAAATAGTATTCAACCCTTTAACTGCTTAAGACGTGTTTTAACGTTTTTGGAATTTCTTTAAAAATGCTTAAGACGTCTTTACACGAAATCGCACGAAAAATGCTTAAGACGTGTATACACGAAGCCCGAATTTCGCGAAGATTGCTTAAGACGTGTTTAGACGACGCGATCTGGTCTTCCTTCCCCTACCTTTCTGCAGGCGGCTGTCAGTTGATACAAAGCTCTTAATAGGGTGTGAAGTCTCTTTCAAAAGAGCACTTAAGGAAAAAGTCCTTAGACTGAAGTATCTTTGTCAGACAGCAGGTATGTATTATCTGTTTGCCGACTAAAAGTTTGCGAAAGAAGATAAATCGTTTTACAACTGTTTGCCTTGTGGTACTTTATACAAATGAAAGTCAAACAGGATCCGACGTTGTTATAGTACATTGCCGAATTTTAGTAGAAACAAGAAAAAATAAGAATTGTAACGGAGGACGCCTTTATGCCTATCTGTTATAGAATCAAATATTTTATTTTTGTATTGAAAAATGATTGCAATTTCTGATTCGTCAGGAAACAATATAAAATGTTGCAACCAGCTTTCTTGTTTGCCTTCGTATTTCAAATGCGCGTTATTATAATGTTATATTCTTCTTTTTACATTCTTAAATGTTAAAACTGTGCTTTCAGCATGCCTGAGTTTTGTACTCGTATGTGTGGCTCTATGCTCCGTAGAAATGGCGAACTGACATATAAAAATTATATGAATGTTGAAAGGAAGATACTCTACTCGAAACTTCAACTAAATGGAATAAATGAATACGCCGAAGGAATTTCTAGAAATATTTGTTTTAAAAATTTTATTATTAAGATTTTAAATACAAAATTTTTTGAAATCTAAAGAAAAAATATGTAATCCTTGAAACATTTTTGGAAAGAAATCTATCGATATAAAAACTCTTAAAATTAATGGAGTGTAAATTAATTAAAACACTTAGTGTATGGAAGGGTTAGATATACTGCGCACAAAAAATTACAGTCAGAAGATCAATTATTTAAAGATATAAATTAATTACATTAAAAGAATTTAAAATAAATTAACATCTGTCCAAATGTCAATGCTAACAGCAATAGCACGAATGAAAGTTATTCTTTAAATTCCGAACTTAGTTCATCCGTCGGTACGCAATGATTGTGTCTTTGCGATTACTTTTCTTATAGATACTACAAAAGGCCGCCAACGAAGTAGCGGTAAAATCGTTGAATACTAATAGTTTGAAGCGGGTTCAAATCCTGATGATTGGATTGCCTGCATACCAGTTTTAGCGAATGTTTAATGTGAATATGAGACAATTTATTTAGCTTTTCATGATGACGTGCCTTGACTACGAGTCCTCGCTCGGGTTGTATTTGGTTTGGCTTGTTAGATTATTAAGCACGTGAAGGCGATCTGTCTAAGGGTAGGTATGCTTTCGTGACAGATTTTCTAAGGGAAACAATCTCGCACTGCAAAAAGTTAAAACCATAAAAACGCCCATGCAATCAGCTTGTTGACGGGGATTTGAATGCAGGTCAAACTACCAGTATGTTAAGAGAAGCGATTCCAAGAATGTTTAATTATTTTATTTAGTTTGTCATAATCTAAATAAAATAATTAAACATTCTTGAAATCTCTTCACATTACAGAAATGGCAATAACTTCGAATTATACTATGCTACTACTTTTCCTCTAATATGAAATTTTGAACTTTTCCGTTATCGGGCAGCCCACCAGGGACTGAGCGGAGTCTAACGGAACAACTGGTGGTTCTGTCCGGGGTTCGAATCCCGGGAAACGAACTGGTTGCCAGGATGATATTCTTAGTTTTCCATATGTGTAACATGCATGCAAGCTAATTTCCGTTAGGGAATCCTCGAACGAATGCATCCTTCACCTTAGGCAAATAACCATCGAGTACTTTGCCATAATCAAATAAACCTTTATCCATAACATGCTTCAAATATTTTTATGTTGAAAAGTTATGCGCCAAAGTTGGCCCCCGTTGAATGAAATATGTTGTTTATTTTTTCTTTGTTTTTTATAACAACAATGTTCTTGTTTTCAGAATCTGAATTATCAATAAAATTCTTTTAATAATATGCGATTCTATTTTTTTTTTTTTTTTTTTTTTTTTTTTTTTTTGTTTAATGAAAAATTAATTTAAGCGACAAATCTCTTACATTTAGAAAATTTTTCTATTTTCGAAACCAGTTGCTGTCAAAAGCGCATCTTCTCATTGCTGCATATATTTATTTAAAGCAAACTGCTTGGCGCGTGTGCTTTTATATTTGAAAAGATTCAGAGAATTTTCAACATGGAAATAAAGTTATTAATTTTACTGAATTTTGCGGATTCTTTGTGTTTTGAGGTAAAAGTCAAACAATCAAATATGTGATAACCTTAAAATAAGGGTATATATAACCAGGATTTTGCGGCCAGACATTCCCAGCGAAATAAATTACAAAAAATTATCTATGTAGAATTAATGTATATTCCGTTTAGTATTTTAATTTATCAGTGTTATTACACATCAGTTTATCAGTGTAAGTTATATCGAGTTTTAGTTGTGTTCGATATAAGAATTTTATTTGGTTTATATAAATCCGATTCGTTTAATAATATTATATTTATTAAATACTATTTATTAGGTTTTCAAATCTGTCAAACCCAATCAAAGGCCTCCTGGCTAAGATATCTGATTATTGCTATTTCGACTCGTATTCGAACCCAAACAAACGAACTGGTTGAATTTTGTGATTTCCTCTATGTGTAACATGAACATGAGTACGTTTTACTTAGAATGTCGTCCATGGAGACATTCATTGCCTTCGGCTGATATATCTCGTTTCCTTTCCCATACTCAAAAAATCTAAAAATTTTTCAAAAACACTAACAGATGCATATAACAAAATAATGTTTAGTAAATGCATATAAGAAAATAAATTAAGTAAATGCATATAAAAAAACTGAAGTAAATGTATATAACGAAAAAAAATATGAGGTAAAAACAAATTTTCAATAATTTTTCAATACAGTAGTTTTTAAATTGCTTGTTTTCAAATTTTATTTCATTTTTATGTATGTACTAATATACAGTGTATGTGTGCGAAAGTGTGCTTGTTCGGCATATCCATATATATTAATTAAATAAATCTGATTTGAAAATGCATGCACTAACGCGCTATTCTCGTAATTTGAAAAACACTAAAGTATTGTCTGAGAAAAATATTTATAAAGAAAATTAAATTTCGTCTCCTTACTCGGTGCTGTGTAAAAAATTTAAATAAGCTTATTAATTTTTTCTTCTTTATTAAAAACAAATTAGTTTTTTTCCATCTATATATGAAAAATAACAAAATCTTGCTGTCAGAATGGAAATTCTTAAAAATATGAAATTCGTTTTTTTCGAACAAAAGTTTCTGAGAAATTTCTCTAGGTCAGCAGGTAGTAACAGGACCACTGATTGCTTTGTTTGAAAAACCCGATGAAGTGGATGATTTTACCCCCAAAAGGTTTTCTTTAACAAAGCAGATGCGGTCCAAATGGCTTTTCTGAGAAGCGTTCGTATTTGAATAGCTTGAAGCTTGAAAGCTTGAGTTGGAAGATGTTCCCGAAGTCAGACAGCAATAAAATTTGTTATAGATATTTCTCTCTCTCTCTGTGTGAGTTCTTGAAATCTTGGAATGTGTGAAAGTTTATTTTGTTTTACATGTATAAGGAAACTGCACGTAAAGCAAAATAATTCACGGCACCCATTGTATGTTAATCATTGTACGTCCCCTCAGCTCTTCGGTTGGGTATTAAGAAAAGAAATTCCTATACTGCTTTTGTATTACTTGTATAGTGAAAGATTTTAAAAAAATAGCTTCATATGAAAAGTTTTTCTCCGATGAACGAATACAGCTGACACATGTTTCTGTCTTCAAGTATATCCACAAAACATGAAATAGTATTGTACTCTTTTGTATTCTATTGCATTTTTATATTACTTCGTGGTAAATTTTTTTTATTCTTAAATTTCTCTCTCTCTTTTCTTATAATAGTACTCTTTCAAATATGGCTGACCTATGAACCTAAATTTTTATACTATAAAATTTTATATAAAAATTAGCCGTAATCATTAGACACAGCTTTGTGTATATTATATTCTTGAATACATGCCTGCAATTAATACTAAGAATACTATTAATAAAATTCGTGATATAATTAATAATGAAAATACTGTTTAAGCTAAAAACCGATTTGAATCTTTTTTTCATTATAGGGTAACATGAGCCAAATAATTTTCGTTAGAAATATACAATTATGCTAACTTGACACATCAGATAGAAAATATTTTATCGTCATCATCGGCTATGATAAAAGATTTATACGCTTAAGATTTTGGATTATGATAAAGCACACAGGACCTATTTGTCTAAGGGAAAGGAAGTCTTCAGAGTAGATTTTTTTGTTTTCTTTTTTGTTTTTGTGGGAAACAAACTGTTAATTCACAATCCATTGTACTTATGAAAACCCCCTAAGCCTCCCATGCAGCCGCTAGAATTTACCGGTGCTCAGCTATCTTACCGCTTGGAGACTAGTTGGCTTTCTGAACTTACGCAATATCTATCTGAATTTGAATATTTGCATAAAAAACGAGAAAAATAAAATGACACATTGTAAATAGTACATTTTACTGAAATCAAACTTTCTTTGAAAAAGGAAATTTAATTGTAAGGAATAAGATGGATGCATTTAATTAAACGGCGGGCAAAAACAGCGCTGATCATATGTTTCGTATAGGAAATCATTTTCTTCGTGTTATCGTATAACGGAAAATATCCACAGATTATATTTTACAGTTTTTAAGAAGTCATGGGTTATCTGCTTTAAGAGAACACCTTCGTGGGCAATTTTCTAAATAAAATTGGCTTGAATTCACGTTACGCATCGAGAAAATCATAAATACCACAAGCAGCTAAACTGGTCGGTTGCCAACAACAAAATACCAACATCCAGCAATCTTATTCACTCAACTATAGTGAACTTAAACTAATGTTTGTATATTATTAGTAGTATTAAAATACGAAAATATTTATTCTAATAAAAATTTTTGTTTGAATATCCTCCCTAGTAAGGTATTTCCTTTGGTTGGAGATTTGTCAACAATAAATGCTATGTTTAAACAAGACATTTATTTAGAGCATAATGCTTCAAAAATGTATGCTGGGATCCCTAGAAAAAAAAATATCGCCGGAAAATATATCTCCGAAAAAATATTTGATTATTCATATTCTTATGATTAATTATTAAATAATTAATAACTTTTATAATTATGAAATGAAATGCTTATTTATACTTTACCAAATGTACAGCAACACTCTTTCTTTACAAAAATACCATATTGAATAAATTATATTGTAAGCTAATAAGTAACAACATTGCTTTGTTTAATTAAGATACAATAACAAGCCGAACAAACATTAAATTGGAAGTCAAACAACAAAAATCAGCGTTATATTTTCAAATTTTCACAATCTAATTTTCATTATATCTTATCTCGTTCATTTGCGCTTTTGCAGCTGAAGATGATGGTTCGGTAAAACCATAGAAACTAGTCCTGTGAAAATTTGAAAATATAACGCTGATTTTTGTTCTTTGACTTCCAAATTAATTGCTTTGTTTGTTATTAATATGTCTCATCCTTCCTATTTCAGATAAAATTTACTAGTGTTTCTTGGACAGGAAAGCAAGAATTTTTAATTTGAATTCATAAATTTATAATACACTGAAAACGGTTTCATGTTATAATTCCCTCTCTGAATATCTTGAATGTATATGAAAAAGTAAAATGCAAATTTAATATTAATATTACCACCCTTAAAAACACCCAAATATTTCTTTATTACTCTCTTAAAACTACGTAATAATTAAGGAAAAAAGAAACTATTTAAAATAATTATTTGTTGCCTGCAGTTGAAGAATATAGGAAAATGCTGAAGGTTTTAAAGATTTTTAATTAATGACAAAAATACAGAAAATCGGAAATAATACGAAATGTTTCAGCAATATCTCAGAAGGAATGAAAATTGCACCAGATATTTGTCAGAATATAATTTTAGTGATAGCAGTTTAATCAGTCTGCATTGAAATTCCGGTGATAATCAGTGACATACAGATTTAGGTTACTTAGGTTAAAAATGCGTAATAATTTAAAATTTAACCGGGTAAATTTTAAAAGCAATTTATTTGAAAACTATCAGCTTCGCTGCGAGCCTTCGTCTGGCTTTTAAATGTACCGGAAAAATGGCTGAAGGGAACTCCAAACGTTAAATTTAAAAACTGCGTAGGATTTTATTCTGCAGAACAACTTCATAAAAAAAGTTATTACGTATAACAAAATTACAATGAAATAAGCAATGTCCCTTAATACAAATATTAATTATCCTAATAAATAAATTAACCAAATTCCCTTTGCAAAATCTCAAGAACTCAAATGGTATAAAGGAGGTTAATAACTTTGTTTCCTAAAAAAATCAGTCAAACCTTTTCAATATCTTAAAAACAGTGAAATGAGCAATAAATAAAATAAAGAAATGCAAAAAGTAAAAAATTCTGAAAAGCAAAGTATAATTAATGATATTTTCTCTTATGTTTTCAAGGGAAAAAATTACAGTGAAATAAGCTATATCCTTTAATACAAATATTAATTAGCCGAATTAAAAAATTAACCAACTTTCCGTAAAAGGACAAAAATCATGTAAAACTTTTCAATATCTTATAAACAGTGAAATAAGCAAAAGAATGACATGAAAGCAACTCAAAAAACATAAAATTCCGCGCAGAATTATACTCCACAGAAGGACTTTATCAAAAAAAAAATCAATAAAAATATATTATATTTATATAAAAATGACAATGAAATATGCCAATCTCTTAAAAACAGTGACATAAGAAATACAATGAAAAATTGTTGCCAAACCCATATTTCTAAAAGAATGAAACTATTCAAAATGATGCGATTTCATCAAAAATCTATCAACAACAATAAGACAGGAAAATTGTTGCCCAAATCATATTTCTAAAGATGTGAGATGTGAGAAATGTACTCGGAAGCTTCATTTAAAAAATCTTTTAAAAATACAAAATATTATCATTTTTCCAAAATTCTTTTTGTAAAAGCATTCGCAAGGATGAAAGTTTAACGTGTCCAAAAATCAAAGAAAAATAATCTGTACATTTTTAAAAATAAACTTTTTTAGAAAAAATCCCATTGAAAAAGTGTAAAGCTCCCTTTGTTAAATAAATTCGTATTTAATCGATTTATTGAAACACGAAATTTATTTTAAGTTCGTAAAATAGCTAAGTGCCTACGTTTCATGACGATGTGAAAATGGAGTCTGTAGAGTAAAATCTCACTTTCCTATAGCCCATTATGTTTCAAAATGACACGATTTCGTTACAAAACATGAAATAAAAAAAAATTCGAATTCGAATTTCGAAAAAATTGCTTCGAAGTGCACTGGCTCTTGTGTAGATGTACCTATGTACCAAATTTCCTAGCCGTGGGACTATTAGCTTACGCGCAGCGCGAACGAAAGGCGCGCACACACAGACAGACTCTTTCTTTTATTATATGTAGAGAAGATATGTAGAGATAAGATTGTTTAAGGGAAGGAAACTTTCAAGTTTCGCAGCTGTAGCCTGCGGCATTAAGACGATCATCACGGAGAGTCTAGCCTTTTGCAATTCTCTTGAGAGCTCACAGGTACTGAACAATATATAGCAATCAATCTCACTTAGCGGAATCATTGAAGTAAAATTCTGGGAGGGATGGGAATTAACAAAAGAACTGCTTGACAATTTTCAGAGGTTTAGGGTTATTTTCGCGACATTTTACGGGAAGTTCGGTCGAAAACTAGCGACAGTTTTAAAGAGATTCGCAGATAATCACTCGACAGGCTAAGGGTTAATATATATAATATTATTAAACGAATCGGGTTTATATAAACCAAATAAAATTCTTATATCGAACACAACTAAAACTCGATATAACTTACACTGATAAACTGATGTGTAATAACACTGATAAATTAAAATACTAAACGGAATATACATTAATTCTACATATATAATTTTTTGTAATTTATTTCGCTGGGAATGTCTGGCCGCAAAATCCTGATTATATATACCCTTATTTTAAGCTTATCACATATCTGATGGTTTGAATTTTACCACAAAACACAAAGAATCCACAAAATTCAGTAAAATTAATAACTTTATTTCCATGTTGAAAATTCTCTGAATCTCTTCAAATATAAAAGCACACGCGCCAAGCAGTTTGCTTTAAATAAATATATGCAGCAACGAGAAGATGCGCTTTTGACAGCAACTCGTTTCGAAAATCGAAAATTTTTCTAAATGTAAGAGATTTGTCGCTTAAATTAATTTTTCATTAAACAAAAAAACAAAATAGAATCGGATATTATTAAAAGAAATTTACTGATAATTCAGATTCTGAAAACAAGAACATTGTTGTTATAAAAAACAAAGAAAAAATAAACAACATATTTCATTCAACGGGGGCCAACTTCGGCGCATGAACTTTTCAACACAAAAATATTTGAAGCATGTTATGGATAAAGGTTTATTTGATTATGGCAAAGTACTCGATGGTTATTTGCCTAAGGTGAAGGATGCATTCGTTCGAGGATTCCCTAACGGAAATTAGCTTGCATGCATGTTACACATATGGAAAACTAAGAATATCATCCTGGCAACCAGCTCGTTTCCCGGGATTCGAACCCCGGACAGAACCACCAGTTGTTCCGTTAGACTCCGCTCAGTCCCTGGTGGGCTGTCCGATAACGGAAAAGTTCAAAATTTCATATTAGAGGAAAAGTAGTAGCATAGTATAATTCGAAGTTATTGCCATTTCAGTAATGTGAAGAAATTTCAAGAATGTTTAATTATTTTATTTAGCTTATGACGAACTAAATAAAATAATTAAACATTCTTGGAATCGCTTCTCTTAACATACTGGTAGTTTGACCTACATTCAAACCCCCGTGAACAAGCTGATTGCATGGGCGTTTTTATGGTTTTAACTTTTTGCAGTGCGAGATTGTTTCCCTTAGAAAATCTGTCACGAAAGCATACCTGCCCTTAGACAGATAGCCTTCACGTGCTTAATAATCTAACAAGCCAAACCAAATACAACCCGAGCGAGGACTCGTAGTCAAGGCACGTCATCATGAAAAGCTAAATAAATTGTCTCATATTCACATTAAACATGCGCAACAAACATTCGCTAAAACTGGTATGCAGGCAATCCATTCATCAGGATTTGAACCCGCTTCAAACTATTAGTATTCAGCGATTTTACCGCTACTTCGTTGGAGGCCTTTTGTAGTATCTATAAGAAAAGTAATCGCAAAGACACAATCATTGCGTACCGACGGATGAACTAAGTTCGGAATTTAAAGAATAACTTTCATTCGTGCTATTGCTGTTAGCATTGACATTTGGACAGATGTTAATTTATTTTAAATTCGTTTAACGTAATTAATTTATATCTTTAAATAATTGATCTTCTAACTGTAATTTTTTGTGCGCAGTATATCTAACCCTTCCGTACACTAACTGTTTTAATTAATTTACACTCCATTAATTTTAAGAGATTTTATATGGATAGATTTCTTTCCAAAAATGTTTCAAGGATTACATATTTTTTCTTTTGATTTCAAAACATTTTGCATATAAAATCTTAATAATAAAATTTTTAAAACAAATATTTCTAGAAATTCCTTCGGCGTATTCATTTATTCCATTTAGTTGAAGTTTCGAGCAGAATATCTTCCTTTCAACATTCATATAATTTTTATATGTCAGTTCGCCATTTCTACGGAGCATAGAGCCACACATACGAGTACAAAACTCAGGCATGCTGAAAGCACAGTTTTAACATTTAAGAATGTAAAAAGAAGAATATACCATTATAATAACGCGCATTTGAAATACGAAGGCAAACAAGAAAGCTGGTTGCGACATTTTATATTTTTTCCTGACGAATCAGAAATTGTAATCATTTTTCAATACAAAAATAAAATATTTGATTCTATAACATATAGGCATAAAGGCGTCCTCCGTTACAATTCTTATTTTTTCTTGTTTCTACTAAAATTCGGCAATGTACTATAACAACGTCGGATCCTGTTTGACTTTCATTTGTATAAAGTACCACAAGGCAAACAGTTGTAAAACGATTTATCTTTTTTCGCAAACTATTAGTCGGCACACAGATAATACATACCTGTTGTCTGTCAAAGATACTTCACTCTAAGGACTTTTTCCTAAAGTGGTCTTTTGAAAGAGACTTCACACCCTATTAAGAGCTTTGTGTCAACTGACAGCCGCCTGCAGAAAGGTAGGGGAAGGAAGACCAGATCGCATCGTCTAAACACGTCTTAAGCAATCTTCGCGAAATTCGGGCTTCGTGTATACACGTCTTAAGCATTTTTCGTGCGATTTGAAATTCGTGTAAAGACGTCTTAAGCATTTTTAAAGAAATTCCAAAAACGTTTAAACACGTGTTAAGCAGTTAAAGGGTTAAATCACCCTTATTGATTGAGCTCGCGGTGGCTCTTAAGAAATGTACCGCCAGTGGTTTCCTTCATTTCACTCTACGTTAAGCAATTAAGCAAGTAGAAGGAGGAAATCCCGTGAGGCAGGAAGCAAAGGGTCGTCCTCGCCGCCTGCCATGGGTAATTCAGTTTAAATTAGCAGACACCTTTGCATAAATCATTTCAATTACAATTTATAATATCTAGAACAGCGGTTATTTCGTATGACCGCCGGGCGTTCTAGGATTTCATAACGAACCCGTACGCAAGCAACATTACTGCTGTTGGGAGTTGTTACTTCCGCGTGAATTGAGAAATCGAGTTAGCTTTCTCTTCAGATGAGATTTCATTGCGTTTATTCTTTTTAGTAGTTTCAAGTATAAGTACTGATTATATTGCATGAGATTGTGAACACTGAGGAAAATTACAGAGTTCTGATATATTTCTTTTGAGAAGAATAAATTTTAATCTTTACTTCAACGTGAGAGGATCGAATAAACACAAAAAAAAAAAATAACTTATCTGCTCTCGGCATCAAATGTTATATCTGCCATGAGAGGATTTAAAGTTCAAACAAAAAAAAATAATTTACTTATCTGGTAAAGACGTCTGGCACCAATGTTATATCTTAAAGTTTCGACACCAAGGTTAAATAGCTTTACTTCAAGGTACCACGTTATATCTGAAATTCCTATATGTTAAATGTTAAATAGGAAACTACTTGCCGTGAAAGGTTTCTACTTCCTCTTAGGGAGGAAAACTAAACTCTTAAGAATTTGCCAACTAACAAGCTTTTAGTGATCGTACAGTGAAACGTGTCCAGCATTTTTGCATTGTGAAAAAAATGCATCCCGGGACCGCGCCGTGAGAGGATCGAAAACATGAGAAAAACATGTACAAGATATAAAGGAAAGGATCATATTAAATATATAAAGAAAACATACTGTAATAGGTTTCCAGATTAAATATCAGTTTATTCAATTACATCACAATAAGAAAAATCTGAACCTCATCTGAGAGTCTAAGGAGAAGTCATCAATTTGTCATTTACTTTTTTTTTTCATTTAAATTCATAAAAAAACTTAAGGTTTGTCTGGTAATTTAAAAAAAGGAAAGGGAAACAATTTAAGGCCTGAGAGTTAAATTTTAGATTCGACGTTGTTTTTACTGCTAAGGACATTTTTGAAAAACTTGCCTAAAGTTCAAACACACCAAAAAAAAATAAAACTTATCTTGAGTGGACATCTTGAAGTGGAGGACTCGTATCCTAACAAGCGTTGACGTCGGCCGGGCTCATCTTTACACTGGTTCTAAAAATGTCGACGCCACTTCCCACTGTAGAACAGAAACAGGAGCACTGCTGCCCAGGACGGCTATCCGCTTGGTCCTGAAAGTCCTAAGTCAACACGCAGGTAACTCGTTCAAATTTCGCCTCTTTACCAGCACGCCGCAAGGAAGAGTGTTTTCAGCTTCAGGCCAGAAACGTTTTTTCTAGGCAATTACGGCTCGCCTGTTCTTACTCATTCCAAGAGCAAGCTTCACGAGTAACGTCTCAAGTAAGTTCCACCCGCCAGTCAGTAAGAGAGAGAATCCAACTCGAATTTCCTTCAAGCCAGTTTTCAAGAGCAACGTCCACAAGTCCCCAGTCAGTAAGAGAGTCTCGCCTCTTAACCCAAAACGCGGCCGGGGAGCATATTTGCCGCTCCCCGCCGGGAAAACATTTCTTGTCTTCAATTACATGATGTCTATCTCCTTCCAGCCGGTTTTCAAGAGCAACGTCCACAAGTCCAGCAAGCCCGAAAGTCAGCGAGTCCAAGAAGTGAGAGAGTCAAAAAAGTGAATCCAACTCGAATTTCCTTCGTCTCCTTCACAAAACGCGGGCTCCCACTATGGCTTCACTTATCGCCCCCTTAATTTTGGCAAAATTTTCGTTTTCAACCCCTGAATGCGGAAATAAGGGTGATCGCGCATGCTCGCCTTTCTTCACTTAGCCAACAACCGGACCCTCAATCGCCAAAAACCTGAATGACTTACATTGAAAGACAAGTAGCAACCTTTGACCTTTCTGTCACGTACTTTCCTCTCTTAAGGTCAACTAACAATGAAAATTCTTTCTCGAACATTCTAAAGGACAAAGCGCGCGAAATCATGACTTGGCAAAAAATTGCCTCCCTTTCCCTGCTTCTTTCACAATGAATCAAAGTTTGTACAAGATTTACAAATAGAGGAAAATAAATAACATTCATTTAAACTAAATAATATTTCCAGAAGCATCTGTTTTTCCCCAAAATTAAAGCCTTAAAATAAATAATTCATAATCAAATAAAAATTAAGATTTCCATAAATCATAAAATCATTCACATAGTTTTTATAACGCTATCAGACAAATTTTGTACACAACACTTGTGCATTCAATCTGTTTCAAACGCAACACTATTTTAATACTTCATGTGAACGGCCTATCTAAATTGATGAAATTTAGGAATCCTTTACGATAATGTATCGACAGAGGATGAGCGGTTAGAGCACTGGACATTGGTAGGTTCGATCTCGGTTCAAAATCTATATAAACGAGCTGTCTGCATGGGATTTTGCATGACTTTCTTCTTGTTTAATGTGAATACGAGCCTGCTTCTCTTATGAAGTTCGTCCTTCAGGATTCAGTTTCACTTTAAAACGCCTCTTCGAACATACTTCTCCCATATGTAAACCCCTTCAGTGAGTTGCGTAATTGATTAAAATATTTTTGGATCTCAGTGTATTTTCGTACATGAGAAATATACTATATTGAAACCATCAAGTGCCCCACCGTTGAACGTTGGTAAATTGACTCGAGTTCGAATCTTCCCTAATAAGTTGGCTGCATGCGCTATTTTGGGGTTTTTCCCAGTGCATAATGTGAATATTAGCCAATTTCTCTAAAGCGCCCTTTACGAAAGCACTCCTTCCCTTAGGTAGATTATCCTAATGTGATTTGCTGTAATCTAATGAATCCAAATATAAACGTTTGATATTCGAAATGGTTACCGTTCGAAATTTAGAAGTTCAGTTGTCATAACTAATTTAGAATTCATTGTCTAAAATATGTTGTAATTTCACATGAAGGAATAACATTCCAAGTTAATAAAACTGATACTATACCATATCAATTGATTAACTATTTTAAAATATTGTTGGCATCATAACAAATCAAAAAATAGAAACGTGGGAAAAAAAAGAAAAAAAAAAGAGGTTTAAGGATTTATCACACATGTTTTTATTTCGAGGAAAACTTGGGTCAGGATGTTTGTATAACAACTTTTATACGCATCTCTAAATTTTAATATATTATAAATAATCAAGAAATAAAACATGCAAAGCATCGTGATTAATTTTATTATAAAAAATGAATACAACAAAAAGTGTCGATTGATGATTGGCTTAGTATAGACCGATCACAGCTGTAAGGGCTTCATCCGACCTAAGGTTAAACCTATCAGAATAATGCTCATACAGCGGAAACAGAACTCCATTACGCAGCCCGGGAACGCATAAAAAATCTTTAATTAAATTTAAAAAATCTTTAATTAATGCATAAAAAATTTTTAAAATGTTACAGAGGCACAATTTTTGTATACATAAACGTCTTTGCACTTTCGTGCTACAGTGTGCATTCAGAAGTTATAGAACATAATTGCATAATGTAAAAGTGGATCATTAAGCATAAGTACTTGATTAGGTATAATAGTAGCGGATAAGTAAAGTTTGACATTAGTACAAACCGTGTATAATCAAATGCAGTGATTAGATATAATATTCAAAGCAATCTGTACAAAGCTATTTGTGCATGCATTACAATAAGAAAGTAGTGATAAATATTAGTGGTAAGTAATTACATATAGTAAAGTACCGTGTGCAAACAATTGTAGAGAGTAATTACAAAATTACATATAGTACAATACCGTCTGCAAACAATTGTAGAGAGTAATTACAAAATTACATATAGTACAGTACCGTGTGCAAACAAGTGTAGAGAGTAGATACAATATTCGATACAAACTGTATATTGCTATTTGTGCTTATAGAACAATCCGTAGATGGTAGTATATTAGTGGTGAGTAATTACATACAGAGAAGTGCCGTGTGTAATCCGATAATGCAGAGAGTATATACAATATTCGAAACAATCCGTACATAGCTTTTCGTGCATACAGTACAGTCAGTAAATGGTTATAAGCATTAGTGATAGATAGTTACATGAAGTACCGTGTGGGCATCCCTAATCTTTCCCTTACACATTATAAGGTATTTCTCCTACTTTCCTAGCGTGCCTTCATGGTGTAGTGGTTCTGCACGCTGGGCCGGTATTCCAGAGGTCCGTGGTCCGATTCCCGGCGAAGGCAGTTGCTAAATTTTTATCTCTCCAGCTTTTCCGATTAACCTAATGTCTCTACAGTGGCGCCCAAACTAAAAGGGTCGTGGATGATGAATCTCCACATCCAGCATTTGGCAATTGGTTCGCCTAAAAAACTCCAGTCACCCTTTAAAAGGAGAGTATATAAGGCATTTCGCCCGCCTTCCTAGCCTGCCTTCGTGGTGTAGTGGTCAGCACACTGAACCGGTATTTCAGAGGTCCGTGGTTCGATTCCCGGCGAAGGCGATTGCTAATTTTTCGTCTCTCCGGCTTACCCCTCCCCCAAAAAATCCTAATGTCTTTGCAAGGTTTTTTAAAAGAATGGTTTTCATCATTGACTCCTTACTTTTTTCTCTGTACTATTCAGGAGTAATTATTAACAACATAATCATAACGTAAGTATTCGCACGTAAATAAATGAAAGATAACAATTAAATTAAAAATAGGAACAAAGTGGTTTAAAAGATATATGCTTAGTTCCATTAGAATTCTATTATATATCTTTATAAAGTTCTCTTATAATTAACGTCATGCCTGCGCTTGATGTACTGAGGTTATTTTTTTAATATGTGGCATAAAATTACTCAAATTAATTCCTAAATCACCTTGCAAAGTTACTATTTCTCATTAACTAGTTATTTTATGTTTTGGATCTTTACTGTCACTTCTTCCTTACGTTTTATCGTCAAGTGAAGTTAGACTGAGTATTTAAATTGAGGATGTTAAATTCTAAGAGAGAACGCGTGTTTCTGCTTCTCGATGCCACTATGGAGAACTCTTAGCAGTAACATCCAAAAAATGGCGCTACGAGCTTTTCCCTCTCCTCCAGTACGGGTGAATTTGTGACTGGGCGGTGGCAGGTATTAGTGAAGCACCGAAGTAACGTCGCTCATGTCATATATTACTGGCTGACCTTCGAACCAGCATGCTTAGTACCACTGTGGAATTCCACCTATAATTTTTCTATGATTATGCTGACTTATATGTGATGTTTATCTTTGTTATTTGTGCATATATAATAAACTAATATAGTTCTCTAATTTAATTAAAGTTAAGCCAGGCATATCATTTTCCTTCTTGCATTAACACATGTCTATGTGCTATGGAATGATAACACTAATCTCCACTAAAGTAAGACGGGATACCACGTTTACTAGATTAGCTAGCTCAGCAAAGATTGTATTATACGGCAGTGCAATATAGTTGTCGGTCGTTAAACTGTTTCGCCAGTGAGAAGTTTGAGCCAACTTCGTGTTAAAGAAATTGTGTAATCTTTGGCTACTAAACTTAGTTTTAATTTTAAATTTGAATTTACTGTTACCTTAAGTTATATCGCCATAAGTGGCTGGATGATCCTGTTGAGAACGAGTTGTGATTTAATAAAAAAAAAATTGTTTTAAAACCTTCTTAAGATTTTGTAGTTCTTTTTCAGATGAAGCGAAATTCTCTCCAACTCTGTTACCCGTTTGGACTTAGTTTATGCTACCAAAATAGGTCAAATTTTATAAGCTTGTAGACACATTAGGTTATTTCGAGGCAGTACACATGAAAAATATGCAGTGCCCTCGCAGGGACTCAAACCTCGGACCTCTCGAATACGTGTTTAGTATGCTGACCATTACACCACGAATACTTGCTAAGAAGGCGGGAGGAATACCTTATATACGCCCTCTTTTAAAGGGAGACTGGGGATTAGGGGATTCTGATGGTGGAGAATCATCCATCACCTTCTTTAGTTCGGGCGCCATTGTAGAGATATTAGGTTATTTCGAAGCAGGAGACATGAAAAATGAGCAATGCCCTCGTCGGAACTCGAAACGATACGCGCCGAGCGTGCTGACCATTACACCACAAATGCATGCTAAGAAGGCCGGAGAAATACCTTATATGCCCATTAGAAATTTTCCAACGAGTTTCTTGTTTTCCGCAGTCAATTATTGATTAACTGAAGCTTCTACTAGGTAAAAAAGAAGGAAAAGTTAATAATGCTGATTCGATAATAACTTTTATTTGGGGATGTTTCTCGCGGATAACTTTTAAATTGTAAACTCAGCTTACCTTGTATTTCGAATAAGACATGAATTTATGGATTAGATTTATATCAGTTATCAGTTACTTGCCAGTAAATATTCGGCTATCGATCACCAATCAACCACATGATCATCATTTTCCACCTTTAAAATTTCATCGATCCCCAGGGGTCAGTAATTACCGCGCTAAGAATTCTTGATATAGGCAATATAGTCAGAAAGATATCATTTTAGCCAATCTTTATCTTTTTGAAATCCTTTTAACGAAATTCTCGAAAGACTAATTGTTTTTCTAGTTACTTAAATGCAATGTTTTCAACAATAGATTTAGTAATGATAAGACTTAGAATTAAGATGATTTTGCTTGATTAAGATGCTTATGCTTACATTTTACTCAAAGCTATATTTGTTATTTTTATAACATTAAGGGTCTTGAAAGTACTGACAGAATTAATTGTATTATTAACAAACCAATTTTCCCAATGAATTTATTCTAATTAAATTCAAAGAAGATGATATCAATACAACGAAATTTATACATATTTTTGATCTTGGAAGTTTCAAGTGAATTAATTTTATCGTTAAAATGCTGATATTTCAATATTTCTTTTTCTGATGGAATTTTATTCCTAAGATGCCAATTTTTCCAGTAAATTTATTCTAATTGGAATGATTACAATAATATTGCTTTATAAATTTAAAAGCTTCTTTGTAGAGCAAAGAATATTGTCAACGCTGGTTGATTCAGGAGATATTTTCTTCATCTGGGATGTACGTCTTCCGATAACAACCATTGAACGGAATATATGATGTAACATAATGAGTTGTATCTCGCTAGTTTCGGTTTTAAGACTGCTCTCTGAATCTTATCCCAGAGGACTTATGAAAATATAGGCGATCTTACCGTACTTTTTCCCGTTTTCTCCCTTTTTAAACCAATTTTATCGTCCTAAAATTGAGAGGGTAAATTTATACGAGTAATTTAATTTGCAAAGACTGCGATTACATATAATTACGATGAGAATACATAGTTGTATTAGCATTAGAATATCTGACGGATATTGAATCGATATCTGAAAGTAACTGAACTGGACACGCTGCGCTCCGCCTCATTTACCTTGTAAAGGCTTTAGAGGCATTTCACATGAAGGATTCTTGATGGCAGATTAAATGAGAAGCATCAGAATAACGAAGAAGAAAGGTAGAGAACAAAAGACTTGCGTTTCGAAAGACTAAACAGACAGTAGATCGGGCTACAATTAGCTAGAACGTAAATAACAGAAGTAAAGTGCAATCACATGTTGGAGAATTTTATTAAGTATGAGAGCATCTGTCGCTTAAAAAAGAATCTGCACAAACTGTGCTTTAAATAATGCAAAGAAAATAAAAGGTATAAAATACAAAAGTATAAATACAAATTGAGTAAAAACAAAAATAATCAAGTGAATACAATTTACCAACAAACTAGCCCTCAGAATAAAAAACTGTTTACAATAGATCAAGGTGAAAATTGTGTAAATATTGTTTTTTAATTTTCAGAACCTAACGCAAAAAAGTTACAGGGGAGGGAGAGAAATTGTGAGGAAAAATTATACTCGAGGTGAACCCTGTTTAACCCTGAATTATGTTATGAATATTCCTCCGAGGTTACCTTCCTCAGAATTTTGGTTTTTCTAAATATTATGATTCAGCTTCTCCCATTTTATGTCATGGTTTTATATAAAATTATAACATAGCTTTTATTGTCTCCTAGATTTCTGCTTTGATTGGTTACTATCTATGAAAGAAAATATTCTTTCAATTTTTCAGCAATATTTTAACGTTAATACTTTATAAAGTACATTTCATAAAATTTTTCTGTCTGTCTATCAGATACATGGATGCTTTCTTTAGTCCTCGCATTCAACTGCCTCACAATTTTATGATTTTTTTAGTACTGCAGATGCCACTACTCATTGAAAAGTTCAAACAATCTATTTCTATAATTATCATGTCAATCACAATACTGATATACAGTTGCAACTTATGAATAATCTATGATTACCTAGTGGGAAATACTGTAACGATATGTCAAAGCGCGATAAGATGGCTTCCCCGCAAAGCAGTTTTAGGGTTGCCATAAAATGACAAAGGAAGACAGGGTTGTCACATTTGGCGAGAAATCGACAATTTGGCGACCTTTGGTGATCTGCCATGGTCTGATGGAGAACCTTCTGGAACGAATTCTTACCGGTTTAGCCCAGAATGTTCTCGAACACAAGCCGAAAGCTATACAAACCTAGCTGGTCCAAGGGGAAGGGAGAAGGTGGCGGGCTCAGCATCAAGGAGACGCCAAGCTGATGTTCCTACATTTGAAAGTGAATTTTTTCTAAAATTGTTGGCAAACAATGGTTTATTCAGACGAAGATGAAGTTAACACCTTTGCTGATATACTAGAAGAAACGTTTACTCCCAATGCTACCCCTTAGGACAACAAACTATCTCCAAAGTTAATGATAGTGTTAATACCTTCTTAAAAATCCCAAGTCTTTTGAACTTTGCATTCCTCGCCACATCTAAGCTAGTTGTTGATTATATTAGCTCCTTACATCCCCAAAAAGCTCCAGGTGTTGATGGTATATTTACCAAAGCTCTGAAACATCTTCCTATCAATGCTATCACATTTCTTACTAAAATAATCAACTCTATCATCAAGTTCACTTACTTTCCAAATATATGGAAACATGACATCATCGTCCTCTTCCCAAAACTGCATCAAAATTCCACATTTCCGCAGAACTACCGCCCAATATTCCTTTTCAGTCAACTTTCTAAAATAGCTGAAAAATTATTCTATATCATCTTAATCAAATTATTCCCTAGAGCTCCTACATTCCAGGAGAACAGTTTAGCTTCCGTCATCTCCATAATACTAATAACCAGATGTTTCCTGTCATCAACTGTATTACTGACGGTTTCCATTGTAAATTCCCTACCGAAGGCATTTTCCTTGATATTGTGAATGCTTTTGATAAGGTATAATACCGGGGACTTATTTGCAAACTTATCAAGTTGAATTTCCTAAATCATTGTATTAGACTCATTGCTTTCTTTCTCCAAGACAGAATCTTTGCAGTGAAAATTGGTAATACTGCTTGTACCATGTCTTTAGACATCATTAAAATTAACGATCTCCCCCTTTTGTCTGGGAATAATGTCTCATCCTTTCTAAAAATAGCTCATTGTTTTTCTTGGAATTCTATTTTTAGAAAGGATGAGTCATGATCTATTTTTAGAAAGAGTGAGACATCATTCTAAACAAAAGGGGGAGATCGTTATTTTTTTTTTTTTTTTTTTTTTTTTTTTTTTTTTTTTTTTTAAATCTGAGCCAGAGAAATTTTTTTCCAGCTCTCAGAAATTTTTTCACAGCCGATCCGATTTCGTTTTTTTACTTTCACTTTCAATTCTTCTCTTTTCTATAAAGGCATTACGCATTTTTGTTCAGAACAGAGTGAGCTGTTGAAGATACAACATCTGTCTCTCTACTCAAATCTGAGATGACCCACGATGATCTTAAGAAGAATTCTTTGAGAATCTCTTACCATTTCGGAACCTTAGATGAACTGGATGTTTCTTTTTCGTATTTCGAAGCTATTTATTAATCAAAGGAGGAGATTCCAATGGAATGGCTTATGAATTTTGAACATGTCACCCATTCAAGATTTTGGGGGAAACTCTATCCCTTGAGCCAACATCAGAGCGCCCCAAAAGCCGACATCGTTCTAGGATAAGAATGTTTTTTCAAGATCTCTTCGCGCTTTCGTCTACACAGAAATACCTTTCATGAAAGGTAAGTCAGCTTTTACATTTCGCTTTTAAAATAATGACTCTATAATGTTGGGCGCTTCCAACCTGCACGCAACAATAGTGGTGACTGCTATGAACTGGAAAGTATACAAAGTCTTGAGAAGGGTTTAAATCCCTTTTTATTCAACTTTAGAAATTACAGATGCGTGCTCTTGACGCTCAGAAACTACGCCGACACGGCGGTAAAATAAAAATAAGAAGCTAAAAAGAGATAATAACAAATGACTAACTACGAGGCTCTCTAAACGTAACTAACCTAACCGCGTTCTAAAATACCGCTGATAATTCAGCAAACTTCTGAATATTACGTTGAACGATTTAACAATCTGCCGAGGCAAGCACACAGGCCGAAACGCGCGGTTCTTCAATTTCTAACTAGCCACCTCCACGCTCGTGAAGCAAGAAAGCACACCTTCGAACTCGTTTCCCTTCTATTTAACTTAGATTACTTCCGCTGACAATTTGAATCCTTGCGCGGTCTACTAAAATTTACATACTCTGGCATTGGCAATTCCAGGGGAAAGTAAGGCTTGACAGGAAAGATAGTTTAAAATTAAAATAAATGTTAGTTAAAATAAATATAAACCCTACAACTCAAAGTATTCTTTTAAACATTTTCGAGTTTTTCTGTGGGTAGTCAAAAATGTTTTCAGTTTATATAGTGTTCGAGTAAAATATTTTATGATTTTGTGTAATCTTTTAAAAAAAAATTTATTTCGTCATATGATGGCTAAACTTGGCATGATTCGTATGTTTTTTCCTATACATTTTAAATGAGATCCCCCTCTTATCTTAAACATGAGTTTTTCTATAAATAATGAAAATACGTTTCCCGAAAGGCTTAATGACTTAAAAAAAATGTGCGTGTGTGTATGTGTGGGATAGTCAGCTTTCTTCTCTTACGAGAGAATCTTCCTCTATTCTTCTCTCTATGTGATGTTTCTCTTGGATATCTTCTCCAACATCTCGTGGTCGCTGAAATGTGTGTCATCGTTAGCTTTTTTTTCTGTTACGAGAGACTGTTCCGCTATTCTTCTCGCCAACATTCCATAGTCGTTGAAATGGGTCTCCAGCGAAACGGTTATTGTTTTTTTTTTTTTTTTTTTTTTTTTTTTATTCAAGTGATTTTCGTTCTACAGATCCAGATTCACCCCTTCGTTACATGAAAACCACACGGAGTTGTAAAGAAAAAAAATCGGCTGATGTCTCCTCGATCACGTCAGCTGGGAGGATAAGTTTGAGATGGGCTGGAAAAGATATTTTTCTGAGAGATTGGAACTAAAAAATCGGCTAATAACCACGTCGAACATGTCCGCTGGAAGGATCCTTTTGAAATGGGCTGGGAAAATATTTTCTGAGAGATTGGAATTAAAAAATCGGTTGTTGATCGGGTCGATCACATCGGCTGGGAGGATCCTTTTGAGATGGCATGGAAAAATATTTTTCTGAGAGATTGGAATAAAAAAATGGGCTAATGTAGCTTAGAATACTTCTCTTTAGATCCTGTTGAGTAGATTCCTGAACAGAGCATCCTTTTGAGATGGGCTGGAAAAAATATTTTTTAGAGAGATTGGGTGCACAACAGGGACTCCATCGGCTGATGATCACGTCGGCTGGGAGGATCCTTTTGAAATGGGGTGGAAAAAATTATTTTTAGAGAGATTTGGTGCACAACAGGGACTCGACGAAAGCGAAACAGGAAAATCCTCCAGACATATCAGAGAATCCTTTCTTAAAAAATTGGCTGACGTCTCGTCGATCGAGTCGCCTGGAAAAAAACATTTCTAAAAGCTGAGAAATATGTTAGCATGCCTATACAGAATGTGTTTCTTTGAGGAAGAAGTGTGTATCCAGGTCGAATCCTCCAGCACAGACTGATTGGAAGTCGAAACGCGAGTGGTTTAAATAGATAAGTGTGAATTCCTTCTAGAAAGAATTTTGTATTGTTCCGAAATGGTAATAGATTCTCAAAGAATTCTTCTTAAGATCATCGCGGGTCACATCAGATTTGGGTAGAGAGAGAGAGATGTCACATCTCCATCAGCCCACACTGTTCTGAACAAAAACGTGTAATGTTTTTATAGAAAAGAGAAGAATTGAAAGTGAAAGTAAAAAAACGAAATCGGTTCAGCTGGGAAAAAATTTCTGAGAGCTGGGAAAAAATTTCTCTGGCTGAGATTTAAAAAAAAAACACCTTTTTGTTAATTTTTATGATGTCTTTAGACATCATAAAAATTAACGATCTCCCCCTTTTGTCTGGGAATGATGTCTCATCCTTTCTAAAAATAGATCATGACTCATCTTTTCTAAAAATAGAATTCCAAGAAAAACAATGAGTCCCGGTCTATTTTTAGAAAGGGTGAGTCATGATCTATTATTAGAAAAAGTGAGACATCATCCTAAACAAAAAGGCTATGTAGTTAATTTTAATGATGACTAAAGACATCATTAAAATTAACAAAAAGTTTTTTTTAATAACTCAGCCAGCCAGAAATTTTTTACAGACCTCAGAAATTTTTTCCCAGCCGACTCGATCTTCGATTGGCAAGACAGCACTATTTTTTTTAAGAATGGACTCTTCTTTACATTTTTCAACATTCCCAGTTTTCGCATCAGATGACTGTGAGCTGTTCAAGTATGCAGATCCGCATACAAGATTTTCTGGAGAGCGATTTGAATTTGTTTAAAGTGGAGGATATTTACGTCATCGTTGCGTTCAAACAGAGTCGACTTCGGACAGAAAAGGATCTTTTTCAAGATTTCCTCCCCCAATTTTGGAGTCATCAAGAAGTGAGTTTAGGTTTTCCAAGATGGGATGAGAGAGTGACCCTAAAAAATGTGTCTCGGAAGAAATAGAATGCGTTGACACTCATGGGTATTGAAATATACTGAAAAAAACGAGCATTTGAGATAGTTCCTAGACTATTTCTATACAAATTCCACCGTATAAAATGACGTCATCGTTGCGTTCAAACAGAGTCGACCCCGGACAGGAAAGGATAATTTTAAAGATTTCTATCCCCAATTTGGGACTCATCAAGAGGTGAGTTTAGATTTTCCAAGATTGGATGAGAGAGTGTTCTCAAAAAATGGATCTCGGAAGGAATAGAATGCATTGACACTCATGGGTGTTGAAATAGACTGAAAAAAAACGGGCATTTGAGTTAGATTCTAGACTATTTCTATGCAAAATAAAATGACTTCATCGTTGCGTTCAAACAGACTCGACCTCGGATAGAGGATATTTTTCAAGATTTCCTCCCCCAACTTTGGAAAAAAAAATATTTTTCTGCGAGATTGGAATTAAAAATGGGCTGATGTCTCGTCTCGTGAAGAAAATACAAATGTGTCGTCTTTCGGAAAGGATGCTCCATTACGTGAATACCACACGGAGTTGTAAAGAGAAAAAAAATAACAAATATCCCTCCTCTCTCTCTATTTTGAAAACGATCACGCGAAACTTGTCGAAGAGTCTTCTTGAAAGGGTTCAGGAACATTATTTCTACTACTAGGAAACGATTATATCCATGTTGTGTAGGTATCTTCAGCAGCGCATGCCCTCTGGAACGAAGCTCAGAATACTTCTCTCTAGATCCTGTTGAGTAGATTCCTGAACCGAGGATCCTTTTGAGATGGGCTGGAAAAAATATATTCTGAGAGATTGGAATCAAAAATGGACTGCATTCTTCACCTAGAATGCTGTCGGCTGGGAAGATCCTTTTGAGATGGGGGCTGGAAAAATATTTTCTGAGAGATTGGAATAAAAAAATATGGGCTGATGTCTCGTCGGCTGGGAGGATCCTTTTGAGATAGGCTGGAAAAAATATTTTTAAAGAAATTGGGTGCACAACAGGGACTCCATCGGCTGATGATCACGTCGGCTGGGAGGATCCTTTTGAGATAGGCTGAAAAATTATTTTTAGAGAGATTGGGTGCACAACAGGGACTCGACGAAAGCGAAACAGGAAAATCCTCCAGACATATCAGAGAATCCATTCATAAAAAATTGTCTGAAGTCTCGTCGATCGAGTCGGCTGGAAAAAAACATTTCTAAAAGGTGAGAAATATATTAGCATGCCTATACAGAATGTGTTTCTTTGAGGAAGAAGTGTGTATCCAGGTCGAATCCCCCAGCACAGACTGATTGGAAGTCGAAACGCGAGTGGTTTAAATAGATAAGTGTGAATTCTTTCTAGAAAGAATTTTGTATTGTCTTGCCAATCGAAAATCGAGTCGGCTAGGAAAAAATTTCTGGCTGGCTGAGTTATTAAAGAAAAAAAAACTTTTTGTTAATATTAATGATGTCTAAGGACATCATTAAAATTAACTGCATACCCTTTTTTTAGTATGATGTCTCACTCTTTCTAAAAATAGAATTCCTAGAAAAACAATGGGGCATCGCTTTCTTGGAAATCTGCTTTAGAAGCATGTTGAAACATGTTGAGACCTGATACGAACCAAAATAGGGGAGATCGTTAATTTTTATTATGTCTAAAAACATAATAAAAATTAACAAATTTTTTTTTTTTTTTTTAATAATCTGAGCCAGAGAAAATTTTTTTCCAGCCCTCAGAAATTTTTTCCCAGCCGTCTCGATTTCCTATTCGCAAGACAATACAAAATTCTTTCTAGAAAGAATTCACACTTATCTATTTAAACCACTCGAGTTTCGACTTTCAATCAGTCTGTGCTGTGTATTTTACCTAGATACACACTTCTCCCTCCTAGAAAGTGATTCTGTCAAGGTATGCGAGCATTTTTTCCCTCTCAGCTGCTAGAGAAATGTTTTTCAGCCGACGTGATCAACGAGACGTCAGCCGATTTTTTAAGAAAAGACCCTCAGATATCGATGGAGGATTTTCGCGTTTCGATTTCCTCGAATCCCTCTTGTGCACCCATCTAGGAGACAAGTGTTCACACCTTTCAACATGATCCTCCTTCATCCTTTCCGAAAGACGACTCATTTGTATTTTCTTCACGAGTGTTTCCAATTTTTCTCTGAGATCTTTTAGAAAGGGTTCAGGAATCCACTCAACACGATCTAGGGAAGCTTCGTTGAGAGGGGTGAACACTTGTACCCAGGTGGGTGGACAACAGGGACTCGACGAAAGGGAAACAGGGAAAAAAATCCTCCATCGATATCAGAGAGTCTATTCTTAAAAAAATTCGGCTGACGTCTCGTCGATCACGTCGGCTGGAAAACATTTCTAGGAGCTGAGAAAAAATGCTCGCATACCTTCTCAGAATCTCTTTCTAGGAGGAAGAAATGAATCATTTGTTTCTCGATACGTTTCTTAGGGCGAAGAACGGGTTGTCCACTGAAAAAAAAAAAAAAGAAAACACGGCAACCCGTTGTTTTTTATCTTAGACAAAAACACGGGTAGCAATCTTGCTTCCCTCTATGCTTTTCAGATCGGCGAACAACGGGTTTTCATTCTGTTGTGTTCGCGACCCGTTGTTCGTCCATGGACTTAACATGGAAAGCGATTTTCATTTTCTCTCACCTTTTTCCTAGGATAGAACAACGGGTTTTCCTTCTGTTGTGTTCGCGACCTGTTGTTCACCCATAGACTTAACATGGGGAGTAATTTTCGTACTCTCTATGTTATTCCTATGAGCGAACAACGGGTTGTCATGTTGTTCTGTTCACGACCCGTTCTTCGCCCATAGGAAAAGCATGGGGAAAGTGATTTTTCATTCCCTTTAGGCATAGAAAGGTAGAACAACGGGTCGTCCTACTCGTTCCAGAGATTTCACCGGCTACCCGTAGGCTATTCAAGAACAGGGGTGTTGCGGACCCTTCCCTCGTTCCCCCTCCAAATGTTCTTTCGGAAAAGGGAAAGATTTTTTCCCCAGCCTTCGAGATCCCTTTTCCGACTCGAGACCCAAGCCCATCCGGAAGAAATATAAATTTTTTTAAGAACTTACCATTTCCAAATAGATTACAAACATACGTTTTAATTCTAATATTTTTATCTTCATCGGACAAACTGATCTAAAAAACTTTAAATTTCTTAAACGATTAACTCTTTTGCATCGAAGTCGCCCTTAACGCCCGTTCATTCAGGGAACGGCAAACCGCCTCAACGCCTCATTTATTTTCTACCTACTTCTTTCCCCTCCACGTTAGTGTATGGCTCATTGGTTTCGCGAGTTGTTAAAAGACATGTCAATCATTCTTTTGAAGCAAATAAAGGAGAAATACGGAAAGGTATTGACATTCGCAGGTACAGTCCGACCCTAAGCTGAAACTGTACACAATGGATGAAACCTCAGGGGGAAAGGAAAACTATTCCAAGACAAATTCGTAAACACGGGGGTTTTTGATGTTTGTTGAAAATAGATTTGGTCGTCTCTCGATGCGAAAGAGTTAACCCTTAGCCTGTCGAGTGATTATCTGCGAATCTCTTTAAAACTGTCGCTAGTTTTGGACCGAACTTCCCGTAAAATGTCGCGAAAATAACCCTAAACCTCTGAAAATTGTCAAGCAGTTCTTTTGTTTTTTCCCATCCCTCCCAGAATTTTACTTCAATGATTCCGCTAAGTGAGATTGATTGCTATATATTGTTCAGTACCTGTGAGCTCTCAAGAGAATTGCAAAAGGCTAGACTCTCCGTGATGATCGTCTTAATGCCGCAGGGGGTACAGCTGCGAAACTTGAAAGTTTCCTTCTCTTAAGCAATCTTATCTCTACATATCTTCTCTACATATAATAAAAGAAAGAGTCTGTCTGTGTGTGCGCGCCTTTCGTTCGCGCTGCGCGTAAGCTAATAGACCCACGGCTACGAAATTTGGTACATAGGCACATCTACACAAGAGCCAGTGCACTTCGAAGCGATTTTTTCGAAATTCGAATTCGAATTTTTTTATTTCATGTTTTGTAACGAAATCGTGTCATTTTGAAACATAATGTGCTATAGGAAAGTGAGATTTTACTCTACACACTCCATTTTCACATTGTCATGAAACGTAGGCACTTAGCTATTTTACGAACTTAAAATAAATTTCGTGTTTCAATAAATCGATTAAATACGAATTTATTTAACAAAGGGAGCTTAACACTTTTTCAATGGGATTTTTTCTAAAAAAGTTTATTTTTAAAAATGTACAGATTATTTTTCTTTGATTTTTGGACACGTTAAACTTTCATCCTTGCGAATGCTTTTACAAAAAGAATTTTGGAAAAATGATAATATTTTGTATTTTTAAAAGATTTTTTAAATGAAGCTTCCGAGTACATTTCTCACATCTCACATCTTTAAAAATGTGATTTGGGCAACAATTTTCCTGTCTTATTGTTGTTGATAGATTTTTGATGAAATCGCATCATTTTGAATAGTTTCATTCTTTTAGAAATATGGGTTTGGCAACAATTTTTCATCGTATTTCTTATGTCACTGTTTTTAAGAGATTGGCATATTTCATTGTCATTTTTATATAAATAAAAAAAAAATCTGAAATGTTTCAGATTTTAAATTACGTCCAAAGGGGCGTTTTTAACATTTTGTGTGTTACCTTTCTTTATTAAATATCATGTTCCTCGCACTTAAACCATAAGATCCAGTGCAACAGCAATATCGCAAAATAGTTTTAAAGCGAGCATATCTTTAGAATTTCCGATACAGAGACTCACGCGCTGGAGATAAAAATGTTTTTTCTGCACAACGTTGCCATTGCTCGCTTTGAAATCCTTGAGTTTGTTAATCAAAAATTCGTTAAAGTTTTAAAAAATAGGAAATCGATCATAAAACAAATTTCAAATTTCAAATTTGGTCTTCCACATGCTCATATTCGTTGGAGGATTACGTTATTCAAAATTCAATGACTCTATGTACCGTTGTTTTATCACAATACGAGAAATATACATACATTTATGCAGATTTTTCATTATTTAATTTCTTCAAATATAATGCAGGACTCTAACATTTTGTGGCAAAAGTTTGAAAAGTGAACCGACATTTATGAGTCCGACGCAAAATGCCAAAACGAAACTAATAGTCCTTCGGGATTCAAATCCTTTTGGACTAATAATATATTCTTATTGATTTTTTTTTTTTTTTTTTTTTTTTTTTTTTGGATAAAGTTGTTCTGTGGAGTAAAATTCTGCGCGGAATTTTATGTTTTTTGAGTTGCTTTCATGTCATTTTTTTGCTTATTTCACTGTTTATAAGATACTGAAAAGTTTTACATGATTTTTGTTCTTCTACGGAAACTTGGTGAATTTTTTAATTAGGCTAATTAATATTTGTATTAAGGGATATAGCTTATTTCATTGTAATTTTTTCTCTTGAAAACATAAGATAAAATATCATTAATTATACTTTGCTTTTCAGAATTTTTTACTTTTTGCATTCCTTGATTTTATTTATTGCTCATTTCACTGTTTTTAAGATATTGAAAAGTTTTGACTGATTTTTTTAGGAAACAAAGTTATTAACCTCCTTTATACCATTTGAGTTCTTAAGATTTTGCAAAGGGAATTTGGTTAATTTATTTATTAGGATAATTAATATTTGTATTAAGGGACATTGCTTATTTCATTGTAATTTTGTTATACGCAATAACTTTTTTTATGAAGTTGTTCTGCAGAGTAAAATCCTACGCAGTTTTTAAATTTAACGTTTGGAGTTCCCTTCAGCCATTTTTCCGGTACATTTAAAAGCCAGACGAAGGCTCGCAGCGAAGCTGATAGTTTTCAAATAAATTAGTTTTAAAATTTACCCGGTTAAATTTTAAATTATTACGCATTTTTAACCTAAGTAACATAAATCTGTATGTCACTGATTATCACAGGAATTTCAATGCAGATTGATTAAACTGCTGTCACTAAAATTATAATCTGACAAATATCTGGTGCAATGTTCATTCCTTCTGAGATATTGCTGAAACATTTCGTATTATTTCCGATTTTTTGTATTTTTGTCATTAATTAAAAATCTTTAAAACCTTCTGCATTTTCCTACATTCTTCAACTGCAGGCAACTAATAATTATTTTAAATAATTTCTTTTTTCCTTAATTATTACATAGTTTTAAGAGAGTAATAAACGAAATATTTGGGTGTTTTTAAGGGTGGTAATATTAATATTAAATTTGCATTTTACTTTTTCATATACATTCAAGATATTCAGAAAGGGAATTATAACATGAAACCGTTTTCAGTGTATCATAAATTTATGGATTCAAATTAAAAATTCTTGCTTTCCTGTCCAAGGAACACTAGTAAATTTTATCTGAAATAGGAAGGATGAGACATATTAATAACAAACAAAGCAATTAATTTGGAAGTCAAAGAACAAAAATCAGCGTTATATTTTCAAATTTTCACAGGACTAGTTTCTATGGTTTTACAGAACCATCATCTTCAGCTGCAAAAGCGCAAATAAACGAGATAAGATATAATGAAAATTAGATTGTGAAAATTTGAAAATATAACGCTGATTTTTGTTGTTTGACTTCCAATTTAATGTTTGTTCGGCTTGTTATTGTATCTTAATTAAACAAAGCAATGTTGTTACTTATTAGCTTACAATATAATTTATTCAATATGGTATTTTTATAAAGAAAGAGTGTTGCTGTACATTTGGTAAAGTATAAATAAGCATTTCATTTAATAATTATAAAAGTTATTAATTATTTAATAATTAATCATAAGAATATGAATAATTAAATATTTTTTCGGAGATATATTTTTTTTTTTCTAGGGATCCCAGCATACATTTTTGAAGCATTATGCTCTAAATAAATGTCTTGTTTAAACATAGCATTTATTGTTGACAAATCTCCAACCAAAGGAAATACCTTACTAGGGAGAATATTCAAACAAAAATTTTTATTAGAATAAATATTTTCGTTATTTTAATACTACTAATAATATACAAACATTAGTTTAAGTTCACTAAGTTGAGTGAATAAGATTGCTGGATGTTGGTATTTTGTTGTTGGCAACCGACCAGTTTAGCTGCTTGTGGTATTTATGATTTTCTCGATGCGTAACGTGAATTCAAGCCAATTTTATTTAGAAAATTGCCCACGAAGGTGTTCTCTTAAAGCAGATAACCCATGACTTCTTAAAAACTGTAAAATATAATCTGTGGATATTTTCCGTTATACGATAACACGAAGAAAATGATTTCCTATACGAAACATATGATCAGCGCTGTTATTGCCCGCCGTTTAATTAAATGCATCCATCTTATTCCTTACAATTAATTTTCCTTTTTCAAAGAAAGTTTGATTTCAGTAAAATGTACTATTTACAATGTGTCATTTTATTTTGCTCGTTTTTTATGCAAATATTCAAATTCAGATAGGTATTGCGTAAGTTCAGAAAGCCAACTAGTCTCCAAGCGGTAAGATAGCTGAGCACCGGTAAATTCTACCGGCTGCATGGGAGGCTTAGGGGTTTTTGATAAGTACAATGGATTGTGAATTAACAGTTTGTTTCCCACAAAAAAAATCTACTCTGAAAACTTCCTTTCCCTTAGACTATAACGTTGCGCGCCTCCAACTTGCACGCAACCAAGAGGTGACTGTGAAAGCTGTATAAAACACAGAGTCTTGTAAAGGGTTTAAGTCCCTTTTTATTCAACGTAATAAATTACAATTGTGTCCTCTTGACGCTTACAGACGGTGCCAACTTGGCAGTCAAATAAAAATAATAACCTGAAAAGAAACTAAAGACAAGATTCTAACTACGAGGCTCTCTAAAATAACTAACTCACCGCGTTTTACAATACCGCTGCTAATTCAGCAGACTTGAAGCTCACTGGAACGATTACCACTACTTCCCGCCAAGCACATAGGCCGCAACGCGGGGTTCTTCAATTCTCGCTAACTACCTCCGCGCTCGCTAAGTAAGAATATCACACCGAACTCGTTTCCTTCTATTTAAATCATAATACTTCCGCTGATAATTTGAATCCTTGCGCGTTCTACTAAAATTTACATATTCTGGCATTGGCAGTTCCAGGGGAAAGTAAGGCTTGACAGGAAAGATAGTTTAAACTTAAAATAAATGTTAGTTAAAATAAATATAAACCCTACATTTGCCGCTGCCAGAATTTGGAAAACTTGGAAGCAGGTCCTACAAACGACCTGTTGTAAGTTTCTCTAATTCTGAACTAACTGGCGAGAACCTCGTTTACAAAAAAAAAAAATCTTATGTAACAAATTGTATTCTGTTGCTCGTTTTAACTCTCTCTTCTTACAGCAAATTTTCCTGGACTTCATCAATCAATCTTGGTCTTTCCTTCCAGCATCTGGAAGGAATAAGTATCAGTATCTTTCTAAATACATTATAATTTACACTTTCTTGACACAATAAATTTTTGTTTTTAAACGATTCGTTTTTCTTAGTTATTGCTTACTTCACATTCATTCAATTTTTCAAGCATTAATTTAACTTTACCCTGGCTCTCCACCATGTGTGGTGTCAAACGAGAATATTCGTGTTTTAGTCTTACAACACTTCCCCTAACCACCATGATTTGTTAGAATTCAACGACCAAATAGACACACCTTACTCGACATTCTACCACTCAATGAGCTACTTTAATAGTCTTAAAAATTCAAATGTAGGTGGAGAACCCTACAAAACACATTCATTCTAACTTCCCCCTCATTCATCTTTAAACATGCAGGCTTTCGCTCTAAAGCATGACTTTATCTACAATTTAATACTTAAATTTTGACTTCATTGCTTTTAAGCATTCACTTTTAGCATCTACAATTTTATGCTTCTAGACTAAATTCTACTTTTACATAACATTCAAGTATTTACGTACATTTACAAAATTTTAATACATATGCTTTTTACAATTTACCATAAAATGAATAAGAGAAAATAAATTTTTACTTTACTCATTCTTCGCCAAGCTGGCGGCACTAAAACTAAAATTCTTATTAGTACAAGAATACGAAGTTATTTTTATCTTCGGCCAAATTTTGGCTTTAACATAACAGAATTAGTCTTTCGACCAACAGAAAATGCTTGTTTTTAGCTTTTACACGTAAAGAAAATAATACTTTTGCCTTAGCTAAATAAAGTAAAACAAAACTAAGTCTCAACCGAGACATATTGACTTTCGTCAAAACATAGAACTTCGTACTTATGCATAACCTTTCGGAACAAAAGAAAAAAAAAATTATAGAAGGTTTTAACTTATCTTTGAGTTTTCGATGCTTGAAACTCCGTCATTCGTTTTTGGCAGAATTGGTCCCAAGTTAGAAGTTTCATGGATGTTAATCTTCTCCTTACTGCCCTCCGAGTGTCGTCCACCTGACTTTTTCTTTTGCGTCCTCTACATGCTGGCCTCTTGACGGAGTAATCGTCTGGTTGTTGGCCTTTCCGTTTCTCCCTGGGACGGCTGGTCTTGACGTCCTCCGGTCTGGAGTCCTTCTTGAATTTCTTCTGTTCCTCGTATTTTTGTGCCTCCTGTTGGCGTTTCAGTTTCCGGAACGATGGCCTTGCTGGCACCTGACTCTGTGGCCGTGTGCGCGTTCTCCTTGATGTGAAATTTCTCCTGCCATCCTTTGTAGGTGGTGTTTTTCTCTTTACCACGGTTTCTTTACCCGGTGCATCTGTATTTTTGTTTTTCTTAAACGCTGGAGTTTGAAAATTATTTTTTCTTTTTGATACCGACGTCCGGGTTGTAGAAGTGCTAGGTCTCTCTTCAGTTCTCTGTTTCTTGGGTGGTGGAATAGTTGTTGTCTCTGGCCCTTCTATTTCGTTTAGACTTGAGTCCTGCAAGAAACATTTAAGGATTTCAAAATCATTTGGATTATAGTATTTTTTCACCTGGTCGGGACTTGCTTTACAGATTTCCCCTCTCTCGTTCTTAAGATATAAGACTACTCCTTTGATTTCCTGAATTACATAGGGGCCTTCAAACTTTGGAGCTAGCTTTGCCATAAAATTGTCTGGGGCACTTGATAAAGAAAATTTTCGCTTCAATACTTTATCCCCAACTTTAAAATCTGCTTCCCGGCGTTTTCTATCGTAATATAGTTTCTGCCTATTTCTTGCCGTATCCGAGGTTTTAAGCGCCTGATCAATCAACTTTTGCACATCTTTTTGTTTAAACTCCTGCTCTCTTTGTTGCACAAAGAATAATTTATCTAAAGGCGTAATTAACTTTCTGCCTAAAAATAATCCTGCTGGAGTTTTTCCTGTAGTATCATGATGTGCCGTTCTTAAAGCATAAGCTAATTCATTTATGTAGCCATCCCAGCGCTTGTGATGTGTGCTCACGTAACTGCGAATTATTTTTACTATGTTTTTATTAACTCTTTCTGCTATGTTAGCCTGTGGTCTATACGGAACCATTTTGATATGGCGTATGCCAAGTCCATTGCATATGTTTTCAAATATTTGACTAATGAATTGTTTTTCGTTATCGCTAATGACTTTTATCGGTGCACCGTATTTTAAAATGTATCTGTGTAAGAATGCATCTGCGACTGTTTTGGCTGACGCGCGTTTAAGAGGAACAATTTCTATCCATTTTGAAAAATGATCTACTATTACTAAAAGAAAACGATTTTTATTTAACTCGCTCTGGGGGAAGGGACCAAGGAGATCTATGCCTAAAATTTCATTCGGAAATGTAGCGCGAATGCTATTTAAGTACCCGGCCGGGCTGTAATTAATATCATTTATTAACTGACATTGATTGCAGGACCTGACATACGCCGTTACTATTTTGTATAATTGCGGGAAATATACCGCCTCGCGTACCCTTTTTATAGTCTTTCTGACCCCGAGGTGGCCCGCTGTTTTTTCTTCGTGCAACTCCTTCAAAATGCTTAATCGGAGCGAGGCTGGGATGACTGGCTTATACTCAAGATTTTCGTTTGTTGTTTTCGTATAAAATAATAAATTATCTATTATTTCATAGTTTTTTGCTCTATTTCTTATCGCATCGATATCTGTATGCTCAAAGCTTTCGGAGTCTTTCAAATAAGCATAGATATTTCCAAATTCAGGATCAGCTTTCAGTTCAGTAATAACCGTATCTCTAGAATCTAAAATTATTGAAGTCAACACAGCGCATTTAAGTTCATTTCCTTCATCGTCCAGTTTTATACGAGAAAGTGCGTCAGCTACATTGTTTTCCTTACCCGGTTTATATTTTATTGTGATATTATATTCTTGGAGTTTTAAAGCCCATCTTATTAACCTGGGCGTTAGGTTTTTCCCCGAGTAAAGTCTACCAACAGCCGCATGATCCGAAAAGACTGTTACTGGCGATTTGCCGAAATAAACTCGAAATTTGTGTACAGCCATTAATACGGCTAATGTTTCTCTTTCTGTAGCTGTATAATTCCTTTGTGTCTGATTCAATGTTTTACTAAAAAATGCCAGCGGATGGTTATTTTGCATAAGAACCGCTCCCACCGCATAGTCTGACGCATCTGCTGCAATTTCCAGGTTTTGGTCCCCCTCAGGGAATTTTAAAACAGGGGCATTAATAAGCGCTTCTTTTAATCTTTCAAAAGCTGTGTTAGCTTCCGCTGTCCACGTAAACTTACCCTTTTTTCTTTTGATTACTAAGAGTGGTTCAACAATATTAGCGAAATCTTTTATGAAAGATCGATAGTAAGAACATAACCCAAGGAAAGAAGAAAGTTTCTTGGCGGTGTTGGGCGGTGGGAAATTCTTAATAGCTTTTATTTTTGAATCTTGCGTTTCTATACCCTTTTGCGAAATTTTATAACCGAGATATTTAAGTTCCTTAGTTACGAACTTGCACTTTGAGGCGTTAATTGTAAGACCGGCCTCTTTTAATAATTTAAAAACTTGTTCGAGGTCATTAATGTGTTGTTCCAACGTACTACTCGTTATAATTATATCATCTAGATAAATTAAAGTTGATTTTCCTAGGACAGGCTTTATAACAATGTCCATAGCTCTCTGGAATGTTGATGGGGCCCCACACAACCCAAAAGGCATGCGTAAAAATGCATAAGTGCCCGATTTTGTTATAAACGCGGTTTTATGTATATCTTCGGGTCTCATAGCTATTTGATAGTAGCCAGACGTTAAGTCCAAAGTAGACATATATCTTGTTGATTTGATCTGTCTAATGATCTCGTATATAACCGGCAAAGGGTAAACTGGAAATTTAGTAATACTATTTAGTTTTCTGTAATCGATAGCAAACCTCCAAGCCCTTTTATCCGAAGGAGGAAACTCGTTCTTTTTCCTACATAGTACGACTGGACTCGCGTACTCACTATTTATGGGCGTTATTATTTTATTCTTTAACATCTCCTGAATATGTTCCTCGATGATTACGTCTTTTTGTTTGTCATAGCGGTAAGGTTTAGTCCTACAAGGTTTTTCGGCATTTAATTGAATCTTGTGCGTCACGATTTGGCAGTTTCCTGGTTTTTCTGAAAACAAATGAGAAAAATTACTTACCACTTGCTGTATTGCTTTACTTTCATGGTCATTCAGATGGCTAAGGTCCAATTGAGGTGTCTCCACAAGTTCCACCACCCTCTGGTCCATCTCCAACACCACGGAACTATCTTGAAAATTTAATTTGTCCCTCGTGGCCCTTAAAAAGTCCATACCTAAAATAAGAGAGTGTTGCAGGTCTTTCACCACAAAAATTAATACTTTGAGACTTTCCTCTTTTACCTGTAAGTTTAATGATAATTTCCCGATGCAGTGACATGTTTTTCCTTGCGCCGCTATAATTTCCGTATTTTTGGTTTTAAATAGTCGTATCCTATAAAAATTCTTTTTGAAGAAATTTTCACTCATAAAATTTCCTTCTGCTCTTGTATCAATGAGGGCTTCTACTGGTACATCGCCAACCAGGACTTGTATAATTGGTAGCTGTGAGTTTTTTACGATGACCGTGTTTAAATGTCTATTTGAGGGTTTTTTTAAAACTTCCGGGGTCTGGACCCTCCCTTTCACAGGCCCCTCTACTCGTTTAAAGCTTTCCTTTCAATCTGTGTCTTCTGGGTACGCGGATGCTTATTTTCAAATTTTCTTTTTGGGCCTTGACCTTCGAGTTTCGATGCGTTAGCTTGATAGCTTTTTCCCCCATAAGAGCGATTTCCATTTCTGGTTTCCTCCTTCCTTCGGGTACTTTGAGAATATGTTTCCCCTCTCGCTTTTTCCGCTATTCTGCGATTTTGAAACTTCACCGCCAATTCGAAGAGTTCCTGCAATGTGCTTGGGTTTCTAATTTCAAAGTAGTCTTGAACAGCGGGTAACAATCTTGGTAATATTATTTCAATAATCTCCGCATCGGGTTTCTTCCCATACAGCATATCCGTTAGCTTGATTTTTCGTAAAATAAAGTCCGTCAATTCTGCTGTATCCCGTTGATAGAAACTATATAGCTCGGCTTCCAGCCGTGCGCGATCTTTCACTATGGGGAAGGCCTTTACTAACGATTTTTTGAAATTTTTAAATGTATATGTCTGGCTTCCAAATTCACCTAGTAAAAATTTGCCTATGATTTTCCACCATAGCGCGCCCTGTCCTCTTAGTGCTGATGTGGCGATGGCAACTTTTTGTCTTTCAGGCACAGGGTAGAGCTGAAAGTGGTTTTCTAGACCTTCTAGAAATACCGCCACCGAATTTTTTCCGTCGAAATGGACGTTTGGCTTGATTGATGCTCTCAAAGTCTGGACCAGGTATCCAAATCCTTCTAACTGAGTTGTCATTTCTTGGTGTTGTCCAGCGGCTTCCATCCAATTTTCGGCCATTTCAGTTCGATAATTGTTCGGGCGCCAATATAACGTTGCGCGCCTCCAACTTGCACGCAACCAAGAGGTGACTGTGAAAGCTGTATAAAACACAGAGTCTTGTAAAGGGTTTAAGTCCCTTTTTATTCAACGTAATAAATTACAATTGTGTCCTCTTGACGCTTACAGACGGTGCCAACTTGGCAGTCAAATAAAAATAATAACCTGAAAAGAAACTAAAGACAAGATTCTAACTACGAGGCTCTCTAAAATAACTCACTCACCGCGTTTTACAATACCGCTGCTAATTCAGCAGACTTGAAGCTCACTGGAACGATTACCACTACTTCCCGCCAAGCACATAGGCCGCAACGCGGGGTTCTTCAATTCTCGCTAACTACCTCCGCGCTCGCTAAGTAAGAATATCACACCGAACTCGTTTCCTTCTATTTAAATCATAATACTTCCGCTGATAATTTGAATCCTTGCGCGTTCTACTAAAATTTACATATTCTGGCATTGGCAGTTCCAGGGGAAAGTAAGGCTTGACAGGAAAGATAGTTTAAACTTAAAATAAATGTTAGTTAAATTAAATATAAACCCTACAAGACAAATAGGTCCTGTGTGCTTTATCATAATCCAAAATCTTAAGCGTATAAATCTTTTATCATAGCCGATGATGACGATAAAATATTTTCTTTCTGATGTGTCAAGTTAGCATAATTGTATATTTCTAACGAAAATTGTTTGGCTCATGTTACCGTATAATGAAAAAAAGATTCAAATCGGTTTTTAGCTTAAACAGTATTTTCATTATTAATTATATCACGAATTTTATCAATAGTATTCTTAGTATTAATTGCAGGCATGTATTCAAGAATATAATATACACAAAGCTGTGTCTAATGATTACGGCTAATTTTTATATAAAATTTTATAGTATAAAAATTTAGGTTCATAGGTCAGCCATATTTGAAAGAGTACTTGTGTATTATAAGAAAAGAAAGAAAGAAATTTAAGAATAAAAAAATTTACCACGAAGTAATATAAAAATGCACTAGAATACAAAAGAGTACAATACTATTTCATGTTTTGTGGATATACTTGAAGACAGAAACATGTTTCAGCTGTATTCGTTCATCGGAGAAAAACTTTTCATATGAAGCTATTTTTTTCAAATCTTTCACTATACAAGTAATACAAAAGCAGTATAGGAATTTCTTTTCTTAATACCCAACCGAAGAGCTGAGGAGACGTACAATGATTAACATACAATGGGTGCCTTGAATTATTTTGCTTTACATGCAGTTTCCTTATATATGTAAAACAAAATAAACTTTCACCCATTCCAAGATTTCAAGAACTCACAGAGAGAGAGAGAGAGAAATATCTATAACAAATTTTATTGCTGTCTGACTTCGGGAACATCTTCCAACTCAAGCTTTCATGCTTCAAGCTATTCAAATACGAACGCTTCTCAGAAAAGCCATTTGGACCGCATCTGCTTTGTTAAAGAAAACCTTTTGGGGGTAAAATCATCCACTTCATCGGGTTTTTCAAACAAAGCAGTCAGTGGTCCTGTTACTACCTGCTGACCTAGAGAAATTTCTCAGAAACTTTTGTTCGAAAAAAACGAACTTCATATTTTTAAGAATTTCCATTCTGACAACAAGATTTTGTTATTTTTCATATATAGATGAAAAGAAACTAATTTGTTTTTAAAAAAGAAGAAAAAATTAATAAGCTTACTTAAATTTTTTACACGGCACCGAGTAAGGAGACGAAATTTAATTTTCTTTATAAATATTTTTCTCAGACAATACTTTAGTGTTTTTCAAATTACGAGAATAGCGCATTAGTGCATGCATTTTCAAATCAGATTTATTTAATTAATATATATGGATATGCCGAACAAGCACACTTTCGCACACATACACTGTATATTAGTACATACATAAAAATGAAATAAAATTTGAAAACAAGCAATTTAAAAACTACTGTATTGAAAAATTATTGAAAATTTGTTTTTACCTCATTTTTTTTTTCGTTATATACATTTACTTCAGTTTTTTTATATGCATTTACTTAATTTATTTTCTTATATGCATTTACTAAACATTATTTTGTTATATGCATCTGTTAGTGTTTTTGAAAAAGTTTTAGATTTTTTGAGTATGGCAAAGGAAACGAGATCTATCAGCCGAAGGCAATGAATGTCTCCATGGACGACTTTCTAAGTAAAACGTACTCATGTGCATGTTACACATAGGGGAAATCACAAAATTCAACCAGTTCGTTTGTTTGGGTTCGAATACGAGTCGAAATAGCAATAATCAGATATCTTAGCCAGGAGGCCATTGATTGGGTTTGACAGATTTGAAAACCTAATAAATAGTATTTAATAAATATAATATTATTAAACGAATCGGATTTATATAAACCAAATAAAATTCTTATATCGAACACAACTAAAACTCGATATAACTTACACTGATAAACTGATGTGTAATAACACTGATAAATTAAAATACTAAAGGGAATATACATTAATGCTACATAGATAATTTTTTGTAATTTATTTCGCTGGGAATGTCTGGCCGCAAAATCCTGATTATATATACCCTTATTTTCAGGTTATCACATATCTGATGGTTTGAATTTTACCTCAAAACACAAAGAATCCACAAAATTCAGTAAAATTAATAACTTTATTTCCATGTTGAAAATTCTCTGAATCTCTTCAAATATAAAAGCACACGCGCCAAGCAGTTTGCTTTAAATAAATATATGCAGCAACGAGAAGATGCGCTTTTGACAGCAACTCGTTTCGAAAATCGAAAATTTTTCTAAATGTAAGAGATGCATTTTTTTTTTTTTTTTTTTTTTTTTTTTTTACCTTCCAAACTGTGTATCATTGCAAATTATGTATTCATTTCAATTATGTATCATTGCAAATTTTGTATTCATTTCAAATTATGTATCTGTTTGCTAATATCAATAAACTGCTGGGATCACGTAGTGGGAAGACGGCGCTAAACCAATTAACCAAATGGTAAAGGCGTGGTGCCCGTCTTCCCGGTTCCTAAATCCTAAATCCTAAATGTAAGAGATTTGTCGCTTAAATTAATTTTTCATTAAACAAAAAAAACAAAAGAGAATCGCATATTATTAAAAGAATTTTATTGATAATTCAGATTCTGAAAACAAGAACATTGTTGTTATAAAAAACAAAGAAAAAATAAACAACATATTTCATTCAACGGGGGCCAACTTTGGCGCATGAACTTTTCAACATAAAAATATTTGAAGCATGTTATGAAGAAAGGTTTATTTGATTATGGCAAAGTACTCGATGGTTATTTGCCTAAGGTGAAGGATGCCTTCGTTCGAGGACTGCCTAACGGAAATTAGCTTGCATACATGTTACACATATGGAAAACTAAGAATATCATCCTGGCAACCAGCTCGTTTCCCGGGATTCGAACCCCGGACAGATCCACCAGTTGTTCCGTTACACTCCGCTTAGTCCCTGGTGGGCTGTCCGATAACGAAAAATTTCATATTAGAGGAAAAGTAGTAGCATAGTATAATTCGAAGTTATTGCCATTTCAGTAATGTGAAGAGATTTCAAGAATGTTTAATTATTTTATTTAGCTTATGACAAACTAAATAAAATAATTAAACATTCTTGGAATCGCTTCTCTTAACATACTGGTAGTTTGACCTGCATTCAAACCCTCGTGAACAAGCTGATTGCATGGGCGTTTTTATGGTTTTAACTTTTTGCAGTGCGAGATTGTTTCCCTTAGAAAATCTGTCACGAAAGCATACCTCCCCTTAGACAGATCGCCTTCACGTGCTTAATATTCTAACAAGCCAAACCAAACACAACCCGAGCGAGGACTCGTAGTCAAGGCACGTCATCATGAAAAGCTAAATAAATTGTCTCATATTCACATTAAACATGCGCAACAAACATTCGCTAAAACTGGTATGCAGGCAATCCATTCATCAGGATTTGAATCCGCTTCAAACTATTAGTATTCAACGATTTTACCGCTACATCGTTGGCGGCCTTTTGTAGTATCTATAAGAAAAGTAATCGCAAAGACACAATCATTGCGTACTGACGGATGAACTAAGTTCGGAATTTAAAGAATAACTTTCATTCGTGCTATTGCTGTTAGCATTGACATTTGGACAGATGTTAATTTATTTTAAATTCTTTTAATGTAATTAATTTATATCTTTAAATAATTGATCTTCTGACTGTAATTTTTTGTGCGCAGTATATCTAACCCTTCCGTACACTAACTGTTTTAATTAATTTACACTCCATTAATTTTAAGAGATTTTATATGGATAGATTTCTTTCCAAAAATGTTTCAAGGATTACATATTTTTTTCTTTAGATTTCAAAACATTTTGTATTTAAAATCTTAATAATAAAATTTTTAAAACAAATATTTCTAGAAATTCCTTCGGCGTATTCATTTATTCCATTTAGTTGAAGTTTTGAGTAGAATATCTTCCTTTCAACATTCATATAATTTTTATATGTCAGTTCGCCATTTCTACGGAGCATAGAGCCACACATACGAGTACAAAACTCAGGCATGCTGAAAGCACAGTTTTAACATTTAAGAATGTAAAAAGAAGAATATAACATTATAATAACGTGCATTTGAAATACGAAGGCAAACAAGAAAGCTGGTTGCAACATTTTATATTGTTTCCTGACGAATCAGAAATTGTAATCATTTTTCAATACAAAAATGAAATATTTGATTCTATAACATATAGGCATAAAGGCGTCCCCCGTTACAATTCTTATTTTTTCTTGTTTCGACTAAAATTCGGCAATGTACTATAACAACGTCGGATCCTGTTTGACTTTCATTTGTATAAAGTACCACAAGGCAAACAGTTGTAAAACGATTTATCTTCTTTCGCAAACTTTTAGTCGGCAAACAGATAATACATACCTGCTGTCTGACAAAGATACTTCATTCTAAGGACTTTTTCCTAAAGTGCTCTTTTGAAAGAGACTTCACACCCTATTAAGAGCTTTGTATCAACTGACAGCCGCCTGCAGAAAGGTAGGGGAAGGAAGACCAGATCGCGTCGTCTAAACACGTCTTAAGCAATCTTCGCGAAATTCGGGCTTCGTGTATACACGTCTTAAGCATTTTTCGTGCGATTTGAAATTCGTGTAAAGACGTCTTAAGCATTTTTAAAGAAATTCCAAAAACGTTTAAACACGTCTTAAGCAGTTAAAGGGTTAAGGGTTGAAGTAGCATGACAAGAAGGAAACACATTTTAGCAAATATTTACGTGATATGAATATTATCTAATTATTTTCACGAATTTAGCTAACTCAAACTAGCTATACACTCTTTTGGTGAATTCATTTCATATTCTCTTATTATATGCTTTAGCTAAGTTGTGTAGACAATGTATAAGAAAAGCAATATAGTTGTAAAAGGTTAGAAGAAACAAATAATAATACAATTCCTTCATGTTACTTTGATTCACAAAACATTGTAGGAAATAATTGATCAGCTCGTAAAATACATGGGGATTTATATACGTCTCACACAATTCATTAAAAATATTAGAATTCATACGTATCTTATATTAGATTTTAGGAGTAGAAAGTTCTTAAAAATATTTATATTTCTTTCCAATGGGTTTGGGTCTCGAGTCGGAAAAGGGATCTCGAACGCTGGGAAAAAAAATCTTTCCCTTTTCCGAAAGAACATTTGGAGGGGGAACGAGGGAAGGGTCCGCAACACCCCTGTTCTTGAACAGCCTACGGGTAGCCGGTGAAATCTCTGGAACGAGTGGGACGACCCGTTGTTCTACCTTTCTATGCCTAAAAGGAATGAAAAATCACTTTTCACATGCTTTTCCTATGGGCGAACAACGGGTCGTGAACAGAACAACATGACAACCCGTTGTTCGCTCATAGGAATAACATAGAGAGAACGAAAATCACTCCCCATGTTAAGTCTATGGGTGAACAACGGGTCGCGAACACAACAGAACGAAAACCCGTTGTTCTACCCTAGGAAAAAGGTGAGAGAAAATGAAAATCGCTTCCCATGTTAAGTCCATGGACGAACAACGGGTCGCGAACACAACAGAATGAAAACCCGTTGTTCGCCCATCTGAAAAGCATAGAGGGAAGCAAGATTGCTACCTGTGTTTTTGTCTAAGATAAAAAACAACGGGTTGCCGTGTTTTCTTTTTTTTTTTTTTTTTTTTTTTTCAGTGGACAACCCGTTCTTCGCCCTAAGAAACGTATCGAGAAACAAATGATTCATTTCTCCCTCCTAGAAAGAGATTCTGAGAAGGTATACGAGCATTTTTTCTCAGCTCCTAGAAATGTTTTCCAGCCGACGTGATCGACGAGACGTCAGCCGAATTTTTTTAAGAATAGACTCTCTGAAATCGATGGAGGTTTTTTTCCCCGTTTCGCTTTCGTCGAGTCCCTGTTGTGCACCCACCTGTGTACAAGTGTTCACACCTCTCAACGAAGCTTCCCTAGATCGTGTTGAGTGGATTCCTGAACCCTTTCTAAAAGATCTCAGAGAAAAATTGGAAACACTCGTGAAGAAAATACAAATGTGACGTCTTTCGGATAGGCTGAAGGAGGCTCATGTTGAGAGGTGTGAACACTTGTCCCCCAGATGGGTGCACAACAGGAACTCGACGAAAGCGTATCAGGTTCAGTGTTCCTCCTTACTTGCTTGGGGAACATTAAATGACCTGACTCGGAACACGGAGCTTACTAAAGCTATGTTCAATAAATGTGGAAAGTAGACAAGATACACAGAAAGGGTATACGAAACCCTTTATTTTTTCTCTCTTTACAATGATTTCCGGACTTCGGAATACAGAGACCAACGCTTGTGGTCTGAACGTAAGAATATAAAAATATTAACTAAATTCTAACTAAACTAATTTTGGATTAATAAACAAGTGTCTACTTGAAGATTGGCCGTATATTAACAGAAAGGCCGTATGTAGTAAAGAGAACTGTTAACACTACGATACGTTTAAAATTATCAAGAGGATTAAAGCTCTGGCCTTGAAGGCAACCAGCAACCGAGTAAAACTGCTATGGCAAGCGGCCTGCTCCTAATCACTCCTTCGTCTCTCTTGCTTGGCAAAAAGCCACAACTTAAGTACTTGGCGTTCGAAGCAAATTTGCATAAATAATTTAAAGCTTTTAATTCTGGCCGGAAGTAGAAAATAAGAAGTGATAGTAAAGATTTAAAATAAAATAAACCTTAGTAAAACTTAAGATCCTTACATACTTCCCGCCAGAGTTAATTAGTTTGAAACTGAGGTCTAAAACGACCTTGTTGAAAACTTTTAGCTCTAGAATCTAACGCGAGGCCAATCTTTTACAAACATTTCTCACTAGAAACTAGAAATTTAAAAAAAATTGTTTTTACATTATCAATTCCATGGACAATTACTTTTCATCTGTACTTGCATCTAAACAGGAGTTTCTAGTTGAAATCTGGTTCCTTCCAGAGATCTGGAAGGAAAAGTAGTTTAATGAAATGTTACACAATTAAATGGCAAGAAACATGAATATTTATATTTCTCTTAACATTCTTATTTCATTCATGACGTTATTTAATTCTCTCCCCGTGCTCTCTGACATGTGTTGTAAAAGAAAACACTAAACACGAATGTGTTTATGTACAAGTGTTCAACACTACCGGCTGCAATCAAAACACTAACGTGTTAAAATTCAACATAACAAGACCTCCTAACGCACCTTATATTCATCTCTAAAACCTGAGGTACTATTCTGAAAGTGGCTAACTCTGAAGTGTAACGTCAGAGAGCCTAACTACATTCATTCAACCTTTAACACATATTCACAATAATTTGGCTATTTTTACAGTCACACGAATAAGTTAAAAATTTTTGGCATTACTTTCCCTTTTAACATATCACAGTATTTCTTAACGTTTAACATAACAGTTCACATTGTATAAGTACATCTTAACATTCCGTTAATTTTACGCATTTTAAAACATACATTAGTAGTACACTGTTAACTTCTATTCTTTTCCAAGCAAGTGCCAATTCTTCTCCATTGAAATACTACATTTCAAAAGTCTTTCAGACTTAAACTTCTTTCTTGCCAGAATCTTTTAAATAAAATTTTATAATTTTATAATTTATCTTTTAAATAAAACTTTTACAATATTCGAGTATTTACACATTCCTATTATATATTAATTTTAGTTTTACTCGCGAGTAATTGAAAAACATAATACCAAAATAGGTAACAACTCATTTCTCGCCTTTTTGGCGATAAAGGTAGTCCTCACATGAGGTAAAACGTCTCGAATTATGCCACTTGCAGTAAGAATGAAAGATTAACTTAACGTTGCAAAGTAACATAAAGTTTTACTTATCTTTGTGATATTCGGACATTCTTTTTTCTGCCCAGTCCTGGAAGGTAGCGAAGATTAGCGTTTGGTTTATCTTCCTTCTTGTGCGGGCTCGCCCTTCAGTTCCTTCCTCTATGAGCTTTCTTTTCCTTCCAGTTCGGTCACCCTTGAAGACCTTCTTTTTCGCTTCTGCCTGTGGTCTTGGCCGTTTGATGGCAGCTGGTCTTGGCGGAAACGGGACACTTCTCTCTCGTTCCTGCTTGGATCTCGTTGCTGGCTGTTCAAATTTTACTTGTTTCTTTGCCTCCGCAGCTGGTGTTCCTTCCGCAATTCGTCGACATTTGCTGCGTAGACTCCTGTCCGATGGGTAGATCTTCCGTTTGGGAGCCGGGTTATAGTTGCCGTTATTTCTTCTGGCTCTCTTTGCATTCGTCGTACTTCTCTCTTTTTCATTCTGGGGGTGGTCGTGTTCTCTCTTTTCTGGTCGGTGGAACGGCTTCTTTTTCTTGTTACCTTCACTTTTCCAACGGGTAAACTTTCTTTTCAATCGCTCCTGCCTCCTAATGGCTTTACTTGTGATTGTCGCTGTTCCACCTCTGGAGCTTGTGCCTGCCGTGCCGGATCCTGCAAAAGATCTTTAAATATTTGCATTTTATTACGGTCATAGAATGGTTTTATCTGCTCAATGTTTGCGGAGCATGTTTCACCATTCCTGGCTTTTAACACCACTACAGCCTGAGTTATTTTTTCTATGACATATGGTCCTTCAATCGTGGAAAAAATTTGGCGGTTTATCTTCTGGTGCTGAAGAAAGTGAATGCTTAATTTTTAATACTTCATCTCCTACATTATAAGTTACTCCCCGTCGTTTCAAATCGTAATAAAGTTTCTGTTTTCTCTGTGCTACTTCAGTGTTCTTTTTGCTTCTTTAATTAATTTTTCTATATCACCCATTTTAAATTCTGGGACTCTTTGTTGAACATAAAATAATTTATCTAACGGCGTTATAATCTTTCTGCCTAAAAATAACTCAGCATAAGTTTTGCCCGTTGTATCATGTTTTGCGGTCCTAAGGGCGAAAGCTAATTCATTGACATAGTTATCCCAGCTTTTATGAAAATTTTTAACGTAACTACGGATAATTTTCACTATATTTCTATTGACCCGTTCCGCTATATTTGATTGCGCTGATACGGGACCATTTTTAAATGACGTATGCCCAGTTTTTGGCACATGTCTTCAAATATATTACTTACAAACTGAGGACCACTATCCGATATAACTTTTAGGGGCGCCCCGTATTTTAAAATATATTTATTTAAAATAGAATCAGTAACTAATTTCGCGGAGGCTCGTTTTAAGGGATAAATTTCGGTCCACTTACTAAAATGATCAACCATAACAAGGAGATACCGACTTTTATTTAACTGACTTTTTGGGAAAGGGCCCAATAAATCGATGCCAATTATTTTATTTGGAAATTCGGATTTAATGCTATTTAGAAACCCGGCCGGGCGGAAATTAATATAATTAACTGCCTGACATGTTGGGCAGGACTGGACATACGCCCTTGTTAACTTTTGCAGTTTTGGAAAATCTATCAACGCGTACGCGTTGGATATAGTTTTTCGAATACCAGCATGAGAAGCTAAAGGGCTGTCGTGTAACTCCTGCAGGATATTTAATCTAAGACTAGCTGGGATAACAGGTCAAAATTCGTTGTTGGAATTTGTAGTTTTTGTATAAAATAATAGACCATCTATTAGTTCGTAATGGGCCGCCCTATTTCTTATCGCCACAATATCTTGGTGGCTAAAATTTTCAGAATCCTTTAAATACTCATAAATGTTTCTAAATTCAGGATCCTTACTCAGTTCGGTTATTACAGTTTCTCGGGAATTTATTGTACATGCTGTGAGCATTGCCACCTTTACAGTATTACTTTCTTCATCTATTTTTATTCTGGATAGGGCTTCTGCTACGATATTTTCCTTTCCGGGGGTGTGCTTGATTACCAGATTATACTCTTGTAACTTGAGTGCCCATCTTATTAACCTTGGGGATAAGTTTTTCCTAGTACAATCTAGTTACCGCCGCATGATCAGAATACACTGTTATTCGCGCCCTTCCAAAATAGACTCGGAACTTTTGCACTGCTAACAGAGCTGCAAGTGCCTCTCTCTCGGTCGCGGAATAATTTCTTTGTGTTTGATTTAAAGTTCGACTAAAAAATGCCACAGGCTGCTGATTTTGTGACAGTACCGCTCCTACCGCATAATCCGAAGCATCCGCTGAAATTTCTAAATTCTCATACTTTTCAGGAAATTTCAAAACAGGGGCTTGCGTTAATGCTTGCTTTAATTTTTCGAAAGCACTATTGGCTTCGGCCGTCCACGAGAATCTTGCCTTTTTCCTTTTTAATTTTAACAATGGTTCAGCAATAGCTGCAAAATCTTTTATAAAGGACCTATAATATGAACAAAGTCCTAGAAAAGAAGAGAGCTTCTTCGCCGTATTTGGCGGCGGATACTTTTGCACAGCGATTATTTTTGATTCGTCTGTCTCGATTCCTTTCTGAGATATTTTGTAACCTAAGTATTTTAATTCAGGGGCTGCAAATTTGCATTTTTCGACATTAACTTTTAGACCGGCCTCATTTAATAATGAAAACACTCTTAAATCCTGTACATGTTGGTCCAGATTATCACTAGAAATAATGATATCGTCTAAATAGATAAATGTGGACTTTCCAAGAACAGGCCTTAGCACAATGTCCATACATCGGTGAAATGTTGCCGGTGCCCCTGAATGGCCAAACGGCATACGCAGGAATGCATAAGTGCCAGACTTGGTTATGAAAGCAGTCTTAGGCACATCTTCCGGTCTAACCCCTGTTTGAAAATAACCAGTCGTTAAGTCTAAAGTCGTCATGTATTTGGTAGAAGTTATGTTCCTTAGAATTTCTTCAATAATATCTAACGGATATACCGAATATTTAGTTATGTAGTTTAATTTACGATAGTCGAACGCAAAACGCTTTTGGATGCGTTACTGGATAGTCACTGCTTTTTGGATGTGTTACTGGATAGTCATTGTTTTTCTTACTTAAAACAACCGGGCTAGCATAACTACTTGAGATGGGCGTTATGTTCTTTTTACGTAACATATCTCTAATGTGCCACTCTATAATTTTTTCTTTATTCTTATCATACCGGTATGGTTTGTGGCGAACTGGCAGTGAATCTCCGGTGTCGATACTATGGTTAGTAACTTGAGTAAATCCTGGAATATCACTAAATAACGAAGCAAATTCACTTACCACTTGTCGGATTTTTTGTTGCTCTTCCTTAGGCAGGTGGTCAAGGTTTAACATTGGTGGTTCTGTTTTTTCTTCTCGAACTGGTTTCATCGTCAGCTTAAGGAACGCTTCGTTAAAATCCAGCGTTGCTTCTGCCTCTGAAAGAAAATCTATCCCTAAGATGATATGTGCTTGCAAATTCTTTACTATAAAAAACATAATCTTTACTTGTTCGTCCTTGATACGAACGTTTAGCGGTAACTTACCTATCCACATGCATCTTTCTCCCAGCGCAGCTAACACTGTCGTATTATCCGAATTATATATGCGGTATTTCCGAAAATACTTCCTAAAAAAATCTTCTGCCACACAGGAACACTGCGCGCCTGTATCCAGGAGTGCGGTGGCTGGGATGTTATTCACCAACACTTCAATCTTTGGAAGAGTCAAATTTTTCACCATCACTGTATTTAACTTGAAGGAAGAGGGGTTTTCTTGGCCTTCGGATTTCCGCACCCTCCCGTCAGCAGAAATCCGTTTTAGTTTAAATCTTGTTTTTTCCTTTCCGTGCTTTCCTTCTTTTTCCACTGGCCTTCAGACTTTTTTCCTGGATTACTATTGAACTGTCGACGTTCGCCGGTTGTTTTTGAATGCTCGGGTTTCCTTGCCCACTGATTCGCTTTGCTTCCGTAGCCGTGTTCTTGACTTTGGTGTGGTCTTGGAGCTCCAAATTGGTTTCGTTGTTCATACTGGCGTCTTCTTTCAATGTCCGCCGTTCTTCTACTTTCAAACTGGATTGCTAGCTCAAATAACGTTTCCAGTGTAGTCGGATTCCTTAATTCAATAAAGTCTTGTACTTGGGGAAGTAACCTCGGCAAAATCACTTGAATTATCTCAGGATCCGGACGGTTTACATACAAGAGTTTGAAGACGTGAATTTTTCTTAAAATAAAGCTTGAGAGGTTTTCAATTCGTTTCTGGTATATGCTGAAAAGTTCCGTTTCTAATTTTGCACGATCCCTTACGACAGGGAAGGCTTTTACTAGGGCAGTCTTGAAATTTTCGTATGTATAGGTGGGACTTCCCGCTTGACCCAAGAGACTTCTGCCTATACATTTGAACCAATTAAGCGCTTGGCCCCTCAAAGCCTGGTAGCTAATGTGACTTTCTGGAACTCATGTACGGGATACATCATTAAGTGGTCCTTCAATTTTTCCAAAAAACTGGTTACCGGTGAGTTTCCATTAAATGTTGCTTCTGGTTTCATCGATGCGCGCATGGTCTGGAAGATGTAACCAAATCCTTCCAGGGCTGCAGCTGGCATTTCTGGATTCTGAGCCGCTTCTGCAGGCAGCACAGGTTCTTCTTGAAACTCGGCCATGATTATTCTTCTTCGTCGGGCGCCACTATCAGGTTCTGTGTTCCTCTTTACTTGCTTGGGAAACATTAAATGACCTGACTCGGAACAGGGAGCTTACTAAAGCTATGTTCAATAAATGTGGGAAGTAGACAAGATACAAACGAAGGGTATACGAAACCCTTTACAATGATTTCCGGACTTCCGAATACAGAGACCAACCCTTGTGGTCTAAACGTAAGAATATAAAAATATTAACTAAATTCTAACTAAACTAACTTTGGATTAATAAACAAGTGTCTACTTGAAGATTGGCCGTATATTAACAGAAAGGCCGTATGTAGTACAGAGAACTGTTAACACTACGATACGTTTAAAATTATTAAGAGGATTAAACATCTGGCCTTGAAGGCAACCAGCAACCGAGTAAAACTGCTATGGCAAGCGGCCTGCTCCTAATCACTCCTTCCTCTCTCTTGCTTGGGAAAAAGCCACAACTTACGTACTTGGCGTTCGCAAGACAAATTTGCATAAATAAGTTAAAGCTTTTAATTCTGGCCGGAAGTAGAAAATAAGAAGTGATAGTAAACATTTAAAATAAAATAAACGTTAGTAAAACTTAAGATCCTTACAAGCGAAACGCGAAAATCCTGCATCGATATCAGAGAGTCTTTTCTTAAAAAATCGGCTGACGTCTCGTTGATCACGTCGGCTGAAAAACATTTCTCTAGGAGCTAAGGGGGAAAAACGTGCTCGCATACCTTTACAGAATCACTTTCTAGGAGGGAGAGAAGTGTGTATCTAGGTTAAATAAACAGCACAGACTGATTGAAAGTCGAAACTCGAGTGTTTTAAATACATAAGTGTGAATTCTTTCTAGAAAGAATTTTGTATTGTCTTGCCAATCGGAAATCGAGACGGCTGGGAAAAAATTTCCTCTGGCTCAGATCAAAAAAAAAAAAAATTTGTTAATTTTTATTATGTCTTTAGACATAATGAAAATTAAAGATCTCCCCTATTTTGGTTCGAATCAGGTCTCAACATGTTTCAACATGCTTCTAAAGCAGATTTCCAAGAAAGAGATGCCTCATTGTTTTTCTAGGAATTCTATTTTTAGAAAGAGTGAGACATCATCCTAAACAAAAAGGGTATGTAGTTAATTTTAATGATGTCTAAAGACATCATTAAAATTAACAAAAAGTTTTTTTTCCTTTAATAACTCAGCCAGCCAGAAATTTTTTCTAGCCCTCAGAAATTTTTTCCCAGCTGACTCGATTTTCGATTGGCAAGACAATACAAAATTCTTTCTAGAAAGAATTCACACTTATCTATTTAAACCACTCGCGTTTCGACTTCCAGTCAGTCTGTGCTGGGGGATTCGACCTGAATACACACTTCTTCCTCAAAGAAACACATTCTGTATAGGCATGCTAACATATTTCTCAGCTTTTAGAAATGTTTTTTTCCAGCCGACTCGATCGACGAGACGTCAGCCAATTTTTTAAGAAAGGATTCTCTGATATGTCTGTAGGATTTTCCTGTTTCGCTTTCGTCGAGTCCCTGTTGGGCACCCAATCTCTCTAAAAATATTTTTTCCAGCCCATCTCAAAAGATGCTCGGTTCAAGACTCAACAGGATCTAAAGAGAAGTATTCTGAGCTTCGTTCCAGAGGGCATGCGCTGCTGAAGATACCTACACAACATGGATATAATCATTTCCTCGTAGCAGAAATAATGTTCCTGAACCATTTCAAGAAGACTCTTCGACAAGTTTGGCGTGATCGTTTTCAAAATAGAGAGAAAGTGGGGGGGCTATTTGTTATTTTTTTCTCTTTACACCTCCGTGTGGTGTTCACGTAATGGAGCATAATTTCCGAAAGACGACACATTTGTATTTTCTTCACAAGACGAGACATGAGCCCATTTTCAATTCCAATCTCTCAGAAAAATATTTTTTTTTCAAAGTTGGGGGAGGAAACCTTGAAAAATATCCTCTGTCCGGGGCCGACTCTGTTTGAACGCAACGATGAAGTCATTTTATTTTGTATAGAAATAGTCTAGAAACTAATTCAAACGCCCGTTTTTTCAGTATATTTCAATACCCATGAGTGTCAATGCATTCTATTCCTTCCGAGACCCATTTTGGGGTCACTCTCTCATCCAATCTTGGAAAATCTAAACTCACCTCTTGATGAGTCCAAAATTGGGAAGGAAATCTTTAAAATTATCCTTTCCTGTCCGGGGTCGATTCTGTTTGAACGCAACGATGACGTCATTTTATACGGCGGAATTTGTATAGAAATGGTCTAGAAACTAACTCAAACGCCCGTTTTGTTCAGTATATTTCAATACCCATGAGTGTCAATGCATTCTATTCCTTCCGAGACCCATTTTTTTGGACTTACTCTCTCAACCAAACTTGGAAAACATAAACTCACCTGCTGATGAGTCTAAAGTTGGGGGACAACTCTGTCCGGGATCGACTCTGTTTGAACGCAACGATGACATCATTTTATACGGTGGAATTTGTATAGAAATAGTCTAGAAATTAACTCAAACGCCCGTTTTTTCAGTATATTTCAATACCCATGAGTGTCAATGCATTCTAATCCTTCCGAGACACATTTTTTGGGGTCACTCTCTCATCCAATCTTGGAAAACCTAAACTCACCTCTTGATGGTTCCCAAATTGGGGGAGGAAATTTTGAAAAAGATCCTTTCCTGTCCGGGGTCGACTCTGTTTGAATGCAACGATGACGTAAATATCCTCCACTTTAAACAAATTCAAATCGCTCCCCAGAAAACCTTGTATGCGGATCTGCATACTTGAACAGCTCACAGTCATCTGATGCGAAAAACTGGGAAGGTTGAAAAATGTAAAGAAGAGTCCATTCTTAAAAAAAATAGTGCTGTCTTGCCAATCGAAGATCGAGTCGGCTGGGAAAGAATTTCTGAGGTCTGTAAAAAATTTCTGGCTGGCTGAGTTATTAAAAAAAACATTTTGTTAATTTTAATGATGTCTTTAGTCATCATTAAAATTAACTACATACCCTTTTTGTTTAGGATGATGTCTCACTCTTTCTAAAAATAGATCATGATTCTCCCTTTCTAAAAATAGATCATGATTCTCCCTTTCTAAAAATAGATCATGATTCTCCCTTTCTAAAAATAGACCAGGACTCATTGTTTTTCTTGGAATTCTATTTTTAGAAAGGATGAGTCATGATCTAATTTTAGAAAGGATGAGACATCATTCCCAGACAAAAGGTGGAGATCGTAATTTTTATGATGTCTAAAGACATCATAAAAATTAACAAAGAGTTTTTTTTTTTCTTAAATCTAAGCCAGAGAAAATTTTTTCCCAGCCGATCCGATTTCGTTTTTTTTTTTTACTTTCACTTTCAATTCTTCTCTTTTATATAAAAGCATTACACGTTTTTGTTCAGAACAGTGTGGGCTGTTGGAGATGTGACATCTCTCTCTCTACCCAAATCTGAGATGACCCACGATGATCTTAAGAAGAATTCTTTGAGAATCTGTTACCATTTCGGAACAATACAAAATTCTTTCTAGAAGGAATTCACAGTTATCTATTTAAACCACTCGAATTTCGACTTCCAGTCAGTCTGTGCTGGGGGATTCGACCTGAATACACACTTCTTCCTCAAAGAAACACATTCTGTATAGGCATGCTAACATATTTCTCAGCTTTTAGAAATGTTTTTTTCCAGCCGACTCGATCGACGAGACGTCAGCCAATTTTTTAAGAATGGATTCTCTAATATGTTTGGAGGATTTTCCTGTTTCGCTTTCGTCGAGTCCCTGTTGTGCACCCAATCTCTCAGAAAAATATTTTTCCATACCATCTCAAAAGGATCCTCCCAGCCGACGAGACATCAACCCATATTTTTTGATTCTAGTCTCTCAGAAAATATTTTCCATCTCCATCTCAAAAGGATCCTTCCAGTCGACATCATTCTAGGAGAAGAATGCAGCCCATTTTTGATTCCAATCTCTCAGAAAAATATTTTCCAGCCCATCTCAAAAGAATCCTCCCAGCCGACGTGATTATCTGCCCATTTTTTGATTATAATCTCTCAGGAAAATATTTTTTCCAGCCCATCTCAAAAGGATCCTCCCAGCCGACGTGATCAACAGCCCATTTTTTAATTCCAAGCTCTCAGAAAAATATTTTCCAGCCCATCTCAAACCGATCCTCCCAGCCGACGTGATCATCAGCCCATTTTTGATTCCAATCTCTTAGAAAAATATTTTTTCCATCCCATCTCAAAAGGATCCTCCCAGCCGATGGGAGATCAGCCGAAATTTTTTGATTCAAACCTCTCAGAAAAATATTTTTCATCCCATCTCAAAAAGGATCCTCCCAGCCGACGTTATCATTAGCCCATTTTTTAATTCCAATCTCTCAGAAAAAATATTTTCCAGGCCATCGCAAAACGATCCTCCCAGCCGACGTGTTCGACGTGATCATTAGCCCATTTTTTGATTCCAATCTCTCAGAAAAATATTTTTTCCAGCCCATCTCAAACTTATCCACTCAGCTGACATGATCGACGAGACATCAGCCGATTTTTTTTCTTTACATATCCGTGTGGTTTTCATGTAACGTAGGGGTAAATCTGGATCTGTAGAACGAAAATCACTTGAGTCCAAAAAAACAATAACCGTTTCGCTGGAGACCCATTTCAACGACCATGGTGTGTTGGCGAGAAGAATAGCGGAACAGTCTCTCGTAACAGAAAAAAAAAAGCTAACGATGACACACATTTCAGCGACCCCGAGATGTTGGAGACGATATCCAAGAGAAACATCACATGGAGAGGAGAATAGAAGAAGACTCTCTCGTAAGAGAAGAAAGCTGACTATCCCACACATACCTACACACGCCCATTTTTTTTAAAATCATTAAGCCTTTTGGGAAACGTATTTTCATTATTTATAGAAAAACTCATGTTTAAGATAAGAGGTCCAGGGTTCGTACACATTTCCTTAGATGAAAATTAAGGACTTTTAAGGACTGTGATAAGGTCACATAAAAGAAGAAGAGACTGAAGATTAAAATGGACAAGGATGTCTCGTGAGAATAAGCTGAAAATTATTATTTTTTTTAAATTACAAACACGTTTTCAATAGTTGTTAAAATAGTCTTTATTAAAATAATTAAATCGTTGGCAATGTTAAAAACGCAAGCTCGAGAGCCACGAATTGCTCTCGCACGTAAAATGTACAGAATTTGATTTTTGAAATAGATAGGTTTTTCTCTGCAGAATTGTATGTAGCCATTTTTTTGCGTTCAAAAAAATTTTTATGCTGTGTTTTGTTTTGAACCTGATGTCACAACCCAGGTTTTGCATAGCGATTTCGGCCACTACACCACAGCAGTAAATATTAAAAGTTAGTGGCAGTTTTTAGGGATTGTTCCTGAGAGTAAATTTAGGAACGGACTTTTTCGCCTGTGAACTTGAGTTTTATGTAAACAGTCAAGACTTTCTTCTCTTCAAGAGCGATCTAACTTTGCGTGCAAGGACAGTTCGCGTGGTGAAGCCTCTTTAGTGACAAGTGACAGTGTGTCAGAAGGGAACGCCGGAGGAAGCGTGATCTAGTGCCACAAAATAGTGAAATTTCCCGGAAGAATATCCAAGTAGTGCCAGGAGAGTCAATCGAAGGCGTCTTCAAAATTGGTGAGTACCATTTTTGTGATTTTGGAGAGGTTATGCCAGTTATTCGAGACTAGGCTTATTTTGGATATAGAGCAGGAAAAGGTTGCCTCTTAATTAGCATTTTTCTTTATATACGCTTTGTTTGTAGGCATAGGTATTATCATTAAGTGTTGTAAGGCAATTTGTGCTCAGAATTGTTAGGGAATTATTCAGTTTTGGAGATATAGACCTATTGTTGTTGTTTTTGTGTTATTGTATCCCGGGGTAGGTTATTTTTCTTTAATTTTCCATAATGGGTGAGTTTATGAGGAAATTTACTAAAGCTCTGCTATTGGAGTTAGCGGAGGAGTTTGAAACAAATGTATCTCAGGCAAATAAAGTAAGAGAAATTAGGCAGGCTCTTCTAAATGCCAAGGACTATGAAGAAGCTGAAAAAGAATACGCGGCAAGAATTTGGCCTGCGGCTGAGCAGAGAAAAGCAGAAGAAAAAGCCGAACAAGAGAGAGCAGAACGGGAACGTGAACAAGAGAGAGCAGAGCGGGAACGTGAACAAGAGAGAGCAGAACGGGAACGTGAACGGGAGCGAGTTTTTGAATTGGAAAAGTTAAAACTGATGAATGTGGTTCAGACTAATAGCATAGCTTCCACGGTTTCGAAAGTTGAACAATCTAGATAAAAAAAGGTTAATTTGAAAGATCTAGTACCGCGTTTTGAACCGAGTAATATAGATATTTCATTATTCTTTATGCTATTTGAGAAACAAGCTCAAAAAGAGAACGTTAATGAGATTGATTGGGTCTCGCAATTAATTCCTTTATTACCTTACGATGTAGCCCAGTTAATAGTGAAAGAACCAGCGGATAAAGGGGATGATTATCAGCATGTTAAGAAATTACTCATGCAGAGATTCAAGCTTAGTTCTTGGGCACTAAAAACAAAATTTGAAGAACATTCTAGAAAAAACGGAATGCTATGGGTGGATTTAGTGTATGAATTGAGAGTGTATTTAGAGAGTTGGTTGGATTCAGTAGAAGTTCAAGATTTTGAAAGTCTTAAGGAACTTATGCTCACTGAGCAAATTAAGTGGCGAATCCCTCTAGAAATAAGAGAGCACTACTTAGACAATTGGGAAGAATTTAAAACAGCTTCCATTTTAGCAGAGAAATGCGACAAGTATGAGGCTTTGCGAAGAAATACGAGGAAGTTAGAACAGAGAGCGGGGTTAAAGAAACCATTTGAGAAAGATAGAGAGCGGTATGTAAATTCTAACTGTAGTTATAATCAGAAAAGTAGTGGTCATCAAAGAATTAAATCAGAGGAGCATAGAAAAGTGGAGGTTCCTAAAAAAAGCAAGTTTTCAATGAAGCAGGTTTCGAGAAACAGCGGAAAATAAGGTGTTACCAATGTGGAAAGGACGGACATATCCGACCTAACTGTCCATCGCTGGAAAAGAATAAGGCTAATCTGGTGAATAATCTAGGAACGGAGAGTTTAGGAAAATGTTTTGAGCCGTATTTCAAGAAAGCAGTAATTAATGGGATAGAGAGAGAATATCTGAGAGATACTGGAGCTGGTATAGATCTGTGTAATAGTACTTGGATTGATACTAATGACTTATTAGGGGAAACTGTATGGGTGAAACAGCCTTTGGACACAGAATGTAAATGTTTACCTTTGGCGAAAGTCACCATTGAAGGTGATTTTGGTGTGGTCATCACAAAGGCAGCGGTTACTCCGGTAGAGTTAGATAAAGAGTACTATTTGTTAGGGAATAAAACTGCACAGTTGATTGAGGAAATTAGGGAACGAACGGTTCTTTTGAATGCTGTGGAGACTCGTAGTCAGGCGCATGCGCGCAGGAGTTTAGAGAGAGCGAGTGCAAAAGACTTAGATTCCAGATCGGAAGAAAAGAAAAAGATAGAAAATGAAAGGGCCGTCAATAATGAGCATTCGGAAGAAAGGAATTTAACCAGTAATACGGAGGAGGCAATTAAAATTGCAGACATCAATTTAGAAGAAAGGTCTATCCTTGCGGATGTTTCGCCAGCAGAATTCTTGGAAGCACAAAAAACTTGCGCTAGTTTAGCGACCCTGTGGAAGAAAGGGGAAAGTGAAAATGAAAAAGAGTTTATAATAGTCAAGGAAAGACTATTCAGAGTGGCAAGTTCTAAAAAAGGGGAAGATAAGCGTCAGCTGTGTGTGCTCTCGTTTTTAGGAAAGGGATCTTGAAGTTATGCCACGAGGAAATCTCTGGTCATTTAGGAGTAACAAAAACCAAGGATAGAGTTTTGACACACTATTTCTGGCCTAATTGCTACCAGGAAATTGAAGAATTTGTGAGGACGTGCGATATTTGTCAGCGTGTAGGTCACAATAAGGATAAAAAGAAAGCCCCTATGAAGATTGTGCCTGTTATATCAGAAGTGTTTAGTAGATTAAATATTAATGCAGTAGGACCTCTGATCCCTAGTTCGCGTGAAAATAAATACTTAATTACGTGTATTTGTGTTGCTTCCAAATATCCAGATGCCATTCCTGTACAGAATTTAAACTCTAAATGTGTGATTCAAGCCTTGATACAAATCTTTTCTAGATCAGGTTACCCTAAGGAAATTCAGTGTGATTTGGGTAGATCGTTTACCAGTGAACTTACATCTGAGTTTTTTAGCAAGTTCGGAATTAAGGTGTATCATTCTTCTGTGTGTCACCCTCAAAGCAATTCTGTTGAAAGGTTGCATTCCACCTTGAAAAGGGTATTGAAGGCTTTGTGCTTGGAAAGCGGGAAGGACTGGGAAGAATGTTTGCCATGTGCTTGGTTCGCCCTCAGAACTGTTAGCCATGAGAGCACAGGTTTTAGTCCTTGCGAGTTAGTACATGGAAAAAATTTGAGAATGCCTCAAACGATTGTGTATGAAAACTGGCTAGAGGAAGAAAGTTCAGACCCCACTGTGGTCGAGTATGTTTTAGACTTAATAAACAGATTAAAGAAGTGTCAGGAGCTGGCCGTAGAGAGGATGAAAGAGTGTCAGGAGCTGGCTGTAGAGAGGATGAAAGAGTGTCAGGAGCTGGCTGTAGAGAGGATGAAAGAGTGTCAGGAGCTGGCTGTAGAGAGGATGAAAGAGTGTCAGAGTAAAATGAAAGTCTGGTATGATCGCAACGCTGTTACGAGAAGGTTTAAGGTCGGAGATCTCGTGCTTGTTTTAGCCACGTCTAAACCACACAAAATGGCTCTGAACTGGATAGGGCCAGGTAAAGTAACTAGTGTGATTTCCGAAACCAATTATACGGTAGAGATTCCAGGTAAGCGTAGCAGTGACACCATTTATCACGTAAATTTGATGAAACCTTATTATCAGCACCCCGAGTTTGTGAATCTTGTGATAGAGGAGGTCATGGAAGATATTGAGGGAGAAGTGGATATTCCTTATCCCGTGGCTGATCCAACTCAGGTAGATTTTTGGAAAATAGTTGGAGATAGTAAGCTAGAAGAAAGAGCTTCGGCAGAAGAAATAGGAAAATTCCAAGAAGTTATAAGGAAGTATGAAGCAGTGTTTTCGTCCGACCCCGGCTGTACGTTTTTGGTTGAAATGGGTATTAAATTGTTGGATGAGACTCCGGTTAGAGTCAGGCCTTACCGAATGTCGGCGAGACAAACCGACATCCTAAAAGAGGAAATTAGGCGGTTGCTTGAGTTAGGAGTCATAGAAGTCGGGCAATCTGATTATGCTTCGCCTATGATCTGTCCCAGGTAAAGATCCTCGTCCTTAGACTACAGAAAATTAAATTCAAAAACTATGACCGAATTTTTCCCTCTTCCCAATATTGAAGAAGTGGTAGAAAAAGTCAGCGCAGCTCCATTTATCACAATCATGGATCTAACCAAAGGATACTTCCAGATACCACTCATAGAGCGTGCACGGAGGTATGCCGCATTTTTGACCCCTTTTGGATCTTTCATCCCGAAGAAAGTGATGTTTGGGCTTTTAAATGCGCCTTTCTATTTTTGTAAATTGATCGCTCAAGTTTTAGGAGGGCTGGACAATTTTGTTCTACCGTATATTGACGACATCGCAGTCTTTTCGCCGACTTGGGACAGGCATATGAAGGACTTGGATGTGATTTTAGGTCGCCTTCAGGAGGCTAAATTGACTGTTAAGCCCTCGAAATGCAAATTCGCACAAGACCATGTGAAATTTCTGGGTCATGAAGTAGGATCTGGGAAAAGGTCGCCTAGTGAGGCCAAGATTCAAGCAATCAGAGATTTTCCAATCCCCACTACTAAAACACAGATACGTAGCTACCTTGGTACTGTGGGCTACTATGCAAGGTACATAAAAGACTACGCCAGTATTGCGGCACCTTTGAAAGACGCTTTGAAGGGCAAAAACAAAAAAGAAAAAGTGATTTGGACAAAAGAGTGCGACGAGGCTTTCAATAAACTGAAGGCCAAACTAGTAAAAAGTCCGGTTTTATTTGCACCAGATTATTCTAAAGAATTTATTGTGCAGACAGATGCCAGCTTATATGGTGCGGGTATTCTGTTGTCTCAAATTCAGGATGGGGAGGAACACCGTATACTGTATCTTAGCAAAAAGTTTACTAAAGCGGAGCGAAATTATAGCACCATTGAAAGAGAACTAGCGGCCATTATTTATGGACTGAAGAAACTAAGTCATTACTTAGACGGACAGAAATTCAAGATCCAGACGGATCATAATCCGTTGACGTTTTTAAACAAAATGATGGGATCAAATTCTCGTTTGACTCGCTGGGCATTGTGTCTCCAACAGTATAACTTTGAAATTTTTCATAGACCAGGCAAATTACACGGTAATGCAGATGGCTTGAGTCGTGCCCTAGTCCAATGATTGAATATCATTAGTGGATATAAAGTAAGGTAAAAAAGTAATGAAAATGGGTGAAAATGATTTTTGTAGAGTTTTGGAATTATATTTGTGTAGATTCAAAATTGTTTGCATTGTGTGTTTCATTTTCAAAAAAATTGTTAGAATTAAATGTTTTTTCTTAAGTATTAGCATTGTGTAATATTTGAAGAAATATGCTTTTTATAAGGCACACATTAGGAGTAGTTTAAATTATTTTTGTTCTATTTGTGTGGTTATGTTATACAAAAATAAGCGCAGGGTAATGTAACTGGCTTCTCTATTATCACTTAAATGGTTACCACTTGTGTTTTGAAAGCAGTGAAATGTATTTAGAATTTTTCCTTCCATAGTCAAGAAAAATTTCTTTATGAGGGGAGGAGTTGTGATAAGGTCACATAAAAGAAGAAGAGACTGAATATTAAAATGGACAAGGATGTCTCGTGAGAATAAGCTGAAAATTATTATTTTTTTAAACTTACAAACACGTTTTCAATAGTTGTTAAAATAGTCTTTATTAAAATAATTAAATCGTTGGCAATGTTAAAAACGCAAGCTCGAGAGCCACGAATTGCTCTCGCACGTAAAATGTATAGAATTTGATTTTTGAAATAGATAGGTTTTTCTCTGCAGAATTGTATGTAGCCATTTTTTTGCGTTCAATAAAATTTTTTGCTGTGTTTTGTTTTGAACCTGATGTCACAACCCAGGTTTTGCATAGCGATTTCGGCCACTACACCACAGGACCATCAAAGAAAAAATTAAGGACCTATCAGCAAACAAAAAAAAACGAATAGAATAAAGCAATTATCCATACAACCGACTTCATGCTTGTAATTTCACTTTAAGAAATTAACAGAAAGTGTATTATGCACTATTATTATTAAATTCAATTTAATACTTAATATAAAACAATTTTGAAAATTAAACCAACTCTCTACAAGTTATGAAGTAGATAACATTAAATTAGGAACATAATTTCTTGAAAAACATGTATAAGTGTATGATTATTATTTAACTTATTTGATATTTATTTAAACACAGTCAACTACTATTATAATTACAATGTAAGAATATTTTGCAGATTAAAATAACAGATTTGTAAACATACAATTTATTTTTTGAAAGATACTAGAATAATAAATTATACAATACAAGATACAAAACATTTATGCTTTTTTTAAATCTGAAATTTTTTCAGATATTTTAATATCTAATTTATTTATGTCTATTTCCTTTTCTTTAACTATTCTTCTAAGTTCATTTGCTTTAATAAACAAATCAATATTCCTGCTGGTCTCGGCTTCATCTGCTAAAGCATCTACTTCTTCATTAATATCTTTAATGTCCCTTTGAAGAAATTTTTTCTTCTGCTTCATATAATCAATTTCTTCTTCAATAATATTTCGTTTCCTCTTTGAATTTTCAGATTTAATTAAAGATTTTTGTTCTTCTAAATACTGAATATATTTAGACCTTGCAGAAGCTCCTGCTGATCTCATTTCTTTATTAATTTCGATGTTAAGAATACCTCCAGAAAATTTTATGTAATCAAATACTGCGCGTTGGAAAATGTATGATGAGTCACTTAAATTTTCAATTTCAATTGCTTTATTTACAGAGAAGCCCTTTTCCACAGAGGCCTGTCCATGTGACAAGATAAGAATCATTTTCACTATTTTCCATACTTTTGAATAGTGAAAATCATGAAAATAAGAAGTAAGAAATGTGTCAAGAGAAAGATTTTGAGGATCAAAAGTAGAAAATTCATGTAAATTTGTCTTAACTACTTTGTCTAGAAACTCTCCAAACTGCAGCAGAATTTCATCACAATCATCTTGTAAAACACGTTTATTCCGCATTGATACCGTTAGAACTATTTTCATTTTGTTCTGGGCTTTTTCTGGACTTTTAGCCATCAATCGTGGGTCTATACAAGATGCATTTCGAATAAGAGAATAATTTATTGGACATTAAGTGTTGTACCATTGTTAATACACATTGTTGACCTTCTTGTTTCAATGCAAAACTTTCAGCTTGTGAAATGTACTTCTTGCGGCATTTATCATTCATTAACTGCTCAGCAATGAATCCCAAATAAACTTTACTTTTATCATTATAACAATTTGGATCATTAAAATTAAATTTATAAAGATTTTCCGCTTTAGTTATTTTTGAATATTCTAGTTTCAAAATTTTAAAGTGCTGAAGGCAATCATTTACAATTTTTAAGATATCTTCAGCAAAAAAGGGAATAAGGGGTTTATCACTTTGATAATATTCAAGAAAAGGCAATAATAGTTTCGACAGAGAGAGAAAAAAATTTAATTTTATAAGAAATGTTTTATCTTTAGTTGCCTCCAAAATATTTGAGAAGGATTTCGATGAATTTTTTTTAAACTTCCCCATTTCAACTTTTTTAATATACAGTAGCAAGTCATCCCATATTTCAATGGCTCTTTCAACTGCTGGGACATTTTGCAACCATCGGTAAAAGCAGAACTTCACAGGAAGCTTTTTTAAGCCAGATATACTTAAAAAATCTTCACGTCTTGCAGGAGAATCTTTAAAAATCCAATATAAGGAGGATAAGAATGATCGAATGTCCCAGCCAGTGGATGACATCCCATGCTTGAAAGCATTGTTAAGAATGTGTAAACCACATGTCCCTAATGTCAAGCACTGAATGTTATATTCCTTTGTCAAGTCCTGCTGCAATAAATCATAAAATTTCCAGTTTACTGCAGGACCATCCATTGATATTTGTAAGAGTTTTGACAAGTCTAGTTTTTCAACACATTCATAAAATTTGGATAAAAGAATTTCACTTGTTGCATGCCCTATAAATGCAGAAGTAAGGTACTGAGTTCTGACCTTATTTTCGTGATGCCAGTACCTCACATGAATATCTAGTTGCTTCTTTTGATTTGTCAGATTAAGAGTCTCATCAAATAGTAATGTAAAAAACTCAGCATTTTTACAATGCTTTAGTAACAAAGTTTTAAAATAAGGGTCAAGGCCAAAATGACAGATATAAGCACATTTCTTTTCACCACATGAAAACTGTTTTGCAGTGGAACTATCCGGGAACATTTTAGTGAATAACGGCCCAGTATCATTGCACGATTTAAAAGAATAGTGGCTTTTGATGCACTTAAAAGCCCACAATATTTCTGCATCTGTAACTTCAGATTTGAAAAGAAAAGAATTGATTTTGTTATTTTCTACACTTATTGATGTTGAATTAGCAGTTACATCTTTTCCTGAAGTAGATGGTTCTTCTAACTTGACAAAATTCATGATACTGTTAGAAGAAACTCTGCAGTTGAGAAGGGAGATATGTTTTGCACCTAAAAGGGGCATTACATGCAAGGCATTAGTAAAATTAAGTACGCATATATATATATATATATATAATAAGAAATATATATATAATAATATACTGAAAATATACATTTTTACTATATATATACTATATACAGTACAAAGTCGAGATCCGAACATCCAATATCTGGAATGATCTAAAATCCGGACCTCGAAGCAACCACCAACCAATTTTTTAGGCTTTTTTGGAGGGAAGGGGTATGCTTTACGCATGCGCATTAAATTTTTTTCCCCCTCATTAAAAAAAAAAAAAAAAAAAAAAAGGCCGGAAATCCCGATTCTTAATCTCAGTTTGGCACTAAATAAAACATTATTGAAGAAATAATTATTTTAGCATAAATTTGTGTGATTAGTAACTTGACTCCATAGCTGCGTATCTGCTTGGCATAATCTCAAACCCAAACATTTGTTGATTTTACACCAACTAATATTTTATATTCTTGATGCCGAAATCGCGAATCATTATTTATTGTATTTTGCTTTCATCACCGCATGTTTACCAACGGATGACAACTTGAGTGATGACTCATGCAGCGACGCGAAATAACGGAGTAATATCCGATTACAGATTTACGTTTAATGCGCTAAAATGTTGATAAGGGGAGATTTAACAGAAATTTCTTTCCTTATGCTAAAAATAGATTTTGTTAATGATACTCATAGGACAAACGATTATATTTAGTGCTATTTGAATTAAGAATAACTGATTTGTTATTCACATAAAGCCAGAACCAGCGCCAGAACTCGCATTGCCGCACCAGGCGACAGAATTTAGGGAAGTTAAACAGAAGTTTTACATTGCGATGACAATGCCCCAATCATCAATCAGTTAACGGATGGCGAAATCTGTAGTATGGTTCTAAATCCAGAAAATACAGCTACCGATAGTGAAGAAAGTAACAGAGATGTTACTGAAAGAGAAAAAATTTTGATTGCCAAGTTATTCGGAATTCTCGACACAGCAATTACAGGACTTGAACATAGGAACTTAATAACTGAACAAGAAATTATATGTCTATAGTATTAGTCCAAAGTATTATCAGGTTCAGTGTTTCTCCTTACTTGCTTCGGGAACATTCAATGACCTGACTCGAAACAGGGAGCTTACTAAAGCTATGTTCAATAAATGTGGGAAGTAGACAAAATGCACAGGAAGGGTATACGAAACCCTTTATTTTTCTCTCTTTACAAAGATTTCCGGACTTCGGAATACAGAAACCAACCACTTGTGGTCTGAACGTAAAAATATAAAAATATTAACTAAATTCTAACTAAACTAACTTTGGATTAATAAACAAGTGTCTACTCGAAGATTGGCCGTATATTAACAGAAAGGCCGTATGTAGTACAGAGAACTGTTAACACTACGATACGTTTAAAATTATTAAGAGGATTAAACATCTGGCCTTGAAGGCAACCAGCAACCGAGTAAAACTGCTAAGGCAAGCGGCCTGCTTCTACTAACTCCTTCCTCTCTCTCTTGCTTGGCAAAAAGCCACAACTTAAGTACTTGGCGTTCGAAGCAAATTTGCATAAATAATTTAAAGCTTTTAATTCTGGCCGGAAGTAGAAAATAAGAAGTGATAGTAAAGATTTAAAATAAAATAAACCTTAGTAAAACTTAAGATCCTTACATACTTCCCGCCAGAGTTAATTAGTTTGAAACTGAGGTTTAAAACGACCTTGTTGAAAACGTTTAGCTCTAGAATCTAACGCGAGGCCAATCTTTTACAAACAGTTCTCACTAGAAACTAGAAATTTAGGGAAAAAAATCGTTTTTTACATTATCAACTTCATGGACAATTACTTTTCATCTGTACTGCATCTAAACAGGAGCTTTTAGTTGAAATCTGGTTCCTTCCAGAGATCTGGAAGGAAAACTAGTTTAATGAAATGTTACACAATGAAATGGCAAGTAACATGAATATTTATATTTCTCTTAACATTCTTATTTCATTCATGACTTTATTTAATTCTCTCCCCGTGCTCTCTGACATGTGTTGTAAAAGAAAACACCAAACACGAATGTGTTTATGTACAAGTGTTCAACACTACCGGCTGCAATCAAAACACTAACGTGTTAAAATTCAACATAACAAGACCTCGTAACACACCTTATATTCATCTCTAAACCCTGAGGTACTATTCTGAAAGTGGCTAACTCTGAAGTGTAGCGTCAGAGAGCCTAACTACATTCATTCAACCTTTAACACATATTCACAATAATTTTCTCTTTTTACAGTCACACGAATAAGTTAAAAATTTTTGGCATTACTTTCACTTTTAACATATCACAGTATTTCTTAACGTTTAACATAACAGTTCACATTGTATATAAGAACATATTAACATGCCGTTAATTTTACGCATTTTAAAACATACATTAGTAGTACATTGTTAACTTCTATTCTTTTCCAAGCAAGTGTCAATTCTTCTACATTGAAATACTACATTTCAAGAGTCTTTCAGACTAAAACTTCTTTCTTGCCAGAATCTTCTAAATAAAATTTTATACAATAACTTTTACAATATTCAAGTATTTACACATTCCTATTATATATTAATTTTAGTTTTACTCGCGAGTAATTGAAAAACATAATACCAAAATAGGTAACAACTCATTTCTCGCCTTTTTGGCGATAAAGTTAGACCTCACATGAGGTAAAACGTCTTGAATTCTGCCACTTGCAGTAAGAATGAAAGATTAACTTAAGGTTGCAAAGAAACATAAAATTTTACTTATCTTTGTGATATTCGGACATTCTTTTTTCTGCCCAGTCCTGGAAGGTAGCAAAGATTAGCGTTTGGTTTATCTTCCTTCTTGTGCGGGCTCGCCCTTCAGTTCCTTCCTCTATGAACTTTCTTTTCCCTCCAGTTCGGTCACCCTTGAAGACCTTCTTTTTCGCCTCTGCCTGTGGTCTTGCCGTTTGATGGCAGATGCTCTTGGCGGAACCGGGACACTTCTCTCTCGTTCCTGCTTGGATCTCGTTGCTGGCTGTTCAAATTTTACTTGTTTCTTTGCCTCCGCAGCTGGTGTTCCTTCCGCAATTCGTCGACATTTGCTGCGTAGACTCCTGTCCGATGGGTAGATCTTCCGTTTGGGAGCCGGGTTATAGTTGCCGTTATTTCTTCTGCTCTCTTTGCATTCGTCGTACTTCTCTCTTTTTCATTCTGGGGGTGGTCGTGTTCTCTCTTTTCTGGTCGGTGGAACGGCTTCTTTTTCTTGTTACCTTCACTTTTCCAACGGGTAAACTTTCTTTTCAATCGCTCCTGCCTCCTAATGGCTTTACTTGTGATTGTCGCTGTTCCACCTCTGGAGCTTGTGCCTGCCGTGCAGGATCCTGCAAAAAATCTTTAAATATTTGCATTTTATTACGGTCATAGTATGGTTTTATCTGGTCAATGTTTGCGGAGCATCTTTCACCATTCCTGGCTTTTAACACCACTACAGCCTGAGTTATTTTTTCTATGACATATGGTCCTTCCAATCGTGGAAAAAATTTGGCAGTTTTATCTTCTGGTGCTGAAGAAAGTGAATGCTTAATTTTTAATACTTCATCTCCTACTTTATAAGTTATTCCTGTCGTTTCATATCATAATAGAGCTTCTGTTTTCTTTATGCTACTTCAGTGTTCTTTTTTGCTTCTTTAATTAATTTTTCTATATCACCCATTTTAAATTCCGGGGCTCTTTGTTGAACATAAAATAATTTATCTAACGGCGTTTTAATCTTTCTGCTAAAAATAACTCAGCAGGAGTTTTGCCCGTTGTATCATGTTTTGCGGTCCTAAGGGCGAAAGCTAATTCATTGACATAGTTATCCCAGCTTTTATGAAAATTTTTAACATAACTACGGATAATTTTCATTATATTTCTATTAACCCGTTCCGCTATATTTCATTGCGGCCGATACGGGAATATTTTTAAATGACGTATGCCCAGTTTTTGGCACATGTCTTCAAATATATTACTTACAAATTGAGGACCATTAACCGATACAACATTTAGGGGCGCCCTCGTATTTTAAAATATATTTATTTAAAATAGAATCAGTAACTAATTTCGCGGAGGCTCGTTTTAAGGGAACAATTTCGGTCCACTTACTAAAATGATCAACCATAACAAGGAGATACCGACTTTTATTTAACTGACTTTTTGGGAAAGGGCCCAATAAATCGATGCCAATTATTTCATTTGGAAATTCGGATTTAATACTATTTAGAAACCCGGCCGGGCGCAAATTAATATAATTAACTGCCTGACATGTTGGGCAGGACTGGACATACGCCCTTGTTAACTTTTGCAGTTCAGGAAAATAGACTGCCTCGCGTACGCGTTGGATAGTTTTTCGAATACCAGCATGAGAAGCTAAAGGGCTGTCGTGTAACTCCTGCAGGATATTTATCTAAGACTAGCTGGGATAACAGGTCGAAATTCGTTGTTGGAATTTGTAGTTTTTGTATAAAATAATAGACCATCTATTAGTTCGTAATGGGCCGCCCTATTTCTTAACGCCACAATATCTTGGTGGCTAAAATTTTCATGATCTTTTAAATACTCATAAATGTTTCTAAACTCAGGATCCTTACCGAGTTCGGTTATTACAGTTTCTCGGGAATTTATTGTACATGCTGTGAGCATTGCCACCTTTACAGCATTACCTTCTTCATCTATTTTTATTCTGGATAGGGCATCTGTTACGATATTTTCCCTTCCGGGGGTGTGCTTGATTACCAGATTATACTCTTGTAACTTGAGTGCCCATCTTATTAACCTTGGGGATAAGTTTTTCCCTGAGTACAATCTAGTTACCGCCGCATGATCAGAATACACTGTTATTCGCGCCCTTCCAAAATAGACTCGGAACTTTTGCACTGCTAACAGAACTGCAAGTGCCTCTCTCTCGGTCGCGGAATAATTTCTTTGTGTTTGATTTAAAGTTCGACTAAAAAATGCCACGGGCTGCTGATTTTGCGAAAGTACCGCTCCTGACGTATAATCCGAAGCATCCGCTGAAATTTCTAAATTTTCATCCTTTTCAGGAAATTTCAAAACCTGGGCTTGCGTTAATGATTGCTTTAATTTTTCGAAAGCACTATTGGCTTCGGCCGTCCACGAGAATCTTGCCTTTTTCCTTTTTAATTTTAACAATGGTTCAGCAATAGCTGCAAAATCTTTTATAAAAGACCTATAATATGAAAAAAGTCCTAGAAAAGAAGAGAGCTTCTTCGCCGTATTAGGCGGCGGATACTTTTGCAAAGCGATTATTTTTCATTCCTCTGTCTCGATACCTTTCTGAGATATTTTATAACCTAAGTATTTTAATTCAGGGGCTGCAAATTTGCACTTTTCGACATTAACTTTTAGACCGGCCTCATTTAATAATGAAAACACCTGTCTTAAATCCTGTACATGTTGGTCCAGATTATCACTAGTAATAATGATATCGTCTAAATAGATAAATGTGGACTTTCCAAGAACAGGCCTTAGCACAATGTCCATACATCGCTGAAATGTTGCCGGTGCCCCTGAAAGGCCAAACGGCACACGCAGGTATGCATAAGTGCCAGACTTGGTTATAAAAGCAGTCTTAGGCACGTCTTTCGGTCTAAGCCCTATTTGAAAATAACCAGTTGTTAAGTCTAAAGTCGTCATGTATTTGGTAGAAGTTATGTTCCTTAGAATTTCTTCAATAATAGGTAACGGACATACCGGATATTTAGTCATGGAGTTTAATTTACGATAGTCAATCGCAAAACGCCACCTCTTTGGATGTGTTACTGGATAGTCATTGGTTTTCTTACATAAAACAACCGGGATAGCATAACTTCTTGAGATGGGCGTTATGATCTTTTTACGTAACATATCTCTAATGTGCTACTCTATAATTTTTTCTTTATTCTTATCATACCGGTATGGTTTGTGGCGAACTGGCAGTGAATCTCCGGTGTCGATACTATGGTTAGTAACTTGAGTAAATCCTGGAATATCACTAAATAACGAAGCAAATTCACTTACCACTTGTCGGATTTTTTGTTGCTCTTCCTTAGGCATGTGGTCAAGGTTTAACATTGGAGGTTCTGTTTTCTCTTCTCGAACTGGTTTCATCGTCAGCTTAAGGGACGCTTCGTTAATATCCAGTGATGCTTCTGCCTCTGAAAGAAAATCTATTCCTAAGATGATATGTGATTGCAGATTCTTTACTATAAAAAACATAATTTTTACTTGTTCATCCTTGATACGAACGTATAGCGGTAATTTACCTATGCACTTACATCTTTCTCCCTGCGCAGATAACACTGTCGTATTATCCGAATTATATATGCGGTATTTCTGAAAATACTTCCTAAAAAAATCTTCTGCCACACAGGAACACTGCGCGCCTGTATCCAGGAGTGCGGTGGCTGGGATGTTATTCACCAACACTTCAATCTTTGGAAGAGTCAAATTTTTCACCATTACTGTATTTAACTTGAAGGAAGAGGCGTTTTCTTGGCCTTCGGATTTCCGCACCCTCCCGTCAGCAGAAATCCGTTTTAGTTTAAATCTTGTTTTTTCCTTTCCCTGCTTTTCTTCTTTTTCCACTGGCCTTCAGACCTTTTTCCTGGATTGCTATTGAACTGTCGACGTTCGCCGGCTGTTTTTGGATGCTCGGGTATCCTTGCCCACTGATTCGCTTTGCTTCCGTAGCCGTGTGCTTGACTTTGCTGTGGTCTTGGCGCACCAAATTGGTTTCGTTGTCATATTGGCGTCTTCTTTCAATGTCCGTCGTTCTTCTACTTTCAAACTGGATTGCTAGCTCAAATAACTGTTCCAGTGTAGTCGGATTCCTTAACTCAATAAAGTCTTGTACTTGGGGAAGTAACCTCGGCAAAATCACTTGAATTATCTCAGGATCCGAACGGTTTCCATACAAGAGTTTGAAGACGTGAATTTTTCTTAAAATAAAGCTTGAGAGATTTTCAATTCGTTTCTGATATCTGCTGAAAAGTTCCGTTTCTAATTTTGCACGATCCCTTACGACAGGGAAGGCTTTTAATAGGGCAGTCTTGAAATTTTCGTATGTATAGGTGGGACTTCCTGCTTGACCCAAGAGACTTCTGCCTATACATTTGAACCAATTAAGCGCTTGGCCCCTCAAAGCGCTGGTAGCTAATGTGACTTTCTGGAACTCGTGCACGGGATACATCATGAAGTGGTCCTCCAATTTTTCCAAAAAACTGGTTACCGGTGAGTTTCCATTAAATGTTGCTTCTGGTTTCATCGAAGCGCGCATGGTCTAGACAATGTAACCAAATCCTTCCAGGGCGGCAGGTGGCATTTCTGGATTCTGAGCCGCTTCTGCAGGCAGCACAGGTTCTTCTTGAAACTCGGCCATGGTTATTCTTCTTCGTCGGGTGCCACTATCAGGTTTGGTGTTCCTCCTTACTTGCTTCGGCAACATTCAATGACCTGACTCGGAACAGGGAGCTTACTAAAGCTATGTTCAATAAATGTGGGAAGTAGACAAGATGCACAGGAAGGGTGCATCTTGTCTACTTCCCACATCCGCACCAGGCGACAGAATTTAGGGAAGTTAAACAGAAGTTTTACATTGCGATGACAATGCCCCAATCATCAATCAGTTAACGGATGGCGAAATCTGTAGTATGGTTCTAAATCCAGAAAATACAGCTACCGATAGTGAAGAAAGTAACAGAGATGTTACTGAAAGAGAAAAAATTTTGATTGCCAAGTTATTCGGAATTCTCGACACAGCAATTACAGGACTTGAACATAGGAACTTAATAACTGAACAAGAAATTATATGTCTATAGTATTAGTCTAAAGTATTATCAGGTTCAGTGTTTCTCCTTACTTGCTTCGGGAACATTCAATGACCTGACTCGAAACAGGGAGCTTACTAAAGCTATGTTCAATAAATGTGGGAAGTAGACAAGATGCACAGGAAGGGTATACGAAACCCTTTATTTTTCTCTCTTTACAAAGATTTCCGGACTTCGGAATACAGAGACCAACCACTTGTGGTCTGAACGTAAAAATATAAAAATATTAACTAAATTCTAACTAAACTAACTTTGGATTAATAAACAAGTGTCTACTCGAAGATTGGCCGTATATTAACAGAAAGGCCGTATGTAGTACAGAGAACTTTTAACACTACGATACGTTTAAAATTATCAAGAGGATTTAACCTCTGGCCTTGAAGGCAACCAGCAACCGAGTAAAACTGCTAAGGCAAGCGGCCTGCTTCTACTAACTCCTTCCTCTCTCTCTTGCTTGGCAAAAAGCCACAACTTAAGTACTTGGCGTTCGCAAGACAAATTTGCATAAATAATTTAAAGCTTTTAATTCTGGCCGGAAGTAGAAAATAAGAAGTGATAGTAAAGATTTAAAATAAAATAAACGTTAGTAAAACTTAAGATCCTTACAGCATTAGCAGAGAAAACAAATCAAACAACTTACACTGAAAGAAATGTTTAATTAAGTAAGCATATAAATATTAAGCTCTTTTCTTTTGTAAATTTCGATACCCTTTAAATCATAAATTCTTCATTATTTCATAAATCACGATTTCATATTTTCAATTTTATAATTTCTACGTGCCATCTTAGTATATTTAAAATGATATAATATCCGGAAAAATCTCAAATCTGGGATCGCCGAAGCCCCAACGAGTCCTGACCTCGGACTTTGTACTGTATAAATATATATATATAATACGGAATGTATATTTTCAGTTAAACTTCTACCCAATAACTTTAGTAATTCATGAAAGTTAATTTTGCGTCTAGTTAATTCAGGAAAAGTAGTTTCAATTAGTTGTTTTCAGCTTTAAAAATATTAAAAAATTTTTAATTAGTTGTTTTCAACTAATAATTGTATCGCCATTAGCAAAAGTAAACTTTGTATATGTGCCGTTACTGCTCATCATAAAGTCGCCAAATGGCTTGTGCATAGGATTAAACCAAATACTTAATTGTCTATTGAAGCTTCAAAACTTATTTTCGAATTTCATTTTTTCTCGGCTAGCGTTACCGAATTTGGCCTTGGCGACCTAAAATCGAAATGGAGCAAACAGATTTCCCGCGAAATCGATAACAGACTCTCTGCATAAATAAACTCATAATCCCGATATCCCATATATATATGTGCAAAAGAGAATAAACTCCGTAGAAGGTGATAAAAAATTAATGTATGGCTTAATTCAAACAAACACAGAAATTAAGCTAAGCAAAACCGTATAAAAACAAATTGAAATGATAAAACGAAACTTACCTTTCATGTGAATTTTCAGCGCTGACTCTCCCATTCTAGAAATTTCAATTTGTTTCAGACAAAGACCACATTTAGCTTTATAAGGATTGTCATCCATCAATATCTAGTCTTTGTAGTCAGCTTGCTGAAGCCACAGTTTATTGAAAATGCACTTTCCAGGCATCTCGTTCCTATTGGCGTCGGAAGGGTTGTGGCCTTTCAGGTTGGAATCGTTCTAGTTTTGGTAAATATTTTCAGAATACCTCCCCCCATGTTTTTTTTTCTCGAGCACCTTCATCATCATTTTTGCCTCTTAAAGAACTTCCGGCTTCACGCTTTCGTCACATCTGCCTAAATTTATGGATAACACCTGTTTCGAAAGATTGGGTGAATTAGCCAATCAGATACCGATACTTTCGTTCTAGGGTAGCTAATTGTTTTCTTATCGTTTGCAACGCAAATCCGCCAACAGATTGGTTAAGAACCGTGTAATTTTAATTCCATATTAACGAGAAATCGCAATTCACACTTAGAATGGTAATCATTAAAAATGATAAAAAAATGTCAAATGAGCAAAATTAAGGACCGTTTATTCATTTTGACCAAAATTAAGGACTTATAAGGACCAAAATTCATTTTTGAAAAATTTAAGGACTTTTAAGGATCGTACGAACCCTGGGGGTCTCATTTAAAATGTATAGGAAAAAAAAACATACGAATCATGTCCAGTTTAGCCATCATATGACGAAATAATTTTTTTTCAAGATTACACAAAATCATAAAATATTTTACTCGAACACTATATAAATTGAAAACATTTTTGACTACCCACAGAAAAACTCGAAAATGTTTAAAAGAATACTTTGAGTCATTGTTTTAAAAACGAAATGTAAAAGCTGACTTACCTTTCATGAAAAGTATTTCTGTGTAGACGAAAGCGGGAAGAGATCTTGAAAAAACATTCTTATCCTAGAACGATGTCGGCTTTTGGGGCGCTCTGATGTTGGCTCAAGGGATAGAGTTTCCCCCAAAATCTTGAATGGGTGACATGTTCAAAATTCATAAGTCATTCCATTGGAATCTCCTCCTTTGATTAATAAATAGCTTCGAAATACGAAAAAGAAACATCCAGTTCAACTAAGGTTCCGAAATGGTAAGAGATTCTCAAAGAATTCTTCTTAAGATCATCGTGGGTCATCTCAGATTTGAGTAGAGAGAGAGATGTTGTATCTTCAACAGCTCACTCTGTTCTGAACAAAAATGCGTAATGCTGTTATAGAAAAGAGAAGAATTGAAAGTGAACGTAAAAAAACGAAATCGGATCGGCTGTGAAAAAATTTCTGAGAGCTGGAAAAAAATTTCTCTGGCTCAGATTTAAAAAAAAAAAAAAAAAAAAAAAAAAAAAAAAAAAAAAAACTTTTTGTTAATTTTTATGATGTCTTTAGACATCATAAAAATTAACGATCTCCCCCTTTTGTTTAGGATGATGTCTCACTCTTTCTAAAAATAGATCATGACTAATCCTTTCTAAAAATAAAATTCCAAGAAAAACAATGAGCTATTTTTAGAAAGGATTAGACATCATTCCCAGACAAAAGGGGGAGATCTAACTTAACCAGCCAGAAATTTTTTGCAGCCCTCAGAAATTTTTTCCCAGCCGATTCGATTTTCGTTTGGCAAGTCAATACAAAATTCTTTCTAGAAAGAATTCACACTTATCTATTTAAACCACTCGAATTTCGACTTCCAATCAGTCTGTGCTCGGGATTTGACCTAGATACACGCTACTCTCTCCTGGGAAAGATTCATTATGAAGGTATGGAAATATTTTTCTCAGCTGTTAGGAATATTTTTTCCCCAGCCGACTCGATAGAGGAGACATCCCTCTATTTTTTTTAAGAATGGACTCTCTATGGAAGTCTCTATTATATCTATGGAAGTCTTTCCCGTTTCTCTTCCGTACAGTGCGTGCTGTGGACTCACCTGGATATCTATTTTCTGCCCCTTCCCCTTCTGGAAATTCCCATAGCTCTTTTGGATTCTCGTAGCTTTTGAAAGCAAATTTGAAAAATGTTTTTTTTTTTTTTTTTTTTGTTGTTGTTGTTGTTGTTGTTGACAGCCTTCCGAGTTTCGCTTTAGCTATACTAGGGTGATCTGAGAAAACCATTTTTCAACTTAGAGCAATGTCAGCTCTCGGGACTGACTCAGAATTTTCTTCTGAGCTCTGAGAAATTTTTTCCCAGCCGACTCGATCGACGAGGCATCACCTTATTTTTTTTAAAGAATAGACTTTCCATTATTGAATGACGCATTCCACGTTTAGCTGCAGTTCAGTCTCTGCTGTGGACCCACCGGGACACACGTGTTTCCCTGATCTGGAAAGAATGGGTACCAAGAGAGATTCCTTCCACACTTTTCCCGTTTCATTTCACTCCCTCCTAGAAAAAAGCTTCTATGAAGGTATGGGAACATTTTCTCGCAGCTGTTAGAAAATTATTTTTTTCTCAGCCAACTTGATCGACGAGACATCCCTCTATTTTTTAAGAATGGACTCTCTGTTATCTATGGAAGCCTTTCCCGTTTCACTTCCCTGCAGTTCGTGCTGTGGACTGGATACCTATTTTCTGCCCCTCCCCTTCTGGAAATTGTCATAGCTCTTTTGAATCTTCGTAGCTTTTTTGCGTAGCTTTTGAAAGCAAATCTGAAAAATGTTTTTTTATTGACAGCCTTCCAAGTTTCACTTTAGTCATACCAGGGTGATTTGAGAAAACTGGAACAAGATCTCTCAACATGATCTTTTTCGAGTGTTTAAAGAGGGAGGGTTGAAACAGAAAATCTGACAATATTTCACTCAGAAATGTTTAGAAGCATACTTTAAACAACGACTTGAGAAATGAAAAATGGGACATGCCTTTCGTGAAAATCATTTCTATCCAGACGAAAGCGGGAATAAATTTCCAAAAAAGCATTTTTCAACCTAGAGCAATGTCAGCCCTCGGGACTGACTCAGAATGTTTTTTCTGAGCTCTGAGAAATTTTTCCCTGCCGACTCGATCCCTTTCACAATGTTAACGGAAAAAAATCCTCTACCTCGTCTCTCATACCTCTCTAAATCACAAGAGTGTTGTCTGTCGTGGAAATGGAAATAAATATCACAAACTGCAACCCCCTTCACATCTCAATGGTCAGCCTAAACGGAGGGACCTGTAGAACGGAAAGGATTTGAGTCCAGACCGTTTCACTTGAGACTTATTTCAGGGAGTTTAAAAAGAATAAATTATCTGTGAGAGATTTTTTTCCCTCTGAGCTCAGAAAATAAAAACCAATCTAAAAAAATGTCTCTGGGATCCTTTAGAAATAGGTAATGAATAGAAGCATTTTGCTTTAGATTCTCGTTGCTGATCTGTGAAGGGCTTTAAAAGGACAGTTTTGAAATCACAGCGTAAAGAGGGGGAGCAGCCGAACCGAAATCCTTTTGCCCCACGATATGTTGGAAAAAATATCTAAAAGAGAACAAACTAAACATCATACATATGTTTTTAAAATAATCCTGCGTTTAAGGGGAAATTTAAGTTTAAGGGGCCCGGGGAAATCCTTTCAACTCTCTCGACATACAAATATTTTCCACACTCCTATTTAAGAAGGGAGAATCAGATCTAAAGAGTATAGTGAAACATATGAATTATGCCCGGTATGACAATAACATTAGGAACAAAAATTGTTTTTTTTATAAATCTATTACATTTTTTACAATGGTCTACTAGACAATGTTTAAAAGTATAGTTTGAGTAAAAATATTTGTAAAAGACTTACTTTTCATGAAGACCATGTCTATCCAGACGAAAACAGGAATAGATTTGGAAAAAGCATTCTCATTTTAAAACTCTCAAGACGCAAATGATATTTCCTTTTTTTTTTTTTTTTTTTTTTTTTTTTTTGTTTTTGTTTTTCAATTTCAATAGTCGACATCCTTAAACAATTCCATTGGAATCTCCTTTTTTGACAAAGTGCTTCGAAATACGAAAAGAAGCATCCAATTCATCAAAGGTTCAGAAGTTGTCAACGATTCCTAAAAGAATTTCCTCTTAAAAAAACATCATGGGTCCAGATTGAGTAGGGACGTGTCGTCTTTTCAACAACCTTCACGGATCTGCATTGAAACGCGGAATGCTTTTATAAATAAACGAGCAATGGACATCCAACTCATCTAAGGTTCAGAAATTGTCATCAATTCCTAAAAAGAATTTCCTCTGAAGAGCATCCTGGGTTCAGATTGAGTAGAGAGAGACATGTAAATTCCTAAAAGAATTGCCTCTTAAAAAAACATCATGGGTCCAGATTGAGTAGAGACGGGTCGTCTCTTCAATAGCCAGCACGGATCTGCATTGAAACGCGGAATGCTTTTATAAATAAGCGAGCAATGGACATCCAATTCATCTAAGGTTCAGAAGTTGTCAACAATTCCTAAAAAGAATTTCCTCGAGCATCCTGGATCCAGATTGAGTAGAGAGAGAGAGAGATCTGTTGTCTCTTCAACAGCCAGCACGAATCTGCACTGAAGCACGGAATGTTTTTATAGATTAGTAAGGAAGTGAAAGTCAAAAAACGAAATCGGATCGGCTGGGAAAAAATTTTCAGAGCTCAGAAAAAAATTCTGAGTGGCTAAGTTGTAAACAAAAAAAAAATCATATGTCTAAAGACATAATAAAAATTAACGATCTCCCCCTTTTGTCTGGGAATGATGTCTTATCCTTTCTAAAAATAGAATTCCAAGAAAAACAATGAGCTATGGTCTATTTTTAGAAAGGTGAATCATCATTCCCAGACAAAAGGGGGGTGATCGTTAATTTGTTTTATGTCTAAAGACATAATAAAAATTAACAAAAAGTTTTTTTTAATAACTCAGCCAGCCAGAATTTTTTTCTGAGCTCTGAAAATTTTTTCCCAGCCGATCCGATTTCGTTTTTTGACTTTCACTTTCACTTCCTCACTTATCTATAAAAATATTCCACGTTTCTGTTCAGAACAGTGCTGGCTCTTGAAGATGCAGTATGCTTTCTCTCTCTACGTCTACCTCATCTGGACACAGGATATACTTTCTCAAGAAAAGGAATTATTTGGGAATGTTTTGCCATTTCTGAACTTTACACGAGCTGGATATTTTCTTTTCATATTTCAAAGCAATTTGTCAAAGAAGTGTAAGATGTCATGAACGGGACATGTTGACGAATAAGCTAAACTATTTTTTTCTAGTCTCACTTAAACCTCGATAGATGGAGAACCATCCTTTAAATTTTTTTTCATCTCAAACCCTGATGGTGGGAGCAGCTATTTCGTTTCCCATCCAATGAAGACTTTCTGAGGAGACTATTGTTTTCTTTCTCTCTCTACGCGAGCCAAGATGGGACGCAGCGACCGTTTGATCAGTCATTTTGTTTCCCATCTCACCCAGATAGGTCATGTTGTATTTTGTTTCCTACAACTAGACAAATTTGACGTGAGCCATCCTTTTGTTTTCCCATCGAACTAAGAGGGATGAATGAAACCATTGTGTTCTTTCTCTCTTCGCGAACCGTGACGGGGGCATAGCGACCGTTTGTGTTTTTTTATTTTTCCTCTGAGCGCAAACCTCGATCACTTGAGCAACTATTTTGTTTCCCAGCTCACTCAGATAGGTCGTGTTGTATTTTTTTCCCTACACCTAGCCGAATTTGACATGAGCTATCCGTTTGTTTTTCTCATCCAACTAAGATGGATGAGGGAGACGATAACCGAGACGGGACGTAGCGACCGTTTGCGTTTTTTCTCTGAGCGCAAACCGCGATCGCTTGAGCAGCCATTTTGTTTCCCAGTTTACTCAGATAGGTCGTGTTGTATTTTTTTCAACACCTAGCCGAATTTGACATGAACCACCCTTTTGTTTTTCCCCATCCAACTAAGATGGAAGAGTGAGACCCTTTTATTTTTTTTCGCTCTTCATCAACCAAGTCGTGCCGCAGCGACCGTTTGCGTTTTTTTCTCTGTGCGCAAACCTGGATCGCTTGAGCAGCCATGTTGTTTCTCCCAGCTCATCCAGATAGCTTTTTTCTCTGAGCGCAAACCTGGATCACTTGAGCAGTCATTTTGTTTCTCAGCTCCCGCAAATAGGTCGTGTTGTATTTTTTTCCTACACCTAGACAAATTTGACGTGAGCTATCCTTTTGTTTTCCCATCCAATTAAGATGGATGAATGAGACCATTGTGTTTTTCCTCTCCTAGCGAACCGAGACGGGACGTAGCGACCGTTTGTTCTTTATTTTTCCACTGAGAGCAAACCTTGATCACTTGAGCAGTCATTTTGTTTCTCAGCTCACTCAAATAGGTCATGTTGTATTTTTCCTACACCTAGACAAATTTGACGTGAGCCATCTTTTTGTTTTTCCTATCCAACTAAGGGGTCTAATCTGGACACCGGTCGAGATCGATATCGGAAAACCAGTCGGGATTCTCTTTCCACTCGACAGCAGAAGAGAGAGCGAGTCTGGCCCCTTCAAATTCCGTCGGCGTAAAGTGAAGTGGAAATTCCGTTCGGAAGTGACGTTTGTTGCATAGCAACCGGTCTATCTCACCTCTACATTGCTCCAGGCTCAGGGAAAGGGGGTAGTTTGTTCAAAGGGGTTGTTTCGCACGTGCTTATTACTGAGGATGGCGGTAGAAAAAAAAATCGAGTTCGAGTAAATGGTGAAATTTTTCGAAAAAAATACACTGCTGGATTTAGTAAAGAGTATGGAAAAAAGAAATGGGTAACGTTAATGAATATTTTAAACGCAGAAAAAGAAATGGCCTTTTCAGAACTTCAGGTATGTGAAGAAACGTAAACATAATTTTACGTATGATCTTTTGCAAAATGGAAATTTTCTAAAAGGTTTCATGTTTGTAAACTATTTGTTAACAGGAATTTTATGATTAAAATACATTATTTTGTCTGAAAAGGTTATGCAACAACGCATAAGTCAAATAATTGAAATATAGCACCGCGTACGCGTGTTTAATATTCCTAATGAATTTGAATTAAAAAAATTTTAATTTTTAGCAACCCATGATTATATCAATAATTTTATTTATTCAGGAATTATACCTATCACGTAGCTACAAATATACTATGTATCGTAGATACCAATAAGCAGTGAGTAAAAATATAACAAACTTTTCACAAAAGTAATAGGAAGAAAAATAAAAAAAAAAATAACTATAGGTTAAATCATAAAACATATTACCTTGCACACACACACACACACACACACATATATATATATATATATATATATTTTAACATACGCAGTGAAAGGAAATTGCAATACATATTCCTATTTATACCCTTTTTAAATCGATCCCACCAGTGACCGTGTGGTAAAATCGCTGAACACTGGTAGTTCGGTCCGAAGTCCAAATACTGCGAACGGGTTTGTTGCATTACCAACATATCTCTGATAACCAATATATCTGTCATTACCAACATATTTCTCGTAATTTCCTAGAGTATAAAAAATTAAGGCATACAAAATCTGTTTTAAATAAATAACTATATGTATATATAAATGTATTATAAATAAATTAATATATGCAGTGAAAGGAAATTGCCGTACATATTCCTATTTATGCCCTTTTTAAGTCGATCCCACTAGTGGCCAAGCGGTAAAATCTCCGAACACTGGTAGTGCGGTCCGAGGTTCGAATCCCGCGAACGGGCTGGACACATGGGCGTCATTACCAATGTATCTGTCATTGGTAACTTCCAGAAGGATAGAAGTTTAAGGCACAGAAAATCTGTTTTAAATATATATATGTAGAATTTGACTTAATTCACAGCATGAGAGCACGAAGTAATAGCTAAATGGTTTATTTAATAGAAAGAAATAAAAGTAAATAAAGATGAAGTTAACGGTATGCAGGATTAACATAATGATGCACCAACAATTTTTTTACACCTAAAGGCATAACATCAAAAGCTCAATCTAAGTTCATAAACTCTTGAAGACGTGTGAGCCGTCTGCTCACGTCTGCCCTCCACTCTCGACCAGGTCTCAGCGCTGTCTGGGATGATTCTTACTGCGCTGGGTGATGCTATACTGATGACGTCATAATCCTGGTATTCTAATTCAGCATTGGACGTTGATGACTCCCACAGCTTCGGCCAGCCTGAAAAGGCATCGTCCTCGATGTCTGTTGAATAGACATCACCATCATGTACCTGCAAAGATAATAAAAAAAAAGAAAAAAAGAGAGTATCAGTATGGAGTTCTAATGGATATCCTTGCCTAAATATGTGTAGAACTGCCTAAATATGTGTAGAATTTCTTTTAGTCTGCAGAAAGCTTCCTGTTGTTCGGAATCGAACTTAAAACCAATACCTTTTCTAAGCAAGTCGCTAAGAGGTTTAGCTATTTTAGCATACTGAGGAATGAATTTACGAAAATATCCCGTTAGTCCTAAAAAGCTTTGTAGTTGTTTACAGTTACGCGGTTGTGGAAAGTTTCGAACAGCAACAGTTTTGGAAGGCGATGGTCGAATAGTTCCGTTTTCAATTACATGTCCCAAAAATTCAATTTTACGTTTTAAGAATTGGCACTTTTTGAAATTTATTTGTAATCCATACTCCGAAGCAGTTTTGAATAATCTTTCTAATTTGTCTAAACATTCAGCTTCATCATTAGCCGGTATAACTATATCATCCATATAAATAATTAGTACACCTTCATTTAACAAGTCACGAAATACTGAATAAATATACCTTTGAGAAACATTTGGACTAATACATAAACCAAAAGGAGCTTTAAGAAATTCGTAAATACCATCATGTGTTACAAATGCAGTATATTTGGTGCAATTTTCATCTATGTCTACATGGAAAAAGCCATTTTTCAAATCTAGTGTCTTGAAGACTTTTGATTGTTCTAAACGATCAAGTACTTCCGGAATTAAAGGCAGTGGAAATTTATCTTTAATAATCTTCTTATTTAATTTCCGATAGTCTATGCATAAACGTTTCGAATTATTACGCTTGTTACACAAAACAATAGGCGCCGAATAATTAGAATTGCTAGGCTTTATTATGCCCTCTCTTAACCATTCTTTAATTTGATCGTCAACAATTTTTTGTTCCGCGAAAGACATGTATCTTCTATTTTGACAGACAGGAATTTCATCGCATACATTTATTTGCATCTTAAAGTCAGATTGTCTATTTTTCCGGCTCACCAGCGGCCGAGCGGTAAAGTCGCTGAACACTGGTAGTTCGGTCCGAGGTTCGAATCCCGCGAACGGGGCTGGCTGCATGGGCGTTTTCGTGGTTTTCCCCATGTGTAACGTGTATACGAGCCAGTTTCCCTTAGAAAGTCCTCCACGAAGGCATCCCTCCCCTTAGGCAGATAGCCCTCGAGGCTTTGCCATAATCACACACACTCACACAAATGTCTATTTTTCCGAGGCTGGTACGAATTAATTAAATTACACAGTCTTTCTTTATGTTCTGCATTTGAAATGTGTGATAAATCAATCTCGTTGACAGAAATAGCATTCACCAGATGTGACAGGTAATTAAATGTCGAGCTACTTCCGCTTTCCGGACTTTTGTTTACATTAACGGAGACGCCAGACGATTGCGAAGGATCATAAACATTCTTCAATGACACAGCAATATTCAAATTTCCCATAATGCAACGAACGTTAGAATTTGGATATGACTCAGCAGTTATCAAGTTTACATTACTTTTATTCCGATGAGAAATTATTTGAAGGCCATTCTCGGTAAAAGAGAAGTTAAACTGATTCAATACATCCAAACCTAATACAATTTGATTACATAATGATTTAACAACATAAATTTTCGTACGCAGTGAAAAACTATCAATTGAAATATCAGAAATGAAAAAGTCGATGGGGTATGTTTGCTTTGATTCAATTCCGTTTAATGTGATATCGCTACAATTTAAATTAGGAAAACCAATCGTTACATCTGAACCAGTGTCAACTAGACTAGTAACTAAATGATTATTTATTTCTACAGTCTTCATAATTTTATCCTTGTCGGAAATTCGTTGTAATAAAGCTGCTTGTTGTGTCTCGGGGTTCCGCTCTGGACAGTCTGTTGAATAATGCCCAAACTTTTTACATTTTATACATTTTACATCCTTTGATTTGTTTACACAATGCTTTGAATAATGCCCAAATTCCTAGCAATTAAAACATTTGACCTTATTAACGTTAGATTGATTTCGATTTGATGACGAAAGCTTACTTCTATCTTTAACTTGAGTGTCTACTTTCGGTTTCGGATTTTTAAACTTATCATTGTCCGATCTCATTCTATCATAAATTTTAAGCCTTTGTTTAAATTCAGTTATTGTTTCGCAACCATACAGTATAGTTTTCCTAACCACCGAATCGGGAATACCATCAATAACATATTTAATTAATGAAGCATCTTCAATCTTACCTCGCGAACACATTTCTTTCATTTTCAAAAAAATACTCATCAAAACATTCATTAGGCATTAATTTATGCTTACATAACATTTCATGCAATTCAGCAGAATTAAAAGCTTTACCATATTCAGATTTCAAAAGCTTTTTTAACTTACACCAGTCATTAGCTTTAGGTTCACTCTGAATAAATAGTTTCGCTTTACCTTTTAATGATCTTTTAGCAAAAACTAATTTATGCAAATCACTCAATTTTAAAGAATTTATAACATCTTCAAATTCATCAATCCGTTTATGAACATTTTCATATGCATTACCAGAAAAAGGATTAACAATCAATCAATTCAATATTCGAAAAACTAAGATGAGGTTTAAAATGATCTTGAATTGGAAGCTGCATACTGTTATTTACTTGAGACTCATTAAAACCAGGATTGTCTCTTTGATTATCATCAAGCATTACTTCAGAAATTTTATTAATAGTTTCATCTTCAATATCACTATTTTCTTCATGCAAAATATTTTCAAATAATACAGATAAATCACATAGGAAAGAAACAATTCGGGTTACGACTTCCGATTTTAAACCTTCTGAATTTATGCACAATGCATTGCAAACTTTAATTAACTCATTCAAAGTAAAACTATTCTGCACTATATCTATTTTCTTATTAAATTCTTCAGAATCTGGTTTAAATGTAAAGCCAGAAAATTCACGTAATCTTTTCCCGTTATTTCGATCTTCATCAGTATTAAAAATAAGCTTATGCAAACTTTTGATTTCAGAACTTTTACTGTTCTTTAAAGCTGCTTCCAATTCTGGAATTTCTACTAACTTCATATTGGAAAGAAAGTTTGTACTCACCCGACAGATGATCGTCGTCAATAAGGGTAATCCACACTTTTATACGAGTAATCCAATAAATCGAATAACTTGTAAGAACAGTTCACTCAGTTAGTCCAAAGCACAGTTCTACTACTCGCACATTTTGGACTTCGAGGCCGCACGTTTGGTCGCCATATTTTTTGTAGAATTCGTTTTAACTCAGAGCATTGAGAGCACGGATAATTTAATTTTAATATGATTTATTTAATAGAAAGAAATAAAAATAAGAAAAGTAAATTAAGTAAAGATGAAGTTAACGGTATGCAGGATTAACATAATGATGCAGTCCGTTTACACAAACATTCGTGCATAGCTTTAAATAGTATGATCATCTAGAGTCATCACAACTAAAGGCATAAAATCAAGAGACTTCAGCTAGATGTGAGAAGGCCGTACGTCTTCTCAAACTCTTGAAGGCATACGAGCCGTCTGCTCGTATCTACGTCTGGAAGCGATCTCCCGCTGCCTCCCGCTGGGATCTCCCGCTGGGATGATTCTCGCTGAGCTGGATGATGCTATACTGATGACGTCACTACTGGCAATTCTAATTCAGCACCGGACGTTGATGACTCTCACATATATATAAAGTATTTCCAAACTTTATTTCCTATACTGGGGTTAATTTGTTCCTTTTAGGTTTAAATAAGAAATTTAAAACATCTTTTGGTTAGTATTAACATTTGACTGACTACTCATAGTGTTCAGCTCTTGCCATCTGTCATTCTGAATAGTGCAGATTTTATTTCTGCCTGTTAGCTGCATTTTGCATTTGTTTGTTTTTAGTGAAATTAGAATAGAGTTCTATAGAACAAAAATTATAGAACCCTAATTAAACTTTATCATATAATCTTTTCGCAATACTGATTATGTAAGGCCACTTAATAATATAATATTTTATTATATGTTATAAACATCAGACGGAAATGACAGAAGATTTTGTTCGGCTTTGAAATAAATTATATTTATTATTTATAATGCTTAGAACAGGCATATTTGCATTATACCAGCTGAGAAATATTGGCAGACTGAAATCATCTATATGTTGTTGGCTAATAATTGCTGCCAAGTGAAGTCATATTAACATGAAGTTAGTTCGAATTCATTTGCTTTCCAAATCCTCTGTATGGAAAAGCAGCTATCACTGGTTAAGTGATTTCTTGTTTGTGTGACACTAATAGATAATTGTTGGAAGAACATTAATACATTAATAAGTCACATTAATAAGACGCCAACTGAAAGCACTGGCTTCAGAAACTGCACTTATGTTGTTACAATAATGAATGAGTGGTTGATGTATGCCAATATTTATGCGATACTAGGAGATAACTGCTGGGAGCACAAAGTCACATTAACATGATACCAGCTGTTAGTTACTGGCACCTGCAAAATTATTTGCATGATAGAGGCCAATAATTATTGGCAAGTCACATTTATTAATGAAGTTGTACATTTATAACAGCAGCTGCCAAAGTGTTACAAAGAAAATTTTTGTATCATTTCTGGTCACTTCCATTCAACTGTAGAGTAGCAGCTGGGAAGATGCTGAACATCTGAGAAGCTTAAGAAGCATTTTTTAGCTGTCGTACTCTTCATATTATGTCAAATTTTAGCATTTGATAATTATGTTCTGCTCATGACGAGCATTAGCTATCAACATTAGTCATACTACAATTACAATGAAATGAAATTATAAACAAGATGGGCAGTTTTATAAAAGACTTAATGTACTTATGTAATTCTTGAAGAGGAATAGTTTCCATGATTATAAACTTTCGAAAGCAGTAGTTTATACTTGGTATCTAAATATTATATGGATGTCCACTTTTATTATTATTATAATTTGATTATTTGAAATAGTCTGTAAAACATTTTTGGTCTATTGATTATGAAAATGATTAGATCACTTGCAAACTGATGTTAAAAATAAATATATAGAATTTCACAGGTATTTTAAAATTGCATGCTTCAAATTATTACAATATAAATTTATTTCATATTTAAGTCATCCATCTTATATGCATTAAAAGTGCTGCTTTGTATTGCATGGAACTGTTTTATAAAAGTATACATTATCAAAAAATATTTTGTTGCACATTTAGCCTATGTATGTTTGGGAACCACTTATAATTACTGAGAATTTCTAAGAACTACAGATCTTATATTCTGTTATAATAATTTTTTTTTTATTTCCACCAATTCTTGCAATTTATAAGCATGATTTTAGGACAGCTCATTTTATATTTGAAAACGAAATCAGCTTTTCTGCTGTTCATGAGGATTTTTTTTTTTTAATTAAAAAGAAATGTTTGAAGTTGGCAGTTTATGTGTGCAGTTATGATATTTCATATTAATATTGTATTTTGAATGAATAAGAGTAGATTTCTATAAAATATATCAGATCTCATCTAAATAAAATATTTTTAATATGTATTTAATTTCTGATATTTAAAATTCATTTTCCTAGTTTGTTTAGAAATAGCAATTTACAATAAATAAATTCCGAATTATCTCTTTCTGTAGAGAATAAGCTTTTGCAAAACTGAAGTAGCAAATTTTGTTTTAAAGCACACTCTGTCAAAATGATATATGCAGAATACCCACATTTATCAATAAACTCATCTAGATGGTGTTGAGGGCACGGGATTAAGTAGGAATGGTATTTAACTGCTGTTAAAGAAGTTAAGGAATCGTTCTTGCACTTACTTTTGCAAATGATAAGAAAGGCAAGATCTAGGAAAATTTGATAGAGGCCAGATTGTAATGGCTCGAAGACTTGGAACAAGTATCTTTGAAACTGCACGAGTGGTAGGTTATTCATGATTCTGTTGTTAGTACTTATGCAGTGTAGGTAAATGATGGTGAAACCAGCAGTAGATGCCAAGGTATTGGATGTCCATCTGTCATCAAAGAAAAGGGACACTGGAGACTGTCCGTCTTGGTACAGCAAAATCGGTGACAGACAGTGGCTCAGCTGACAGCGCAATACAGTGCAGGTCTAAGTGGAACTGTTTCAGAACACACAGCTCAGCAAACATTGTTGGATATAGGACTATGCAGCATAACTATTTCATTCGTGTGCCTCTGTTGACAAAGTGTCATCGTCAACTACACCTACAGTGGTTGCATTGAAACTGGACCATGGATAAGTTGTTGCCTGGTTGGATGAATCTTGATTTCTCATTCATTCCCGATGCGATGAATGAGTAATCAGATTGTGTCAGGGCATGCCATTTTCCAGGCAAACAGTTGACCCGCCCCATACAGCAGGTCGTACACAGGCTTGTGGTACTGGTATTATGTATATCCTGTTTTAAATATAATCTTTATTTTCATGTGATTCTTCACTTAATGTTTTAACTGCTCAACATATTTTTATGTATACAATAAATTTTAATCTGTGTAATTGTTAAAATTACTTATTATAAGCAGTTTTAAATTTAGTTTCTAATTTTATTTCAAAAGTTTCTGCATTTACAAACAATTATTCTAATTCCTTTTATTTACAGGGTTTGTATGGTCCTTAAGAGTTCTTAGATTTTTTGAAATCGATTTTTGGTCCTTAAAAGTCCTTAATTTTGGCCAAAATCAGCAGAATGTCCTTAATTTTAATCATCTGAAATTACTGTGTGTTATTACGACTGTCATTTTTAGTGTGGATTATCATTTTGGAGGAATATTTTTTGGCGATTCAGTGACATATATGGTTATCTTTTGAATGAGTTCATGGGTTATAATTTGTTTCTAATATAAATGATGGGATACTCGAGTTTCTAAGCAAGAAGTGAAACATTTCAAAATTCATTTTTTTCTAATAAAGAGCTCTTAAACAACTTTTCGCTTTTGGGGATGTGAATTCTTTTATTAAATTATTCTAAATTTGGCGACTTATCAACATTTTGGTGATTTTAAGATCAGTTTATATATATATATTTGTTCCAAAATATTTCTCTCTTTCTGCTGTTACAAATTGGTAGGGATAATTTTTATTTAGGTTTTAGACATTGTAGCTTGGAAAGTTTAGAAGGATTTGAAGGCAAGTTTTATAGACCCATGATTATAGAAGGTTCGAGAAATATGTGACAGAATAAAAATTATCTCCATGGTATCAACAGGTAATGGATGTATTTTACAGAAAGTTTGAGATAAATTTCTTACTTTTTGTAGAACGTCTGAAAGAACAATGAAAACATAATATTTGAATGTTTTACTTCTGATACTAGAATCTTTTTCTTAACATCTTTATCTTCCCTATATTCTCTCTATTTTTCACTAGACACAAGCATGGAAATTATCAAAAATGCTTCTAATCTTATCACATGGCCAGGCATTATAGAAAGAGATTTTTTATTAATAAAGAAATTGAAAATTTATAATTTAAAAGATTTACCTAATATGTCTTAATGCATCATACACAGAGCTGGCACTATGCATTTTCCCACCTGATGCAATCTCTGTGGATCCTAAGTTCTGCTTCCAATGCCTGCTCTAAATTCTAAAAGTTTTGCCATTTCTAGGTTTTGTTGTTCAGTGTGTCACTAAATTCTAAAAACTCTACCACACCAGCTCTGTAACCGGCCTTTAATATATATATTTCATATTTCTTTTGAATGTTCATATTACTAAAGAAATAAATTAGCCACTTTTTCTGTAAATTCTAAGTGCATTTAGTATTTTTTTAGAATAATAAAAATCCTTAATTAAATCCAACAATTCTAAAAGGAGAAAGAAATATGTTGAAGAAAGAAACTAAATACATAAAGAAAATTATTCTTCAAAGATATGTGCAGTTATTATTATGCAAATTACCCAATTTAGGATTTCAGCCTTTACTATAATTTCCCATTTCTGTTTCCTGATATGATAGACTTACTGAGCCAGATTAAATTTACATTAAATTGTATAATCTTTGACCACTAGTCCACACTCTAAAAGAATTAGCTTTTCTTATGACAAAGAGGTTGTTAATTCTAGTGCATACGATATACACTCTTAGACCCCCCCCCCAAAAAAAAAGACGCACTGAGAAGATATAAGGCAAATTGGACACAAATTGATATGCATACTGGTTTCGACGGAAAATGCAAAATTTTACATTTTGGCTGCCAATGAATAAAGGGTTGTTGCTACAGCGCATCTGATCTGCCCAATTGGCAGGATATTAAAGAGGAGAAATTACAATTCTAGGTCATAAATTCTTCACAATTTTCATTCTGTGTACTCTGGTAGACAGTAACTATGCCTCGCATACAGGTGCGCGGATGATATGCACAGATGTCAGAATTTGAGAGAGGTCGTGTAGTTTTGCTCAAAGAAGCCGGTTGGTCTTATCGGCGAATAGCTCAACATTTGAGCAGGAGCGATGCCACTATTAGATGATGTTGGCAGGAATGGGTGAACCATGGCCGCACACAGCGTCAAGAAGGAAGTGGTTAGACCTAGAGAAACGACAGAACATGAAGACCGAGCAATCTTCAGAGCGGCACTCACAGCCCCAGATGCATCATTATCATCGATTGTACGTGCAACTAGTGATTCAGTGACCGCAAGGACCATTCATAGACGGCTCACAGAAAGGGGGCTGAGGCCAAGGTGCCCCTTGCACCGACTACCATTGACCTCTGTACAGTGTCAAGCCCATTTGCAGTGGTGTTGGGCTCATTCGCACTGGAATGTCACTGACTGGAGTAGAATAGTCTTCAGTGATGAGTCCCGCTTTGAACGGTGCTGAAGACGCCCTGGACAGAGGTGTGATACCAACCTGACTGTCTTCCGGCAGACAGGCCACACAACCAGGAGGGATGGTCTGGGGTGCCATTTCATTTCACAGTAGGAACCCATTGGTTGTCATCCGTCGCAACCTTACAGCACAGACGTATGTCGAAGAAGTTCAAAGGCCCGCTGTGTTGCCCTTCAAGTCACGCCACCCTGGGCTTACATATCTCCTTCTTGGTGTGTCGTTTTTTTTTTTTTTTTTTTGTTGTTGTGTGTGTGTGTGTTTAAGAGTGTATATACAGACGGGTCTGGGATTGAGGGGAGGATTGGAGCAGCATTTGCTGTATATTATTTTGGTGTCGCAATCGACTATATGAAATTTAGATTAAATAACCATAACTCTGCCCGAAAGGCTCTATATCAAGCCTTAATTTGGATTAACAGATGTGTTGCCTTTCAAAATGCGATTAATATTTATACAGATTGTTTGTCGCTCTTCAGTCTCTTTCCCACCCAGACAACGCCAATCCTATCATCTTAAAAATCAAAAACTGTGTACAAACTTTGAACAGGTATTTAGATGTAAAACTGCACTGGATCAAAGCTCATGTGGGGCATATTGGAAACAAGAGGGACGACTGTCTGGCCAAAGAGGCAGTCTCTATATGGATATCCCCTTTATTGCAATTTCAGGATCTAAACAGATGGCCATCACACACATGAAGAAATTTTACACTGAGAAATGGAAAATCCTATGGGAAAATTCACCAAAAAATAAATGATACGTGAAAATTATCAGAATTTCTAACAAAATTTCAATTTTTAACAATACTGATTTAAACCAAATCTTTACTGTCCACGGGAGATTTTCCTATTATTTTAAGAGATTCAGATTACAAAATAATGAACTTTGTGTTTCTTGTAAAGCAATTGGACAAGCAAAACATTTTATGGAGGGCTGTTCTATTTTCGCCGATCAGAGGAAGCTTTACAAGATTGATAATGCTATATATAATGATAATTTTCATATCAGGGCTTTTATATCTTTTGCACAAGATGTTCTTAAATTTATTAATGCAAATCGACGTGTAACTGGAATTCTAATCTGATGTTATCCTTTGTGTTAATTTTTGTTTGTATGTTCGTGAGTGCTTGTTATATGTTTTCCCCTATTTTTATTTTATATCTGAGTATTATTTGTATCTTATTTATATTTTGTATTATTTATTTTGTATCTAATATTCTTTTGGAGTTATTATTATTATTATTATTTATTATTTATTATTTTTTTCCACCATGGGGCCACTTCATGGCCAGGTGGGTCTATTACCTCCAATGTATTACAATGTATTACCTCCAATGTATTACAATGTATTACCACTAGTCCACATTTGTAGTTTGAATTTGACTACTTGTGTTTAATTACATCACCGTGAGCTGTAATTGAATTTGCTAGCACCAGAACATGCATTTATGTTCTAAGTTCTTTTTAAATAAGAGACTTATTTAAACCTTCGTCTGATATTACTTTCAGACATAGCGATAATTTGCTTCGTGTTTGTCAGGAGTTTTGGACTATTTAACTTTTACCAGATCAAGTAAACCCTCGTAGGTACATTGTGGAGAGGTTGATAAGTTAGAAAATAAACCATGCAGAAACTAGAGAGAGCTTTGGTCTGCATATTGAGACAAATCTCTAATTGTTAGGAATGATGCTTAAAGACAAGGAAATCTATATAAACTAACTAAAATGTTTGGGAAGGCTTCAAATGAAAAAGATGCGTAAATATTTTGTTGAGTGTCGTTGTTACAAAACATAAATGTTTTGTAACAAACATTTATGTTTTGTAACAAAAACACTTAATAGAACATAGCTTGTAATGTTGTTACAAAACATCATTAAAAGCTACAAAACATAAGTGTTTTGTAGCTTTTAATGTGTAATTTATCCTAATATCATGTAAGAATCAATGTCATAAATTACATGTATTTTAAACTGTAAAATTTAATTAGATTTTGATTTTAATAGGGCTTTTTAACAAATATTGTTAAATAAAATTTAATTGTGGCCATGTAAATCCATAATGACTAAGTTATCTAACTACCTAATTTAATTATTTGTAACTAACTGCTTATCCTTAAAATTATCTCTACATATTAAAGCGAGTTATTGCCTTTCATTAATACTCATTGTGATCACAAGATAAAACACAAAAATGTAAAATTTCAAGTAAAACTGATAAAGAATAAGTTGTAAACTTATAAGAAGTTGCAAACTTATAAAGAAAATTTTAAAGAATTTATAAAATCAATTTATAACATCTTCAAATTCATCAATCCATTTATGAACATTTTCATATGCATTACCAGAAAAAGGATTAACAATCAATCAATTCAATATTCGAAAAACTAAGATGAGATTTAAAATGATCTTGAATTGGAAGCTGCATACTGTTATTTACTTGAGACTCATTAAAACCAGGATTGTCTCTTTGATTATCATCAAGCATTACTTCAGAAATTTTATTAATAGTTTCATCTTCAATATCACTATTTTCTTCATGCAAAATATTTTCAAATAATACAGATAAATCACATAGGAAAGAGACAATTCAGGTTACGACTTCCGTTTTTAAACCTTCTGAATTTATGCACAGTACATTGCAAATTTTAATTAACTCATTCAAAGTAAAACTATTCTGCACTGCATCTATTTTCTTATTAAATTCTTCAGAATCTGGTTTAAATATAAAGCCAGAAAATTCACGTAATCTTTTCCGGTTATTTCGATCTCCATCAGTATTAAAAATAAGCTTATGCAAACTTTTGATTTCAGAACTTTTACTGTTCTTTAAAGCTGCTTCCAATTCTGGAATTTCTACTAACTTCATATTGGAAAGAAAGTTTTGTACTCACCCGACAGATGATCGTCGTCAATTGGGTAATCCACACTTTATACGAGTAATCCAATAAATCGAATAACTTTCACTCAGTAGTTCAAAGGACAGTTCTACTACTCGCACATTTTGGAATTCGAAGCCCCACGTTGGGCGCCATATTTTTTTGTAGAATTTGACTTAATTCACAGCATGAGAGAACGAAGTAATAGCTAAATGGTTTATTTAATAGAAAGAAATAAAAGTAAATAAAGATGAAGTTAACGGTATGCAGGATTAACATAATGATGCACCAACAGTTTTTTTACACCTAAAGGCATAACATCAAAAGCTCAATCTAAGTTCATAAACTCTTGAAGACGTGTGAGCCGTCTGCTCACGTCTGCCCTCCACTCTCGACCAGGTCTCAGCGCTGTCTGGGATGATTCTTACTGCGCTGGGTGATGCTATACTGATGACGTCATAATCCTGGTATTCTAATTCAGCATTGGACGTTGATGACTCCCATATATATATATATATATATATATATAACTGTATAAATATATTAACAGATGCAGTGAAAGAAAGTGCAGTACATATGTATTTATACCCTTTTTAAATCGATCTCACCAGCGGCCGATAGAATCGCTGAACACTAGAAGTTCGGTCCAAGGTTGGAATCCCGCGAACGTTGGTTGCATGGACGTTTTCGTGGTTTTCTCCATGTGTTACGTGTATACGAGCTAGTTTTTCTTAGAATGTCCTCCACGAAGGCAACCCTCACTTTAGGCACATAGCCCTCGAGGCTTTGCCGTAATTACATAAAACCAAAACTAAGCACTTTTTTTATCTGAATAAATATACATAAAACTGATGTAATATCTAAAGGTAGACCACATTAAGAAATCTGATAACTAATTATAAATCTTGCATTATAATATTGACAAGAATTTAACCGAAAATTATACAGGAATTTAACTTGTTTTATACAGGATATTCCAGAAACTATTGGAAATTGACATTGATATCGGTACAGATAAAACTACTTAAATAAATTTTTTAACTCAAAGCAATTTAATGTAAATGTTGAATTTAGGATGTGCATAGTTTGAATTATATACTGCATATTCTTTAATGCATGTCTAATGTATTACATTTTTATACACTACAAATTCAAATAAAAGTAGAGGGAAATACATTATAATTTAAAACATAAAATTTATAAATTTATAAATTACTCATCAAAACATGAAATTAAGTACATTGAATATGAAACATGAAATTAAGTACATTAGTTTAAACGTTACAATTTTAAATTAAAAGTATGCACCCCTTCTTTATATGTGAAATAGGAAAACACCAAATATATTATTTTCACAAAAATTTAATTAAGGCTTTGGTAATGTAGAATAAATAAATAATGTAGAATCGTCAGCATCAAATGCGTTATTTCTATAGCGAAATACTCGAGTTTTTCACAAATCTTAAGAAATTAAAATATCTATTACGTACACTTTCAAAAACAATCCGTGACCTCCGCCGTCCTCAGTTTAGCTCTAAAACGACAGTCAGAAACTTAAACGGCAGCTGTCCAGCTGACGGAAAAATTTCCGACGCGTCGATCTCTGTAATGATCGAGACGATGACACCAGACTCGATCTCTGTCGAGTAGATCGCAAAAAGCGACCCGTTCTTCTATCTCGACGGTGTCCAGACTAGGGCCCTAAGATGGATGAGTGAGACGATTCTGTTCTTTTTCTCTCTGTGTAAACCAAGACGGGGTTGTAGCGACCGTTTGTGGGTTTTTATTTTTTCTTCTGCACGCAAACCTCGATCACTTGAACAGCCATTTTGTTTCCCAGCTCACTCAGATAGGTCGTATTGTATTTTTTCTGACACCTAGCGGAATTTGACATGAACCATCCTTTTGTTTTTCCCATCCAACTGAGATAGACTCTTGAGACACTTTTGCTTTTTCGCTTTGCGCCAACCAAGTCGGGCCGCAGTCACCGTTTGCGTTTTTTCTCTGCTCGCAAACTTGGATTGCTTGAGCAGTTATGCTGTTTTTCCCAGCTCACTCAGATAGCTCGTGTTTTTTTCTCTCGACACCTACCCAGGATGGACGTCAACCATCCTTTGATGTTCTGATCGAACCAAGATTGACACGAGCCACCAGTTTGTTTCTCAACGGAAAAGTAAATTTTCTGAATGGGTACCGGTGTTCAAATTCTTTTGTGGCCGACTGTACATAATATTTTAACTAAAGTAACATTAACTATTACCGTTTCCAAGAAATTCATGTATATTTCAGAAAAGAAGTAATTGACAAAATCATAAATCCATACACAGTGTGAGAGCATTTCAGCAAAAATAAATTATACAGTTTATTTTTCTTAAATATTAGTTAAATATAAAATTAATTTATTAATTTAACCGTTGGTCAAGAGATCATCGATGATCAAGAGATCCCCATTTTTTCCTCTCAAGAAATTCCTAAGCACGAAAAGTGGGACCTCTGAAGGGTGTGAATTGCTGATAAGAACGGACTACTGATAAGGAATGTGGCGTCTCTACGGAATAGTTACGAAGAAAAGAACTATATGACTTGCTACTATTACTAACTATTGTAAAGAAATTTAATGGCACTTTAGTGATAGAGAATAAGATATTGTATAAAGAACAGAATGTTACTTATCTGAATATCCCGTGTCAGGATTTCTTTTGGATTTCTCGTGTTGATAGTGAACAGCGAACAAGATATTAGAAGTTTCGAAGAAGCGAACTTTCCTTTTAAAATTTGATGAATGAGACATTGCATAGGAAAGGTGCATTAAACTTTTTTAGAGAGTTGAAAACATTTACTGAAACACTTATTTAAAATTTTCGGAGCTATGCCTCCAGCTTTCGTGATCGCAGCGCCAGCCTTAGAAAGTTGGCTCACTCTTTGGAGGGTTGCAGTTAATACTGAAAATAAAAAGCAAAAATGTTTGGTAAAGGGTAAACAAATTTCAAACAACCAAGACCTCTTCTGTTTCATGAAGAAATTGACTGGGTTGACGAAGTCAAATATCTAGGCGTCATTTTAGATAAAAAAATTATTTTTCAGAAACATCTCAGGGAAACTGTGAAAGAAATTAATATCACGCTTGCACTTATGCGCCTACTTCTTGTCAGAAAACGTCATATGGCCACTTCATATAAACTCCTCTTATATAAATCTATACTACGACCAGCATTATTCTATGTCAGTCCTGTCTGGACTCACGTTGCGAAAACTTGCCAGAAATTTCTTGTATTCAGTTGTCACGCATCCGAACAACTGCATCAATTCTCGCAAGAAAAACGCAAATATCCATCTGACATTCGCCCTCCTTAACATTTATTACTCATACTGTACTTGTTGGGAATGGCATCACTAAGCCAACGAATCAAAAGCTAGATAGAGACTCACGTCATGGGACGCCAAAGGAAAACGAACAGTTCCGGTTTAGTTAGCTAAGCACGATGTTTGCATGATGTGGCTAGATAGATATTGTAGCTAGATAAATATTTTATATTCTTTTAACTTGTCTTTATGTGTAAATAAATCTTTTTGCTTAAGTTTAAATGAAGTGCTCCATTTATGACAAGATTGCTGTTAATTCATCGGGTAGATGACTTACGAATCCCTTCTGAGCTAGCCATTGCTCGAACGTAACGCCTTACGTAACATAACATTGTGGCGCCAAGACGTGGGGCGCGATAACAGCTAAAATAAATTGAAAATGGAGCTTACACAGCTGAAAACCGAAAGAAAATGTCTAAGAACTTCCTTTACCACATGTGCAAACAAAATTGATGCAGAACTGAAATCAGATATTCCTGATTTGAAGCTACTTTCGATTCTGGAACAACAGCTTAGAGACAAGTTTAATCGACTTGAAATTTGCCAAAAGGAAGTAACGTTGCTAATTCTACAATCTAAAGAAGCTGAAAAGCTATATGAAGAAGATTTTATTTCTTCTGAGCCTTATAGAGATAAATATTTTGAACTGTGTTCTCAAATCGAAAAGCTGTCGAAGAATCCTTTACCTACTGAATTACCAGAGAAGCGCAAATTTAAACTGCCGAAGATCGGACTAAAGAAATTCAACGGCGAAGCAAAAGAATTTTTGACGTTTTGGAGCCAGTTTTCGAAGATCCATGAAGATCCGACGATTCCAGATGAAGATAAATTCCAGTACCTCCTGCAAGCAGTTGTTCCTCAGTCCAAAGCCGCACGGGTAGTGGAAAGCTTTCCGGCAACGGCGTCGAATTACCCGAAAGCAATCGCCCAGCTTCGAGAGAGGTTTGGAAGAGAAGACTTACTTGTACAGATATACGTCAGAGATCTTCTAAGCATGGTTATGCGTAATGCGAGCGGTGGACGTGTGAAGACGGATCTTCCCACTCTCTACGATGATTTAGAAACCAAGATTAGAGCTTTAGAAAGTCTTGGAAGAACGCAAGAGAAGTATGGTGATTTCTTAACGCCTTTAGTTGAATCCTGCCTGCCCGAAGAAGTATTAATTGCTTGGGAGAGAAACAGAAATTTAAAAGAAGCACTTCAGCCTGATGACCGATGCCTTGAAAATTTGATGAATTTTCTGACACAAGAAGTGAAAGGAGAAGAGATGGTCGTGTTAGCCCGCACTGGGTTTGGTTCTAATCATATTTCTAAGAAAAAGGATACACTAAATAAAAATTTAGATTTCGCCACCGCAGCTGCGTTAGTAAGTACATCAAATTCTGAGAGCCCAGGTAAGCGCAATTTTAACTGTCTCTTTTGTGAAAAACGGCACCCAACTAAAGAATGTTTTTCTGCTAGAAATATGACATTAGAAGCTAAGAAAAATATATTAATTAAAAGAGGGGCCTGTTTTGGATGTTTCAGATTTGGACACACTTTTAAAACATGTCGAGTAAAAAATTCTTGCATGTACTGTAATAAAAATCACCATTCTTTAATGTGTCCCAATCGCCAAGAAAAAGGCGCAAATGAAAAGTCTAAAAGGGACGTAACTGAAACCAGTACATTAACTAATAACTGTAAAATAGAAAATGTTTATTTAATGACTCTAATAGTTAAAATTAAATTTAAGAATGTTGAGCTTAAAGTACGCACATTACTGGATACAGGTTCTCAGCATTCGTATGTCAGTAAAAAATTAGTAGAGAATTTAAATTTAAAACCATTAAGGCAAATTAAATTGAAGCATTCGTTATTCGGTGGAAGAGAAACGCGAACGCAGATTCACGATGTTTATAATTTGTTGATTTCGGCATTAGATGAAACTTTCTCCTTTCAAATCCAAGCACTTTCCGAGAGCAAAATTTGTGGCACAGTGCCAAAAGTGAACGATAGTAAAATTCTTAATGAACTGAAAGATAGAGGCGTCAGTTTGTCTGATTTGGGTTCTTCTGATCGTGAGATCGGTCTGCTTTTGGGAGCAGATATTGTGGGCAGTTTATTTACTAATAAATCTGTTCGGTTGGAGTCAGGGTTATTTTTGATTGACACTTGTTTAGGACATGTGTTAACTGGGAAACATGAGTCATTTGGAGACAGCAATGATGATACTGTTTTGAATGCAATTTCGTTGTATGTTAGTAATTATTCGATAAAAGATTTGTGGTCTTTAGAATCCATAGGTATTTCAGATCCCATTGAAAATAACAGAAAGAATTTAGAACATTCTAGAGTTTTGGAAGAGTTTAAAAATAATGTGAAAATTCTTTCGGACGGTAGATATGAACTTTGTTTACCTTTTAAATCTGATGTGGCCGATTTGCCGACAAATAAAGATTTAACTTGGAAGCGGCATAAAAGGATGTGCCAGCGAGCACAAGATAAAGCATTTTTAGAAGAATATACTACGATTTTCCGGGAATGGGAGAAATTGAATATAATTGAAAAGGTAACTGATAATATTGAGACGGGACATTTTTTACCTCATCGGCCAGTAATTAAGGACAGTACCACTACAAAAATCAGACCTGTCTTTGACGCGTCAGCCCGAGAAAGTGGTAAATGCTCTTTGAATGACCTTTTGTATAAGGGTCCGAACTTACTAGAAATAATTCCAGAGATACTTGATAGGTTTCGAATTCATCCAATAGGATTATCTTCAGATATTGAGAAAGCATTTCTGATGTTAAGTATAGCCCCTCAACATAGAGATTTCTTGCGGTTTTTTTATCCGTCCGAGAGTGAACAGATTGTTTACCGACATCGCAGAGTAGTATTTGGGTTAAAGTCGAGTCCATTTTTATTGGCAGCCTCAATTACACATTTATTAGATAATGTACCATCTGAATTTGATGCTATAGCACAAAAACTGAAACATTCTTTTTACGTAGATAATTGTGTTTCTGGTGTTGCAAATATTGAGGAGCAGGAAGATTTTATTGTAAATGCAAAAGATATTTTGTCACGGGGTTGCTTTAATTTAAGAAACTGGGAGAGTAATGTAAAATGTAAGTATGTTTTTAATAGTACTGGTGTCACGAAAGTATTGGGAATTTTGTGGGATCTTGATAAGGACACTCTTAAGTGTAATTTAAACTTTAATCTTGTAAGTGAAGATCAGAATTTTACTTAGAGAATCATTTTAGCTACAGTTCACAAAATATTTGATCCAATAGGTCTGTTGAGTCCTGCAATCTTACCACCTAAGCTTTTACTGCAGGAAACGTGGAATTTAAATCTAAAATGGGATACTCCCTTACCAGATAGTATTCAAATGTCTTTTAAAAGATGGTTTAGAGAAATAGATGCATTAAAAGATATCGAAATCTCACGTTATGTTGAAATAAATGATTCCACTGAAATGCATGTTTTCGTAGATGCGTGCAAAGAGGCATATGCCACCTGTATTTTTTTTAGAACGAGAACCTCTCAAGGGGTAAAAATTTACTTTGTTAGAGCAAAAACCAGAGTTGCACCTTTGAAGAAAGTAACGATCCCTAGGTTAGAGTTAATGGCTTGCTGCATTGGTGCCAGGTTGGCATATTCAGTGAAGCAGGCTTTAAATGCCCATGAGATTAAAACAATATTTTGGAGCGACTCTAGGGTAGCTTTATACTGGTTAAAAGAACGTGGTGATTGGACAGTTTTTGTCTCGAACAGAGTAAAAGAAATAAATAATTTGTTTCCTAATAATGAATGGCGACATGTGCCAGGGAAAATGAATCCCGCTGATCTGATTTCACGAGGGTGTTCCCCTAAGAAATTGTTAGAATCCTGCTGGTGGAAAGGCCCGGCATGGTTGTTGCAAGCAAGAGACAACTGGCCTGCCACCGAAATATTGATAACGGAAACACCCGAAATAACACTTGAAAGGAGAAAGGTTAGGTTATGTAATATTAATTTGTCGGAAGAGAGAGTCCCGTGGTATGCCATTAAATTCTCAAATTTCCATTCAATAGTTAGAATGGTTGCATGGATATTGAGATTTATCATCAGTAATGTAAGATCGCGTCATGATACTAGACGGGGGGGAGAACTTCTAACGAAGGAGATTGAAAATGCTGAAATTCTGCTTATTCGTAATGTGCAAGCTCAATTTTTTCCTAATGAAACCTCTTTTCGGAACTTGTGTGTTTTCAAAGATGTGAACGGAATTATCAGAGTTAAAACTCGAATTACTGAACGCATAGATAAGCCTTTCTTCATTTCACCTATTCTTCTTCCTGATAAATGTATCTTTACCAAAAGACTGATTGAATATTTTCACCGAGAAAACTGTCATGCTGGAACCCAGATATTGCTAAGTATATTGCGTGAAAAGTACTGGATTACAAGAGGAAGAAGAGCGATACGTAGTGTTCTGAAGGACTGTATTAAATGTCGACGATACAAAACTAAATCTCTCATCATTCAGAAATTTCTGGGTCACCCTGATCTCCGGACTCAACTGATGTTTCCGATGTATGTGATAGTTCTAAGACTATAAAGACACGAGCTGGTAGAACTGTTAAGATGCCACTAAGACTGAACTTGATAGACTTGAATGTTTTGAGTAGCTATCCAGCAACTCAAAGGGGGGAGGATGTTGGGAATGGCATCACTAAGCCAACGAATCAAAAGCCAGATAGAGACTGACGTCATGGGACGCCAAAGGAAAACGAACAGTTCCGGTTTAGTTAGCTAAGCACGATGTTTGCATGATGTGGCTAGATAGATATTGTAGCTAGATAAATATTTTATATTCTTTTAACTTGTCTTTATGTGTAAATAAATCTTTTTGCTTAAGTTTAAATGAAGTGCTCCATTTATGACAAGATTGCTGTTAATTCATCGGGTAGATGACTTACGAATCCCTTCTGAGCTAGCCATTGTTCGAACGTAACGCCTTACGTAACATAACAATACTCTTCAATTCATTGATTTGGATCTTCCACCAAAAACATACCTTATTCGTCGACTGATGGCGGCCACTTAATACTTTTGCATTTGTTTACACTACTCACTTTGTTTTACCGATGGTCTTCACGAGATGCAAAGTAAAAGGAAGAAACTGCTTTCTAAAACTCTGAAGAAACCAGTGCTTTCTGAAACTCTAATTCATTATATGTTCATATGAGGGGGCGCGAAATCTTAACCTGTCTCCAGGTGCTGTCCTAGCTACGGCTTTGATCATTGACCATCAATGTTATCGTCTTTAAAAAAACGAAAAATTATTTGGCTTTTGATCTGATGGAATACCCAAAAGCTTTGTAAATAAAGCTCACACGTCGTTAAACAGCATAGACATACTTGTAGCCATGTTGAAGGGGTACTTCGTTTGGAATGCGAGACACCCTTGTACTGACAAGTATTTGCAGCAAGACACTGATTACTTATTAATTTATTGCTATTAATAATCTGCTGTTCGTGGTGTTTATGATTTTGTAATTTGCCTTTTTATACGAAATGAAAAAAATACATTTGTTCATCTGGCAAGATCATTCCGCAGTAGCAGCAACGTGATTTGCTGGCAACACTTTCTTGTAGTGTGGGAAAAAAATGAGTTGACAAATATCTGTCTGCAGACGATGTGTATTGCTTATTGCATTATTTTTATTGGTTGTAAGAAAATACTGAAAGTCAGCATTTATCAGTTTTATTAATATTCTAATTGAATATTAAATGTTAGTGGGGTGAGTTACTAAATTATGTAGTTCGGGATTCTTATAACATTTTAAAACCTTATCAGAATTAAAAAACATATGCTGCTGTATGAGAATTGAAATACTATATTAGATGGATTGTAATCTCATTTATTGAAAATATTTTTTTATCCGAAATGTTCTTAGAAGACAATATTATATTATAAGCACACTGACCATCTTCGTGTAGAAATTTAAATATTCTTTCTTAATATCTTCTTGCCGTTTATTTGTATATAATATATGAAATATAAAGACTTTTAGCATTTTTGTGATGACTTATTGCAAGCCTTTGCTGTATTATTGAGTGATTATTACTTCAATTCTTTGGTAAATGTTTTGCTAGCATGTATTTTTGTTCGAGAATAGCTTAAAATTAAGGTACAATGGACATAGAATATCCTCATCATGAATAAAGAGGAGTCATATCTAATCCTGATCATTAAACATAGTTAATAGTGATTTACTTTTTTGATTGAAAAAAAGTGTTTTTTTTTTTCACTGCAGCTGATTTTAACATGGAAAAAAAAAATCACACTACCCTCTTCCCCCAACCAAAAGGACTTTAAATTTAAAATAGGAATAATTATTTTTTAATTCATCTTTTAATCATTAATTTTGTATATGTTTAAACAAGATCGGAATTTTCCGGGTTCCAGAAATAATTTCAAAAATTTAAAATGCATTGAACTGAAATTATAAAATATATTTTTGGTATATGCTTTTATATAGGCTTCTATTTTTATCTTTAGTATTTCTTCCAGAAATAAAACAATGAGCTCTAAACTTAATATCTTTTAACTAGTGAAATCATGTCACAAAAATTTTAGATTCCACTGAGACTGGAATAAATATGTGAGTAATTAGTATGGTATATAAATAGTAATAGTATTTCGCATCAAAGAAACATCTAACAAATTATCTGCTTAAATTTTAAAAATGAGTGTTGTTTTTCTACTTTAATCATGGCTGTTTTAAGAAGATGTATGTGATTAGGAATTCATAAGCTTGTTTCTTAATTGTCAAATAGAAAAGAGAAATATAGTAGAAATTCTATTGATATGGATATTTTAAAGAATTTAACACTTTTTGATAGAATAGTATTTAATGACTTCCTGAATTAATATGTAAGAAGACTAGGTAGACCAGAAAAACTATAATAGAAAATATAACACATAATCACATATATTAAAATAATTAAAAAATGATAATTTCATACTCAAAGAAGACTATTTTCAGTCATATGGAGTAACTGTTATGTTCAAATAGTAATCTGATTTGTGGAATATTACAAGCATTCCTTTGCTGTCAAATTATGGGTATGCAAAGGTCCACATTTCCATGAGTAGTACATTCTATTATTGGAAAGTTATTTTCTTTTTGTGAGAGATGATAAGATGAATCATTACATTTTAAAATCTGAGTATGTTTCGTATCATGTAAATTTGACTTATGTATTATAAAACGGTTGATCTTTACATTATGGTAACTTGGCGAAAATTTGGCAACCAACTCTCCTACAGCAACCCTCTATTTTTTTTTCCCCCGCCGCCATTTTGTCTTCACGAAGTAAAGACATGTTTCTTTTCTTTTTATCTACTGAACACTTCTTCCAACAGTCTACTAGCCGAATTACACTTATGCTAGAAATTTTATCAAACAAAACTGCTTAATCATGACAAATATTCACTGCAAAATTGGGAAAAAAAGCACAATACCATACTCCTTACGCGTTTTTCAAAATAACACATACACATAAACCATGTACACGCCGACTTATTTTTACTTAAAAAAACATCCCAGAATTTCACGAAAATACATGACAATTTTCTCAATCTTTAAACCCGGTAAAAAGAACCTATATGAAATTACCTGATCGTGAAAAAGTATTTACCCTTTACAAATATGAACATTTCCACATATAAAATAAATAAAATATCCAAAAACTTTTACCTCTAAATTATCTATTACATTATACACGTCACCAACGAATTCATACCGCAAGCATTACAAATACTTAGTATCAAATATTTAAATTATTTCCATGCACGTTTACTTCAACTTAAATGTATACCAAATTCCTACAAACATAAAATTCACAAAATAACTATCATTTAATTAAAATATCACTAAACCATGTACACGTCGACTTATTTTTACTTAAAAAAACATCCCAGAATTGCACAAAAATGGCATTGCGCACACTCTTTACTATATCCATGTACACTGCTTTTTTCTCATAAATTAGAAAAATTTCATGAAAATACAAGACAATTTTCTCAATCTTTAAACCGGGTAAAAAGAACATATATGAAATTACCTGATCGCGAAAAAGTATTTACCCTTTACAAATAAATAAAATATCCAAAAACTTTTACCTCTAAATCATCTATTACATTATACACGTCACCATCGAATTCATACTGCAAGCATTACAAATACTTAGTATCAAATATTTAAATTATTTCCATGCACGTTTACTTCAACTTAAACATATACCAAATTCCTACAAACATAAAATTAACAAAATAACTATCATTTCATTAAAATATAATTAAATTCAAAAACACTACTTAAAATATAAATGACATTAAATTAATAAAAATTACCTTACAATCCTAATTACTTTAAACTAAATCATTGCTAATAACAATTTTCCCAATAATACCAAATTCCTTTCCACCTTACATTTAGAACAATGCATAAAAATAATATCCTCAAATAATTAAAAATACTAACTTACCTAATCTTCTTCAGAATCTTGATTACGTGGCGGATACACTTTTCTAATTCATTCAATAAAATTATTGAAAGATTTTTTTCTGCGAATTTTTCCTCCATACTTCCTCCGCTAAATAAAAAGCAAACTTCTCTTTATCACAATGCCTAAATACCCATTTCGAATTCACTTTAGTTAGGGCCATGGGATCCAAAAATTAAACAACACTGTTTCACACAACACAGAATAAAGCTAAATAAAAAATTTCCAGATTTTTTCCCGATTTCCCCCCCTTTTCCGATTAAAGAACCGTAATTCGTCCATTAATATCACATGACATATCCCATGATCTCTCATTTCCCTCACGTAAAATAATGCGTAATCGGAACTGAGTACTGCTCACATTATTACCAAAGTCCCAGGTAGTAACCTTTATCGCCTCCAAAATGTCGCCAAACTACCAGTTACCATATTGTAAAGATCAACCTATAAAACCGATGTTATTCATTTAGATGTAATTTATTTACTTTGTAATAACATTTACTAATCATGCATAAATTTATGACGAAATGGTATTTTATTTATTAACACAACCACCTTAGTGCAAATAGGTAATTTTTTTTTTTTTTTTTTTTTTTGGCAGAAAAAAAGGAATGATATAAAACATTTGGTAATTTAAGTTACTTATTAAGTGGAAGTTGACGATTTCAGTGTCATTTCTTAAAAAGATCACCAAACTATTAATATTTATTATAAATTAAAAAATGTTATCAATATATTAAAAGAAAATGCACTTTAGCAATTCAAAATAAAATTTTTGATGAATAAGTCTCTGCTGTGTACATAAGTTCTTCCCATGTGTGCAGTGATCTGTTTTCCCTCCGCCCTCCCCCCCCCAAAAAATTGCAGAATTGCACAAACTGAGCATTATGGACAACCTTGCCATTAGGTGTGACTTTTGTGACTGTAGTCGCCCAAGAAATGTTAAAGTATAAAAACTTATGGCGATATAGCTTGATGGAAGAATTGGTATCTGCATGATTCCTCAAGTTGGGGATATTTTTAAAATTTGGTGAATTCTACTAAAGTGGTTGCACTAACATGTAAGTACTAATAAAATTTTCAATTGAATTTTACCATACAGATTGCAACTACCATTTAGATATACTTTTGCCAGCAAACGTTTTACATTGTACAGTAAACTCCTGCTGAACACGGACTTGCGGTTACGCATTTTATTAATTGTCTGCATTTAATTTGTTCAATGCAAGAATTTTGATTATACACATTATGCTGCAGAGCATCATTAAGGGGTGCAATAGCCCTCTTAAATGCCTTGTTTGAAAATTCATTCATTAAAGATGTCAGACATCTCTAATAACTATAAAACCTGGGCTTTTAAAGTTCTTTATAATGCTCCAGGACACAGTGCTTAACATCACAAATCCAAACGTAGAGGTTTTATTCCTTTCGTTAAACATCACCTGAATTCAACCAATGGATCAAGGAATTATAAAAGCATTCAGGCTTATTATATAAGGCATGTTTACATCTGTGCAAATAAAGCACTACACAAAGGAAAATGCAACATTGGAAAATACAAACACACCTATTGGCATTTTGGAAGCAATTCAACACTAGACACTGTATAGAAATAATTAAACATGCATGGGAAGAAGTGAATTCACTGGCATCAGCTCGATCACCGGACAGATATTGTCAACAGTTTAAAATATTTCCATCGATTGAAAATAAAGCCAAAGATATCATATAAACTGCAAAAGCAATAGGCAGGAAAGGATTTTTGGGTATGGAAGAAGGAAAAATCAAAGAATTAGTCAAGAATAATGATCATGAAATGGCAAATGAATTGGATGATCTTAACACCAGCAGACAGTGAAAGCAACAACTGTAAAGAAGATAAAGAGCCTTCACTATAGAAGAAAGTAAATGAGTTGTTAAAAAGTCACAGGAAATGACTAATTGGAACTACTCTGATATGCGCCCTCAAGTCGCCAAATATTTTTGGCGAGAAACTTCACGATGCCATATTACTATCTAAATTTTTTGTCTGCATTTTGAACTTTTAGCCTAAAATGTCTCCAAAAACACGGTTTTCGCACATGCAAAAACTACGTTTTGAACACACAATTTAGCTAAAAAGCCGAAACAGAAACAAAAAATTTAGATAGCAAAAACGTAAAGTTTTTAACCAAAAATATTTGACAAGAATCCATGTACACAGCGACATGTTTTAACTTAAAAAAAACATCTACGAATTGCACAATATAGGCAACGAACGAATCTACAAACTACGCACACCTCGCTTTAAATAAATTAACATAACAACAACAAATTTCAAACAATACCATGTACACAGGATCCTGTTTAAATTTTAAAAAAATTCTACGAATTGCACAATTTAGGCAAGGAAGGAATCTACGATCTATGCACTCCTCGCTTTAATAAAATAACATAACAACAATAAATTTCAAATAATACCATGTGCACAGCATTCTGTTTCAACTTTAAAAAACATCTACGAATTGTACAGTCTAGACACTAAACAACAAAATAAACTAAAATAAATTTCAAACAATTTAAAAAAAACAACAATAACGACAGAAATTCATACTCAAGAACCAATGAACATAGCATTATACAAAATAAGAACAAGGATAAAATAAAATGCACTTATCATGAATTAATGCGTTTTCGAATAGCAGAAATATAAATTTCATACTGCCTTTAACATGCCGCCACGTAATCACTATCGTATTTACATGACAGCCAGACACACTATCCAGAAAATTTATACTATGGTTCATAAATAAATAAAATCACAAATCCCTACTTCTATCATGCACTGCCATTAAAAATAATCTCCCAGACCCTCTTTCCACACTTCCAAATACCCACTACCTCTCAACAGGATAGCCACAATCATATTTCCTTTTGCCGAACTTCAGTTCAACAACTACCATTTTATCAATCCCTCCCATCTTCTCAGACACAGAGGCGAACCAACAAGCTCCAGCGAAAGATTTTTCAACGTCAACAGGGTTGCCATAGAACACACAATCGCGCCAAAAACCAGCGCAGAACACATATCGCCACATTTGGTGGGCGTATATTAGAGTTGTACCGACTAATTTTATAGTGGAGATTAATTCAAATGAAGAAAGAAAAGGATACTTTATGAGAGATATTAGGAGATAAGAAACTAAAGCCATAGGCTCCAAGTTGTGGAGGGTTAGAAATGATAACAGTGATTTTGTGACCTTAACTTATGTGTATCACAGGTGAAAGCAGAGTGGGTCAAATTAAGAGACTGCTTTTTATGTCCTTTCTTTTGCAATTGTGGCTGTTTTTTTCAGAGCAGAATCAATGAAAAAACCCTGTATGCCAGTTTATTATCTGATTTGATATGTCTTTATTTTAGAACTACAGTATCTATTACATGTTCACATTATGTATTAAGTTTGTACCTTTAACTATATAGTTTATGATATGTTTTTGTATGGACTAATGAATTTGTTCTTAAAAAAGGAACTGTTAAAATAAAAAGAGATAATATATAGTATTCACAATTTTCTCAGTAAATAATTTAAATAAAATAAATCAGTAAATAAAATATTTAATGCTGATTTTAACTTGTTTATAGTGGCTGGTCCAAACTGATGTAAAAGTGTTTCTGGACAGAAAAGATGGGCATATGTGGAGCTTAAATTGCTGGAGCTGTGATACTTCTCCGTTTTTGAGAGAAATTGTAATTCTAGTTGAAGCCCCAAATAAGATTAGCTTGTATATTTTACCTAACATTTTCAAACCAATTTACTTTTATTATTATTTAACTATTTTTGGTACTTTTCCGTTTCGCCGGTGCAAATCTCGCCAAGCAGACTTTATTGGCGACAACATACAGTATACACATAAAAAATATTAAAAAAATATTAGTTCTAAGAATTCTTTTAAAAAAAAGGCATAAACATTTTAATATCGCTTAAAATTTTATAAAAAGCCAATAAATAAAGACAATAAATTTGTAAAAAGACATTAATTTAAGAATTTACTATGCTTTCATGGTTCAACATCCTGATTAGCCGGTTCATATCATGTGACCCCAAGCGATCTCATCTCACGTAAACTACTCTACAAAAATCTAATGCTCTCAGTAATTATCTACATTCATTTCAAGTTAAATCTTAATTTGGAACACAAGTTTAAATGCAAGAAATATTTCAATTCGTAAGAATAGCTTACTCAGAAATTATGTAAAACTGCAGTGCTTTGCTTCGCTAATGCATTCTCATTAGAATGGATGAATTTAACCCTTGACTTCACCTTTTCTTTATTTTCGGCTTCGGATAAGCGCTGTGATTGCATCCCAATTGACTTAATTACCGAAAATGGCCTTAGACATAAACTGAACTATCTGATAAAAATTCTATGTATTCTATATGCCAGTATTGTAAGAAACAACCAGTCTGATAAGGAAAAGCTGCGACTTGTTTTGAAAATGATGCTTAAAAGATTACCAGCATGAATATTCCGTTTGGCATCAGTTGTGCCATTATTGGCGACTTTATCGCTTGCGCCGGAAAAACGGAAAAGTACCCTATTTTTCATTAATTTGGCATTATTTATTAATTTTTTAATCACTGCATATTTTATTTTATCTTAATTGTTAATTAATAATTATTATTTTTGTTTACACTTTTCTTGATGGCATTCAAGAAATTCTTTAGGGTTCAAGATGTTCTTGAGGGCTGTAGCATTTTTAATTTTAGAAATTAAACCCTCCTCATATGCTTTAACATTTGCTATAATTATAATAAAAAAGACCTAAATTTAGTGAAATAATAATATTTTCAAAGAGTGTAAACTAACATTAAGTAAGTAGTTTTACATTGAAGTTCCAAAATAATTTGGGATGCTATTTGGAATACGTAGAAACATCCCATTTCTTATAAGTAATTTTATGCGATACCTTGTAAATTGAGACTAATATCTGAGAAAGCTTAACCTTTTTGCGACCGCACACCTTTGTTTAAGACGCTCGTGCGGGATGGAAGGGAATCGAAGGCAGTCACCGTACAGGACAGAGATTTTGCATCTCTAAGCCTAGTTTTATTTAAAAAAATCAGAAAAAAGAAGTTTCGCTTCTAGCATCACAATTTTTGGTATCGTTTTAGATTATTACTTGAGCTCTTATATATATTAAAATTAGCACTTAATAACATTTTTTTCCCTTTATTTTACATGAAAATATACTAAAAAATTGTTTATCTTGTAAAATAATTTTTGGAAGCGCCATTCAAATTATTCCAAAGTTTTAATTGATAAACTCCATCAATAAAGTTTAAAATTGATAAAACAACACAATAAAGGCTATTTACAGTAAGAAGTAAGAAAATTTAAAATGAAGACTGAGTGTGGTAAATCTCGAAGCACGGAGAAGTATCACTTTCTAACTGTCAGAAAAAGTATCACTTTATAACTCTTTAGAAAATGAATCATCACTCTCATCTGCATTAATAAAGGTTCATTGACCATACGAGGATATTCTGCCTCTGATAAATAGCGCCTTCCTGCCATAATAGACTGGAGGTGAGGCTTTCTGAAATAAAAAGAGAAGAAACGAAAATATATCTGAAGGCAATGCAAAATGTAACAATACTCCACATACTAACCCTAATAGACCATACATAGTAAAGGAAAAAATAGAATAAAAAAAGGAATTGGATATAAATCAGACACATGAATGTTTTCATTAGCACACAGCGGTTTAAAGAGCTCACCTCTGTTTACGCTTTCCCCTCCCCCACCCTCGCAACATCTGATGAGTAAAATACTAAAGTCAAACAGAATATATCAAACTCAAGGTCAGGAACCTAAAACTGTGTTCATTTCAAAAGTAATGGACATAGGATGCTATCTAGTGGCCTTCCGAAAAACGTTCCAGCTTAAAATGCGTATACGCATCACCCGTCCTCTGAATGCAATCTCTAGTGATGCGTGGATGGGACACCCGGCTGTAAGAGACATTCTTAGGGAATGCATATATGGGACGCCCGTTCTGAAAGGGTTAAAGTATATGAGTGGGTTTTAAAGTATTAGGTCTTTATGATTTAAGCAATCTTGAACAAAAAATAATATATTAGGAGCTTGTGAAATGGATCATAGCATTTTGTATGTACAGAGTTCGTATTTTCACATTAGATCACCTGAAACATCAGTTTGATATAGATATTCTGGTAAAATATCAGATGTATAGCAATGATATGAATGTTGAAAGACTATGGATCTCAAAAATTATTCAAGACAACAAACATTATACTACTGCTGCAAATAACACCACAAATCAATTTTGGAGCCTCTAGTAATAACAATATGAAGTTTGTACAAAGCTTCCTGCATGATATGGACTTAAATAAACTGCTGGCCATTAAAATTGCAACACCATGAAGAAGAGCAAATACAAAAAATATATTTAATGTATGTAAACAGTTTGCTTTGAAAACAAAATGATTAAATTTGTAAGCAGTTTGGGGGTTTACAGAAATGCAAAATTAGTAGAAACAGCTGCCATACGTGGCAGCTAAAATGACCCTTAACCAGTTAGGCATAGAGTTGAACTGGGCTTGGATGACAAAACGAGCAACTCATTCCATGCTGCTTCAAGTCTATGCCACACTTCATCAACTGTATTAGCTAGAGAGGGATGGTGGGCCAGTCTCTCAGCAACCAATGGCCAGATGTTTTCAATGGGTAACAGATCTGGAGACCATGCAGGCCAGGGCAGCTATCGGACACCATGTGTGACGATTGGTTCAGTGCTTGCTAGGTGTTCAAACTGACCATGTGTGACGAGGAAGGTCAGAACACGACATGCAACTGTGGTCTTGCATTATCTTGTTGGAACATGGTGTTTGAGGACCTCGAAGATAGGCACAACTACCGAACGTAAGTTGTCAGAAATGTATCGATTTGCGTTCAAATTACCATCAATTTGAACTGCAGATGTGTGTGTCGTGTACCCAATGGCTGCCCAAACCACCACACCAGGTGCAGGGCCCCTATGTTGATATCAAATGCAAGCAAGCGACATGTGGTCTCCTTAGAGCTTCCAGATATGGCCATCAAAATACTGCACACAAAACTGGGACTTATCTGAAAAGACGACAGTATGCCACTCTTGTATCCAGCTTTGTCGTTCGATGCACCAGAGTTGCCATCTCTCTCTCTATGCTGCAATGCCAAGGGAAGCTGAAGTAATCGTCTTGCTCACAGTCCACACTGCTGCAAACATGCCTATTTCCTGACTAATGGTCCATGATGTGGTTGTACGATTTTGCAGGGCTGACCTCATAATATGTCTGTCCTCTTGGGCGTTATTCATAGAAGGGCGTTGAGATCCTGCATGCCGTTCAGTATGATCCTCAGCAACCCTCTGATTCCATATTTGCATGGCAGTGGTTGGATGTCAACCAGTCTGCTGGGCGATATCACAGAATGATAATCCACACTCTCGATAGGCAACAATCCCACCTGTATCGAATTCCGACACTTGCTGGTAAGCATTTCTTCTTATTCGAGGCATAACAAGGTATTCTGAGCAACTCCGACGATGCAAAGCGTTTTCCAAATGAGAAATCCACTACACAGCTTTTCTTTTATGCAGTGCTTCAGATGTCGTTTCTCCCTCCTGTCTCATCTAAATGCGCTAATCATTGTCATATCCCAAGCTCTTCTTCCTTTCATGTGATTTTGATTTTCCTCAGATCATTCCTTCCTAGTGTTGCAATTTTAATGGCCAGCAGTATATTTGATGCCCATTTTAAATGCTACTGCTTATTTCATGACACAGAGTTTTGCACCTTGTCTGCTCTTGGGAACTTTGCCAGTGAACAATGAAAGTATGGAAGCAAGTGGCCAAATTGACAAGCCACATTTCTAGTTCATTTAGATAGGTGGAAGACTATAGATGAAGAATACCCTATGAAGTATTCAGTCTAGCAGCATCTTAGCTAGGGATGTCACTAGCTGGCAATGGTTGTGTAATATTGTGTGCTCAGCTGATATGAATTGGGACCTTTCATATATTGGCAACCTTTTCTCACTTCTCATGTTACTGCTGTTGATAAATTTGAAATCATTCATTGCTCCCAACCAGATGTATACATATAGGATTAAAATTTGTACTGCTATATTCACCAAATTTAGTTTCATTGACAACTCTGTTTCATTCAACAACTGTTTCAATTTACTTGTCCAACACGAACATTTCAGTACTGTCAGGAAAATGACACAATGTCAGTTCTTAGAGCTGCATTTTGGAATTGAGGCCAAAACTAGGTTTTCCAAAAGCCACAAGTTCATATTTACATCATTTTGTTGAAAGGAATGGAATAGGTTTCAAATGGAAAGAAATGACTGATTCTAAACAGTCATTCAATGACAGTTTGCCTTCAGCATATGATGATGTGTTGAAGACAATGCAGAATTTTGTGATTTATGTGCAAAATTTTATTTTTCCTAATTAAGCTTTATGGGGTAAAAACAACGCTTTTTCAGCTTCTCCAATTCTTCCACAAAAACCTTCTTACGAAAGCAAACCTAGATCAGTTGTACTCAAATTTTATCTTGAAATGTAAAGATATTGTCATCTTCTAAGCTGTGACTGTCATCAGATTTTTTATTAGAAATTCCCAAAGCTTCCAGTTGTCATCAATTTCTTATGAATTCAGGCATCAGATAAACTACGAAGTTATTTTTAACTTGTATCAAATTCTGTATGATATTAAACGTTTCTGTTGCATTACATGTATTTTCTATTCCATTCACAGACCATTCCAGTTTAGCTTCTATCCCTACTAATGATTTAGAAATTCAGACCTGTTAAGCATCTGCAAGCATCCATCATCCATTTGTAAAGTACTCACAAGCAATTCTAACTTTTAAAGATTTTCTTTACAAAATTGTTTTATAGAATCAGTGCATTATTTTTATTCAAAAAACTTTTTTTACACGTTTTTGAATAATATTAAATTTTTACTAACAAAGAAATTAAATAAAATAATAACATTTGGGCATTGATCAATTTAAGTTTACTAATAACTTTATAAAAAGAAATTAAATAATAATAGAAATGAATATTGAGTAGTTTTAGTTTACCATATTTCATACATACATTTTATTTGCTTAAGAGCTGCAGGGAACTCACAAGCTGTGTTATGGCCACCTCTGATATATACTATATACTGTTAATGATGTTGTTAAAGAACTCAGTAAGGAATGACAATGTTAACATGCCTAATCATTGTCCATTTAAAGCAGGTATAAGCTCTGGGGTATTATTGGTGGAACTTTGAAAATAATAATATGGCTGCATGTAATATCCAGCCAGTGCTTCATTGGATTTATATCTGTATTGATGTCATCAATCCATGCACATGATGGTTGTCTATTTCAGGAATTTTTTATAAGTAGAGTTTGCTGTGGATGATAAATATCATCTTGCAGTATGAAGAGTTTTCCCACTTGGACCTTCATAAAAGCATTTATATCTGAAAAGCTGTATTGTCTTTATTGGTTTTAATACTATGGTTCTTGTTCATTACTGCATCTAGATTTTTTTTTTTTTTTTTTTTTAATATTTATTCTGTGCCAGGCTTAGGTATGACCACAGCTGTCTGTGACAGCTCAATACATTTCAGAAACATTAAAAAAAAGTACAATTTTTGACAGAAATTAGTAAAAGAGATGGTCAGAACATTGTGATATTTATTGATTCACAGGCCACTATTAAAGCAATTTCTTCAGTTATACTTTCAAACAATTGGTGTGTTTCAAGTTGTTAGCTTGTGATAACTTTTCTAATAAATAACAATCGCGTTGTTACTCAGGAGTGTGTCCCAAGTCATTGTGGAATCACAGGTAATGAGTTTGCTGACACTCTTTCCAAGGCTGGATCTGTCCTTCCTCAACCCAATCCTCCTGTTCTAATGGCGAATCCCATTCCTTGTGACCTACCTAGACCTGTTGGTGTCGCTAACTTTAGACTAAAAACTGGTCACGCCTGACTACTTTATGAAGCATGTAGGTTTGTGCATCCGCAGGAGAGACTGCCATTCAAAAATACATACGTAATCTAATGCATAATAATCTTTTTGGAGTATGTTTCTTTGATGATAACTGGGACCATAGTCTATACATATCAAATAACATCTGATACAGCAGCTAATACTTGTATATGGTATCATCTGTGAAAAGCACATTTTTGTTTATCTTAGTCCATTTCACATGATTATATACCTGATTCACCCTTCTGCCTTGTCATGTATATAAATTACTGTCTCTTTAAGATACACACTTTAGGAAATGCTGACACAAAATTTTTGTTAGCTGCCCTTTTAGAGCAGGATCAAGTTGAAGCAGATATTCACCTTTACCTTATACTGATCTTGTACACATGATTCTCAAATTGCTTGACTTAAATATGGGAATGATGCATTCATTCTTATGAACTGTTTCTGCTATTAATAACAGAACAAGTTCTTGTTTTATTATCTATTAATAACAGAAAAAGCTTCATTTTGTCATTGCACTACCCTGAATAACTTTGGTATTTTTTAATAGCTAGTAACATTTAATTGCTTTTTGTTTCGCAAATGATATATTAAAGTCTTCCTTACAAAACGGCAATTTTAAATCTGTTTATTTACTAATATAATGGGGAATAATAGCCCACACCAAAATATATTTTTGTCATTAGCTGAAAGTATACGCTGAAAAAAAAACGCGAAGTATGCGCGAAAAGCTTTTTATCTCCAGTGTGCGAAACTGTGTTAAAATTATTTTGCGACATTGCTGTTGAATTGAATTTTATGGTTTAAGTGCAAAGAACATAATATTTAATAAAGGTAACAGACAAAACGTCCAAAAAAAAAAAAAAAAAAAAACCAAGACGTAAATTCTGAAACCTTTTAGATTTTTAAAGTTGTTTTGGTACTTACGTATTAACGCAACCAGACCAAAATTCGCATAAATCACCAAATTTGGCGACCCTACTTACGGCAACCTTATGTTAATTTATTAAAGCGAGGTGTGCGTAGTTCGTAGATTCGTTCGTTGCCTACATTGTGCCATTCGTAGATATTTTTTTTAAGTTAAAACATGTCGCTGTGTACATGGATTCTTGTCTATATTTTGAACTTTAAGCCTAAAATGTCTCCAAAAACGCGGTTTTTGCAGATGCAAAAACTACGTTTTGCACACACGATTTAAGCTAAAAATCCGAAACAAAAACAAAAAATTTAGATACCAAAAACGTTAAGTTTCTAACCAAAAATATTTGACAAGAATCCATGTACACAGTGACATGTTTTAACTTAAAAAAACATCTACGAATGGCACAATGTAGGCAACGAACGAATCTACGAACTACGCACACCTTGCTTTAATAAATTAACATAAGGTTGCCGTAAGTAGGGTAAACAAAATAATATAAAAAACTGTATTAAAAATTATCTGTAGTTAATAAATGTACATTTTCTTTCTATTCATACTTTTTTACTCAAACTTACAAATCGCGCCAACCTGGTTGCGATAATACGTAAGTACCGTTTTTTTTTAATTTGTTTTGTTTTATTTATTTATTAGGATTAATTATTAACTAAGAAATTGTTGGGTGTTTTTCTGAAGGTAAGGGGTAATTTTATCAGTTAGCTCTTTTGGTTTTTCACTAGAGCAGTTCTCTTTTTTTTTTTTTTTTTTCTTTCACTTTCGTTGAAAAAAGTTTTGTTAACTCTATGTTTTTTGAGTTATAAAGGTTTATTTAATTTTATTTTATAGTTTATATTTTCTTAATTGTACATTTAATATTAGTTTATATTTTTCTGATTTTGAATTATTTTGCAAATGAATTGAAGATTGATGACTATATTTGAAGCACTGAAAGTGCTAAACGAAGTTCCTTTAGATAATGAATCTGATACAGATCCCGGCCCATCTGCAAAACATGCAATGCTGGCTTGGGTTTTTTCAAAGGTTGTGTCACTCTGAAAAGTACCACGATGGAAAAAAAATAGAGGAAAGTGTAAATATGAAATGTAAATATCATATACCCGAGTTAATTTCTTATATGCATGTAATCATCATATAACTAAAAAGAGCTTTGTGGGTGGGGCGGGTAGAGTAGCAGGCCACCCCGTGGTGCACCCTGGGTAATGCTAAATGTGTTATGGTAATCAGAAGTTAGTGTTTTTTAATCATAGGCAAAATCTTGTACTCTATTATGCACTTCCCAGCAATGATCGATTCTGCGCTTTTTTCGAAGCTATTCATTCAGCGAGCCTGCTTTGGGCACACCCATAGAATTAAGACGGTAAGGGCTATCTTTACAAACTTTGACCTCTGTACTCCTCTAGACCTAATTAGACAGCCTTTTTTTTTTTTTTTTTTTTTTTTTTTTTTGTTGTTGTTGTTGTTGTTGAAATTCCAACTTTAAAAAGGGTAGCATGCACAAAAAGGGTTAAATTCGAGTTTTAAAGTTTGATCAGCATGAAGTTCATTCAACACCTCTGCCTTTTGTAATGATAAGTGTTTTGCTGCCTCTGATGCATCCTGGCACATGACTTTCAGAACTCTGGTTTCCAAAACATTACTTTTAATGTAATTAACCATTTTAACAACCAAGCCCATTACTTTTTTAGGTCTCCTGGAATGTTTTTTGCCGTCAAAGTTTCTGGATGTAAAAAAGAACATGTGGATACTGATAACCCAGGGTGACTGTTCATTAGTTTATATATGCTCTGCTAGGGCTAGGAAGTGATAAGTGTCCTAATGGTTTGTGTATCATCTGCTAGACTATGCTTCTATATTCGCCAAGTTGAAATAGTGTGCCATGAACCAAAAAAGTCCGAGACCCCCTGAGTTTGATAATATAGAAGTTATGAAGAAATTAATTCTTTTTCAAATTTATGAAGTAGGAATATAACTTTTTCCAAATGCCTTTTCCTAAAAATATATATTTAATTTTTGGAATAGGCTTTGGAGAGGGGGGGGGGAGATATTCCCTTGGTATACTGTGTAAAATGAAGAAATGCTTCAAGTTGTTTTTGATAGAAATCACTTAAATGGCAGATATATTTTGAAGTATGTTTATTTACTTGACTAACTGTTGCCATTCAGGAAAAAACAAAAAGAGCTACACATGAATATTAAGGAACATAGAGTGTATATTTATAGCATTGCTTTGGCATCATAAAAATAAAGATTATTTCTAACACTCCTCCTTGCCAAAGTATGCCTAAAAAAAACTTTCACTTAAATTGATTAAATACAACCTTCAAAAAATGAGGAATTAAAAAAAAAAAAGAACTTACAATAACTCTTCATAACTGAACAATAAAAATTGGTAAAAGAAATTTATAAGTGTTATGAGTATACACTGGCACTTTTTATATCGCACATGGGAGGGCTATTTGTGAAAACCTAAATATTTTCTCAAGTTGGTTAGTACTGCCTTTGAAATGTTTTTAGTCAAAAGATCAGCTATGTTTTCCTTGGAATTTACATATTCCAATTTAATCACACCTTGTTCAGTATAGTCGTGGATGAAGTGATGCTTGATGTCCATGTGCTTACTGCAGTCAGATGTAGTTTGCTTTTGTGCGATGAACATAGCTACCTGGTTGTCTACTTTTATTACTGAGGGCGATGGGATAAACGTCGACATCTCCAGTTCCTTCAACAGTCCCCTTATCCATAAAACTTCCTTTGTAACAAGGCCAGCAGCCACATATTAGGCTTCAGCCGACGATAGGACAACAATAAATTGCTTCTTACTGCACCAAGATATTGCAGCACCACCTAAGATCAGAACATATTCACTGAAGGACTTTCTGTCAACCTTGTCAGTATCAGAGAATGTTTCAAGGGCTCTTCCTGTCTTTCTGAATGTTGTAAGGGATAGATGTTTGGTCTCTTTAAGATAGTGAAAAAGATGTTTATCACTTCTCCAGTGAAATTCAGATGGCCTCTCATTAAACTGGCTCATATAGGTTGCACTAAATGCAGTATCAGGACATGTTTTGCAAGCTACCTATGGCTTGCCTGTATGGAATTTGGTCACTTTCTACTTTTATATATCTCCACTCTTCATCATCTACCTTTTGGTGTTTTACAGTGGAATCCATGGGTGTTGATGCTTCCCTGACTGATTCTAATTGAAACTCTTCCAGAATTTCTTCTATGTTAGCTGTTTGATCTAATTTTAAGGTGCCTTCAGTATGCTTCTGGCTCCTCATCGATAGTTTTTCATTTGCTTCACCAAGGTCTCTTGCTTTGAATCTTTGCACTACTTTATGCTTAAATGTGATTATTTCCTCTATGGTTCCAACAATTAACATGTCATCTACATAGATACCAAGAGATAATGCTTTGTTTGGATGGTAATAAATGCATGGATCACATTTTGAGCGTGGCAGTCCACAATTCTTCAAGAAAGTATCAATGCATTCATTCCATTGTCTTCCTGATTGCTTTAAGCCATACAAGCTTTTCTTTAAATGGCACACTAGATGCTCTTCAAGTTGTGCTATATATATGTCTTCCTTGAGTAAGACATTTAGATAGGCAGCAGTGATGTCCATTTATGAATTTCTATTTGTAACTCGACAGCAAGGGCTAGAAGGATTCTTATATATTTGATCTTTATAACAAGGGAGAAAGTCTCTGAAAAATCTCTATCAGGGACTTGTGAGTAGCCTTTAGCTACTAATCGAGTTTGAAATTTGATTATTTCTCCTTCTGCATTTTGTTTTTTGAATATCCACTTGCATCCTATGGGTTTGATGCCAGCTGGTTTTGGAACTAATTCCCATGTCTGGTTTTTGTACAAATTGGACAATTCTTCCTTCATGGCTTCTTTCCACATCTCTGCATTTGATGAATTCATTGCTTCTTTTACACTTGCTGGGTTCTTACAGATTTTGATGGCAAGTTGTTCTTCACAAACAGCTTTACATAACACTGGATTCCCATAGTAAGAATCCATCTCCTTTCTCTAGTGCTTTTCCCGATTCCAATAGGGTCTTCCTTACTACTATCAGAATTTTCTAGGAATGCTGATTCTGCATCTTCAATTTCTTCTGCTGTGTCATTTAATGTGGTTTCAACATCTTCGACTCATGTAGTGGTGCAACTGATGGGTACTTCTAATGGAGCAACATTTACTTCACTGTCAGAATAGTACTTATGATTTATGTTAAAGATCACTTCATTTTCCTTCTTTGCTTGAGTAGCTGTGTGGTTCCTCCTCAGTGGAAAAATAGTCTCATCAAATTTAACATTCCTGCTCACTAAAAACTTATTTTCTTCTATATTCCATAGTTTGTATCCTTTCACGTCTTCGGGATATCCTATAAAGACACATACTTGAGCACGCTTCCCTAGCTTTCCTTTCTGTAGCAGTTTATCAATTTGAGCAAAAGCTCGACAGTCAAATATTCTCAAATGACTAATTTGCACAGGCTTCTTGGTCCAGAGTTCTTCAGTTATGTTTCCTTCAGTAGCTTTTGATGGACATTTGTTGCGCAAATAACAGACAGTAGTCACAGCGTCTGCCCACAATTCTTGTGGGATGTTGGAATCTAGAAGATATCTAGTCATATCAGATAGAGTATGGTTCATTTTTTCTGCAACTCCATTTTGTTGTGGTGTCTGGGGAACTGTGAGTTGTCTTGTTATTCCACTTTTAGTCAGAAAATCATCGAATTCATTGTTGACATATTCCCCTCCATTGTTGCTTCGTAGAGTAGTGATTTTGAGTCCAAGGAAATCTTCAACATTTGTTTTATATTCCATAAATTTTTCAAGAACTTGATCTTTAGATTTCATAGTTTTAACTACAGCATACCTTGAGTAATCATCAACAAAGGTAACGGCATACTTTGATCCACCTTTTGATGTAGGTGTGATAGGTTCAGTTACATCGGTATGTATCAACTAGTTAAACAATCAACTAGTTAATCTAGTTAAACATTCAGCTTTTTCCTTGGGAAATGGAGTCTTCTTCATTTTCCTCAAAACACATATTGAGCAAACAGTCTCCTTTTCTTGGATTTCTTCACACGTCATATTTGAATCATCCCTTTTCATAAGTTTCTTAACTGCATCATGGTGGAAATGTCCTAATCTTCGATGCATAATTTCTTCGTGTCTGGAAAGGTATATTTTGTGCGTTTGCTTCTCCTCAATTTTGTATAATCTTCCATGCCTATGTGCAGTGAGAATGACCTTATCTCCTCTCAAAGGAAACAGTCATTTCCAAAGGTTACCATCAAGAAAGAAGGTTACCATCAAATTTAGGGACATACAGAACATTTGCTAGATGAATAGCATCTTTCCCGCATTCTCTGACAGGATTCAAAACAATGTCTCCCATGCCAGAAACTTCAATTTTTTTCAAAATTGTCTATCTCAACTTGTGATTTCACTGGAGCTAAATTCATAAATTTCTGCTCTTGAGAACACATATATTCAATGGCTCCACTATCGAGGTACCAATCACAGACAGGTTTCCCACCATAAGAATCAGCAAACAGTGATGATATACTTCATTAGAAACCATTTTTGCATGGGGGTTTTAGCAGCAGAGTAATTTTTGGCAATATGACCCCACTCCCCACAAGAAAAGCAACGGGTTTTTCTGTCAGTATTTTTATACTGTTTCTGTAATGGCTGCATAGTTTTAGTTCCGTACTTATCTCGAGTTTTTAGGGCTTTCTCTCGTATTACCTCACTGGTAGCAATTTCTGTTTTCACTTCTGTGTAGCGCAGTAATTTTTTCTCTTCAACGATGAGACGTGATTTTATGATTTGGGTTGACAACGTATCTTCTTCACATTCTGAATTGAGGATAAGGCCTTCAGATTCCTTGGGCAAACCCATTAACATTACAAGGGCAACTTCTCTGTCTGCAAGACGATACCTTTCGGTGAAGGTCCATTAGATAAGAACTGATGCTTTCATCAGGTTTTAAAGTTACATTAAAAAATTCCTTTAAAAGTTGTAGAGAATGCAAGAGTCTGAATTTTGTATGGATGTCTTTTAAAGTATCCCACGCTTCTTTCGCTCTTTCACAGTCATCAATGTCATCTAAGAACTGGTCTTCAACCACTGAGAATAGAAAGGTTAAGGCTTTCTCATTAATTTTCTTTTCGTCATTCTTTAATTCAGCACCATAACCTGAATCAATCGCTTCCCAACAATTTTTTGAACTAAAACAGCTTGTGCTCGGATTTTTCAAGCATTGTAATTATCTCCTTTGAGTTTCTGAATCTTAATTTCTTCTATCGGATTGCTTTCAACGTGTTAGGCTTAGCTTCGCCGGCACTGTGGATGTTGCTTCTTTTCTTTCTGAAAAAAATCAAAATTTCTTCTTGATTTCTGCCAAATAAATTTATCTAGACCATATCGTGATCATAACGTGATAGAAACCACTTAAATGGCAGATATATTTTGAAATATAGTAGAAAGAAATAAGCAAACAACAAATGTATGTTACATGTTTATTTACTTGACTAACTGTTGCCATAGAGTGTATATTTATAGCATTGCTTTGGCATATACAACATTATAAAAATAAAATAAAGATTATTTCTAACAGTTTTAACACATTCAAAATCTGCACATAGTAATATTTCAATTATTTAAAAATTGATCCAGTATAATGGTTTTTTAATTTAGCTAATATACTGATCTTTAAAAAAAAAGTGTAAAGGTAATCCTTTGCGAATTTTATGGCTTCATTTGTTTCATTTGGTTCTTAAATTGTTTTCTCTGAATGTATAGGTCCTCTATTCCTATAACTGTTGTTCGTCTCTGAAAGCCTTTGGTCATAGCTTGTTGACATAGTGTACACTTTTATAATAGGATGTCAGTTTGTAAATGTGACAAATATTAAGCTTTTCTATTACACTGCTGGCCACCCAAATTGCAATACCAAGAAAGGCAAGAGATATCACAACAAAATTTATTTAGTAGATAACATATTAACCAAGTATCAAATAATTAAATTTATAGACTTCGAAGTGTGTTTCCTTCCAGAATCAGTAGCCATAGTAGCCGTCATTGTTAGAGATCACCGCTGCCACACACCTCGGCATTGATTCAAAGAGACTTTGGATGTGTTCTTGGGATACAGCAGACCAAGCAATTTCCACACGTTGCCAAAGTTGATCTGGTGTGGCAGCTTGGGATGTAATCTGGGTCAATTGTTCAGCAACCAAGGACCACATGTTTTCTATTGGCGAAAGATCCGGAGATCAAGCCAGCCAGGGATGCAATTCAATCTGGCGATTGACAAAGAACCCTTGGACAACGTGGTCACGCATTATCCTGTTGAAATATGGCTGTGGGCAAGCGCTGAAGTTAAGAAAGGACAACTGGCTCCAACACCTCGGAGATGAAGCGCTGGCTGTTTAAAGTACCAACAATGCGTACTAGAGGAGTGCAAGAATGATATCCAATACCGCTCCTTACCATAATACCCGGTGCAGAACCAGTGTGGCGGTGCATAACGCAGCTGTTCAGCATCCTCTCTCCACGGTGTCTCCAGACTTGAATCCGACCATCGTGGTGTTGCAGGCAGAAGCGTGACTCGTCAGTAAAGACAATTCCATTCCATTCTGCTGTCCACATCATTCTTACATCGCACCATTGGCGGCGGAGACATCTGTGGTTCTGCATCAAGGGTAGACGAAGCAATGGACGTCTTGCGGATTGACCATTCTGCTGTAAACGCCATCGAATGGTATGTGCAGACACTGGATGATGCGTTACAGACTGAATGTGCTGTGCTGTGGTTTGTGATGTGACTGAGCGATCCATCACTGCCATGCGCACAATGTTCCTGTTATCATGTGAACTGGTGCACTGAGGTGGATGCGATCGAACACATCTGTCCGTTGTACCCTCCTGCATCCAACGGTCACATATCCACATTACAGTTGTTTGGTTTTGTCCAACACGACTACCGATTTCCCTGAAAGATAATCCATACTCTCGGTAGGCCACTATCCTTCCTCTGTCGAACTTGGATACTTGATGAAACGATGATCGCTGTTTACTACATGGCATAATTGATCGTTTTTCTGGAAAAACCACAAGAAAAACGCAATTGCCAAACTTGAAATTGTCGAAAACTTCAAGCCTTAAATAGCACTTTGAAGTGGCGCCAAAGGCACGTGTGACGTGATCTGCACTGAAATCTAATCATTTGCATATATCACCTCCGCTAATGCATGTTGTAAATTTCATGTTATTTGCGTGCTTCCTTCAAGGTGTTGCATTTAAGTTGGCCAGCAGTGAAGTTTGAAATTCAGGATCTAATGATAAACTTTTATTTTATTCAAAATAAATCAAAACTGTCAATTGGATATTATAAGTTAAATATCAAAACTGTCAATTGGATATTATAAGTTAAATATCAAAACTGTCAATTGGATATTATAGGTTTTAAAATTTTCCCAAAGTTGTTCTAGATATATTTGATCACATGTGCAGCCCATTCAATGTCTTATATGCAGTGAACAAGAAATGATCTGTTTATATGTTTTATACAATTTTAACACTATAATGAAGTATTCTGCTGGACTGTAACAATGCTTCTAGAAAGAAAAGGGATTTGATCCCACCATCAGTTTATGAGAAGTGTTGAAGCAGAACATTATGATTACAATTTTGAAATATTCTTACAAAAAGCTAAGTAAAAAATTCTTGAAGTAGTCACTGCAAGAATAGTAAAGTAAAATGTATCAAAGGTCAAAGAAAATTGAATCAATTCTAGTAAAATTCCACTGAATCAAAATCCTGCTTAACTGAAAGACAAGAACAAAATATTGAACCAGTGAGTTTGGAAAACAATCATTTCTAACTTCAGATCTGTTCTTTGTATTGCTTTATTTTATACTATAAACAAATTATCTTAGTACTTTATTTACAAAACTGAATGTGAAATCTCTATCTAGATGATCTTTAAATATCTGCCTTGATAGACTGTTTAAGTCAATGAAAACTAAAATTTGCTTTTTTTATCAGGGCTGGGGGGATCTCAAACTGAATAAATTAACATAAACAAAACCTGACAGTTCTGTAAGACTTCAATAAAAACATGAAAACTTTTACCATTACATCCCAGGTGATATTTAGTCATTCTTGTCTATTTTGCCATTCTTGAACTGCCGTTAATGCTGACAATATTGAAGCAAATTTTTAAAACGAGAATTTTAATTGTTTATGGAAGTTTTTTTCCTCCCTCCCCCTTTTTTTGTTAAATATTCAGGAAGTTGAACAGCAATACTGTTAATTTCATTCGTCATGCATTTTTCTAACTTCATCTGTAGGATATTAACTCACAAGTGGTAATTGAAACAAAAATTTTCTAATAAATAGTAACAACAGATGCATGCTATTCATTTAATGTTATTTATAAGATAAATTTAAAATAATTTTTTTATCAAAAGTGGGGGAAACTGAAATGAAACATTTCCTTTTTTTATGGAAATGAAAATTACTAGGGTTGTCCAAAAATATATTTTATTCAAAATGGCTGTTTGCGACTTTGTTGTTGTTGACTAATGCTGACTTGTCTGACCTATAGTCAGCGCAAGCCCACAAAAATCCTTATGGCAAAAACTGCAAGATATGCTGTCATTGGTTATAGTTTGTGAGCACTTTACAGATGAGAGTGCAATTTAGCTCAGTTCCACCCCCAGTTTTGATGGAGAGCACTCTGAGGAGATGGACCCGAGTCTTTCCCTGCCACCAACCTGTCGAGGGGACTTTCAGCTCACTGCATATTTAGAGTGCCCCCATGCCGCATGGACATTTACAAACATCCATACCTTCTCCAGGATTTGAACCCGAGCCCTTCACAGCAGTCAGTGACACTAACCACTATACCAGTTGGGCGGCTTTTCTGACTTACTTTGCATAAGCATGGTTCTGGTATAAAGAAAAGGTTTTGCGTAGACCCGATAAAATGCTGAACTATTGCAGACTGCAACATTGCCGGCTGCTTGAAATAAAGCCCGAAGGCACATGACATAATAAGCTCCAGACGTGGGAAATCTCAGAAGAGAAATCAGAGGCAAGGGAAAAAGAAGAAAAGGAGGGTGACCAAAAGGTCTAAAAGCCAATGAAAGAATCAGACATGCAACCACAGAACAGGATGAGTGTCAAAAAGAATAACAGAAAGTTAACCAAGTACATAATACAAGTTATAGAAATCAAGATACAAGGTACAATCCATATACAATATGCAAGATACAACCTACAAAAAGATTATATACAAATACAATTCAACAAAACAAGTGACAAACTTACATATGCAAAGTAGCTATCAATACAAGTACAAAATCAAGAAGAAGTGATATCTGAAAAAATGTTGAAGTAGAGGCAACTACAACCAAGGAGCTAAGTAACAAAATTTTGATCGCCATCGATGATAGTATGTGCAGCAAGAGGTCTGATGTTTTTGTCTTCATGAAGAATCTCATAATTAAATACTTGAGAGTAGTTTACGAAGTCACAGGATATGGCCTTGGTAAAGAATTTCTCATTTGTTCTAATGAATTCCGTAATACTTTCTTTCTTTAAGTCCCAGTGAAGAAGCTAATTTCTGACAAGATTATCGGCATCAGTAATGATTCGCAGAAACTTGTTCTGAACCACTTGAAGCTGGTAAAGTTGATTTTTCATTGCAGTGTTCCATGCAGAGCAGCATAACCCAATATAGGCCTGATTCATGTATTGTAGATGTGTTTCATAGTGCTTAAGCTGAGATTAGAATATTTTCCAATAACAGGTAGAAACCTACTTATGATTCCAATAGCTTTGCTTTTGACACTTTTGATGATGTTTGACCATGTAACTCTTTTATTCAAAATAATGCCCAGATATTTTGCATGATTAACAATGGGAACTAGTTCTTGAAATGAGTAATTCTTTGAAGTTGAAACGTTGCCTAGTTTTGCTTAGAATAAGTAGCTGAGATTTGCTTGCATTGATTTTGACATACCAGTCGGTACACCAGTCTTCTATAGTGTAAAGAAAGTTCTGCATCTTAGAAATTGCTTGATTAGCTTTGATAGATTTAATGGCTACATCCATATCATTGGCATAGCAAGCAAGAAGTGAGTAGTTCTCCAGTCCGGGATGTGGGAAATCAAATATGTAAAATAATTTGAGTATGGGACCTAAGCTACTGCCTTGCAGCACACTTTATCAAATAGGCCTTAAAACAGAAGTTTTGTTGCCTTGGGTGACAAAAAAAGTTTGCTGTTGAAGAAAAGAGTAGATGAGAAGGATCAGTTCTCTGTGAATGCGCAAGCTGATAAGTTTGAAGATGAGCCCCTCATGCCAAACACGGTCGAAGGCTTTCGCCATGTCTGACATAAGGATCACCAATACTTTGTTTATTGTTGAAGGTGGCTCCAACAAAAGGTTTTGCAGTTTATCTTTTATTTTAAATGACAAATGTTCACAAAGCCCTGCAACTGAGTCTAATGCTGTGTATATTTGACTCAGGAGAAATTAAATTGTACGAACAACTAAAATATTGTTTCTGTATTTAAGACATTAGTTTTGTTTGAATCATACTAATGAATGTAAGAACATTTTAAATGAAATCATCATCAAAAGTAAATTACTTGTAGTTATAAATCTTAAGAATGAACAGTTCTCTGAAATACAGCTTTTCAAATTAAAAATGGTTGAGCAACTTTTGATTGGTTCTACTATAATTTTTGTGTTGTGTGTATTAATTTTTAAATTGCTCATAATATATTTAGTGTTATAATTTTTATATGAGGATGTTTTGTTATGTTTTGAAATATTTTGAATTATTTGTTTAAATTTGGAAAGTAAAGAATTTCTTAATGTTATATAAAGTACTCTAAATTCAACTTTCAGATTTATTAAAAAGTATCGTAAATTAATATCGTATGATTTTTTTTATTATGAAAATAGTATAGTAATTTTCTTTTCATTTTTTGTAGATTGAAAGAAGCAAAGCATTTACCTCAAGATGAATAGGTAAATAAAATTTCTGAAGCAGATGATTGTAATTCTGGCATGGAGCCCACTGTTGCAACTCCTAGAAAATTTCATGTAAATAGATGTATAGATAATTCACCAGTATTTTTTACTGGTCTCACAAAAACTTTAGAACAAAAAGTAACATTACTTTGTGTGAAATGTAACAGAATTAACAATAATGTAGATGGTAAAGATACTTGTAGCACTTGTTCTAGCAGTGTTCCTGTAACTCAAAATGGTGATCATTTTGAACAAAGCTCCAATGAAGTATGTTCATTGACAATTTCTGGACCTTCACTTTCAGAACAGGTCTTCCATATTGGACCAAAAATTGAGAATACCAGGTGAGTACAGTAGAACTTTGATAAGTCAAATTTTTGATTACTCAAAAGCATTTTTTTTATGATTCCTTCAGTTTCAACTTAATGAAGTTGAACTGTAAACAGAGTGATTCGATTAAGTGTCTACAATCTTCATTAAGGGATAAGTTACTCTGATTCAAAATTGCATAGCAATGTAGGCATGGAAATGCAGTCTTCGTGTGGTAGTGTTCAGAGAAGGAAACACAAGAAGACTTAGGTGCAATATGTCACTTGATTCAGGCTCCTGGGTGATAGTCGCATCCTGTATAGAACATCATAGCACTCACATAACTTTTGGTAACATAACATGAAGTTGTTCATGAGTGAGAATGAATTTCTCAGAGGTGCGTGAATAAGTCTTCGTATCTAAAAGTTACTCCGGTAACAATGTCGCTGAAATAATGGAAATAAAAACACAAGAAATAAAAGAGACAGTGATGTGAATAATATTTTAATCAGCAAATCTTTACAGTTACAATATTCAGCGGTCAGAGTAAGTGTTTGAAGTTACAGCCTCCAGCTACGATACAAGCCTGACACCGGCACAGCATATAATCACAGATTTTTTGGAATATAACAGAAGTCTTATAGATGATTGATTGCACTTACTGTGCTAAAGCATGTGACTAGATCCTCCTCATTGGACACAGGTGTTTTGTACTCCAGCTTTTCAGGTAATCCTATAGAAAGGAAAATCTAGGCAGAACAGGTCCATTGAACGTGCACACCGAAGAATAGGACCACCATAAACAATCCATCTTTGACCAAATGTAGAATTTACTGAACAGAAGGAGTAAAATTAGCTGGGGTGCTATCATACCACCTATCTTGGTGCTACAGTTACTGGATGCTTTCCTTGTCTAACAATCCAGGTAAGACTTCCTCCAAGAAAATCTTACAAGGCCAGTCATCCAAATGAGCAGGCATGAGATATGGGCCTATCAGATGATTGCCAACAATGATAGAAAACTAAATACGGATAGAAAACCAGTGTTGTGCTGTATGTGCTTAAGTATTCCTGATGTTGTTCACTGCCAATACATGTGTGTAATGGGTGCTGTAGCAGCCCTCTCTGCTGAAGTATACTTTGTCAATGAGCAGGACAGCAGCTAGAAAATGGGGTTCCGTTGAACACTTCTGCTTGTATCATTTAGTAAATGCAATTCACAGTGCATAATCTGCAGAAAACAGCTACTCTACATACTACTCATACTATGGATTTGAGTTGAGAATTCTTCAGATGATGGTTTGGGAATAGCGAGATTTGTAGCGATCACTTGTATGCTCATATGTAGACTTCTTTCTACATAGCATGTACCTCAAACTATTGGTGTCCAGGCCATTCATTCCCAAATTCTTTTTATTCTAATTTAGAGTGCTTATAATGTGTTTCCACCCCTATATAGCTACATACTTCCAAATTATCTTTGAGTAACCTGACCCTGTCTGAATTTTGTACGTGCAAGCAAATCACCCTATGTAGCTGTTCAAATGATGTAGGTTCAAACGTATTTTTTGTAAAATTTGTAAATGTTTGTTCAAAATGTTCAAATGTAAATTAGACATATTTCTTACTAGACACTTGAGAAATAATTTTGAAATAGATAACCTGGACTGTTATAATATGTGTGTGAAAGAGCTTTTCGTAATTTAAAAGCTTGAAAATGTGAACAGTATTTCATTCTTTTTCTTGTATTTTCCTTCTTTCATTTTTCAAATATCTTGTTTGTATAGTATTTTATTTTATTATTCTCTGTAGCACTATTTTCGGATTTTCTTGTAAGGGAGCTAGCTAAAATAGTTTTGCTTGTAAAGCAAATAAATGATTCAACTTGGAATTTCTAATTCAGTGTTAAACAGCAGGCTGTGTGAAATCTGAGCTGTGTCAAACTATTAAAATTATCAGATGCAAGGAGGAAGTAAACTGAATGAAAGGAAAATATTAAAATCTTGAATTAAAAACATAGTAAAGCACAGCTTGTGAGCCAGCAGTTGGCACAAACTTCTATCCTAGCATTTTAGTGAATTCTGCTTTTGTGGTCAACAGAGCTCTAGAAATAGAAGCACATTTTTAATCTCATAGCTTGAAACCATTCTACAACTTGAAACCGTACAAGAGCAATTTCAATATCTTTCTATTTCGTATCCTTTTGCATTTACTTGCAACATTTGTATTTTTTTTTTTTTTTTTTTTAGTTCTTTGTTTAATAAATTGCACAGTGCTGTTAAGAAAATTTCCATTTTAAATGTATCTTCTCTCTGACTGCATAGTTGCAAAATGCATCATAATCTTTTAACAGTTGATTCTTTTCTTTCAGGATTAGATCTGTAATTAGATATTTTTGACATGTTGCAAGTTACAAAGGCAGTAAATAAAGATAAAATAAATAAATAAATAAAAACATTTTTTGATTTATTTGAATTCAAAATTCATGTTTTTAGGCAGCATTTTGTTAAGTCCATCTCATGCTTCATAGGCATAACAATTGCATCCTTTACCTCTTCAGCGTATTGTGAGCATGCCCTTTTGCATTCAAAGACTGATTATGTGCGATAATGCAGAAAAGCATTTTATGAAGTTTTCATGTAAACTTAATTTGCATTGTTCAACAGGAAGATTTTGAATGTAGTAGATAAATCGCGGTGCCTTTTTTTCAATTAAATGTTTTTCAGTGGTGCCCTAGCTTGAGTAAAAGTATTACTATTCATAAGTAAGAGATAAAAAGGAATAAAACTTGTGTATCTTTATTATTTAACTTTTTTTTTTTTTCCTTTATTAGCATTACGTTAATAATTAATGTGATGGATGAGCCTGCAAATTTTCTGAAATCATGGATTTAAACTGGACACAGCCACCCTCATTTCTTTTTGTCCTATACTTGCTTTTTATTACAGTGACTGCCCCAAACCCATTTTTGCACAAATACAATGTCAAAAAATTGAGTTAAAATCCACTGAACCTTATCACTTACAAGATGATATTCATCTTTTATTGAAATAAAAAAATTCGGCAATTTAAATTTAGCAGCAATTCCATGCTGCTAAATTTTGCTTTTAAAATGTTGTGCAAGATAACTTGGTAAGATTCTGTTCTTCCACAGAAGTAAATTCAAATATAGCACTAAAGTTAGACGGATCTTGAATACATGCAACCCTATCGAAATTTTCATTTTGACATCCACTGAAAGGCATCATGCCTTTTTTTTTCCATTTTCATTTTAGAATTTGAAGGTTGTACACGCAATGTGGAGTTTTTGCACTTCTCTTATCTTAGCAAAAACAGGTTATTATGTACATAGGGAGAACAGCAATGCAAAAATTAGAAATGTGTGCATGCCCTGTATGAAAAAAGAATATAAAAAAGGCAGCACTGGAGGCATAATTGAAATAGATGTAAAGATACCCAAACAAATGCTTCCTTTCAAAGCCAGCAACAAGTTCGCAGCTTTTCAGTAAGGATACAGATAATGAGTAAGCAGCCCCCCCCCAAAAAAACACTAATATAATAGTTTAGTAACTCGTAAGGATTCATGATACATTTTGCATCAAGTTCATCTATTACAAGAAAAGTAATATAAAATTTCTTAAATAGTTTTGTAATGGCAGTTCTTAAGATACTTCTTTTCTTTTTTAATATGAAAAACAATTAAAATGTAATATATGAGAAAGCTGTCTTAAAATAATTCATATCTATCTTGTAAATAATGTATATCAGTGTTCTTTTGAATAAATTATTAAAAACAAGATGGCTGTTAATTAGAAAGAAACTCTTACTGGGAAGTGTGTTTATTGGAAGCCTGGCGTTTTGAACACAAGATGTATCAGGTAAGAGATTTTATATTACTTTTTGTAATAGATGAACCTAATGCAACACCACACTTATAAGTTTTTCTTGATGAAAATCAGTGATCAGTTAATATGTTAAATGTGTAGATAGAAGATTTATTTTATAGCTTTTGTTGCAAAAATTAGGTACGAAAATGCAGATTGATAAAAATATATATATTATATTTCTATGAACATAATTTTAAATATTTTTGGTACTTTTTGATTAACCACTCCCACGCGGAAAGTTGGTAAACCATTGCTGACTTTGTAAATTGGTAAAAAACACTTGTTCAACTGATTTATGCCTCATAGGTATTGTTCTGTTCATAAATAATAATAAAGCATTTTATAAGAAATAAGGCATTTTAAGAAGTAAAACAGAAATTTATGTGGCCAGTACTTAAATTTTTAAAGACGGTAGATAATATTGAACAAAATAACTGTTAAATATAATGCATATAAATCCATATGCACTCAAATATATGCATGGTACATGTATGTGTATGCTAGCTTATATCAAGGATATACATTGGAATAAATAATATTGTATCAATTTTATTAAATGACACCTGATTTTTCGAAACTTATTCCAGAATGTTTTCCAAGAAAACATTCAGTGTTATTGTGATGTAACTACACAATCGAATTCTGTCTGAATTTAATATTTTTTGTAAAAAAATACTTTTAATCATAAAATTTTGACCTCAAGGTACATTATGTCTATTAAAATGGTACGTTACTAAAACGTTTTCTGATAAGCAAAATTATATTGATATGCAAGTAGTAGTATTGTAGTTAAATTAGTATTTGATGAACTTTATAGTGGTCTCTTTCTCTCTCTTGCTCCGTATATATATACAGTACAAAGTCCATTATCCGGAATGATCTATAATCTGGACCTCAAAGCCACAAACTTTATGCATGTGTGTAGAGAATGCGCATACATTATGCGCATATGCTTTATGCATGCGTGCTTTGAAAGAAATGTTTAATAAAGTAAAATAAATATCAATCTTCTTTTTTTTAATTTTAATTTTAATTTTTATTTGATATCCTTTACCTCATAATTAATTTTTATTTCATAAATTAAGGTTTCATATTTTTAATAGTATAATTTCTGCATCACATCTTACCAGATTTAAATCGATGATCTATAATCCGGAATCGCCGAAGTCCCGACGAGTCTGGATTACGGACTTTGTGCTGTATTATGTACAGGGTGTACCGTAATGTTGCGACAAACTTCTGGAGAAGGTAGGGTACATCATAAGGATTAAGAATTGCATAGTAACCTGTACCCAGAAATATCAGGTGCAAGTGGTAGGAGGTAAAAGATGTCAAAGAAAAGAAGTGAGTGATTAAATTTTAAACATTTATTGGACATGAATACAAATGGTATTTCGACAGCTTGAATGTTACAACAGATGCTCGAAGTTTGCACCATCAGATGCCAAACATGCCTGACACCAACGGACCATTGATTGCTGACCATGTTCAAACACACTGGAAGTTTTTTTTAGTGTCGTAGGCGAGTCTTGCCACGAGATCCATTTCAGACACAACAAGATCGTGATACAAGACACTTTTGATGTCTCCCCACAAAAAGAAATCAAGGCTCAATACAGGCATGAAAGTTTTCTGCGTTTTCACGGAATCCACTTTTTTGAACATCACCCGGGCTGTTTCTGAGATCGATGTAGAACCGTTCAGTTCAGAAATCGTGACCAGCAAATGGGGGGGGGGGCAGGTAAACGAAGGACACGCTTTCTTCTTCTTTTCTTTGTAAAAAAACTGTACGTCGTGCCAGAGATCGCGAAATACGTTGTTTTACATCAAGGCGAAGTAGGTGGGGCTTATGTGGAACGGCGGAACTAGATGCGTACGAATATCGAATCAAAGAAGAGCAAGCAACCGCCAAACGAGAGTTGACTTAAATAATTTCAGCGATCGGTGCTGGCGCCATCTGTCAGACATACGGTAACCACTTGCATTCTCCAGTACACAAAACTCTATGTAAAAATTTAAAGAATGCTCATAAACTGTACAAAGATGAGCTAGAGATAAAAAAAGAGGAGTGAGAATCTAAAAAAAAGCAATTAAACATTGCCGAAAATAAAGTGTGTGTGTGTGATTATGGCAAAGCCGAGAGAGCTATCTGCCTAAGATGAGAGATGCCTTCGTGGAGAACTTTCTAAGGGAAACTGGCCCATACACTTTACACATGGGGAAAATCACGAAAACGCCCATGCAGCCAGCCCGTTCACGGAATTCGAACCTCCGACCGAACTACCAGTGTTCTGCGGCTTTACCGCTCGGCCACTGGTGGGCCGCAGAAAAATAAAAAAAGTATCAATGGATTGTATAAAAGTTGCTGAAAAAAAAATTTAAACTAATTCGCAAACGGAAATTAGAAAAGTTGACTGCAAAAGTAGCAAAAAAGAAAAAGCTTTTTCCCTAAAAAATTTTAATCAGGATCGAGTGAGATGGACAAAATAGTTATTTTTTAAATTCCTCCTTTAACTATATGTTATGTTATTTTGTAACTACTATGTTATTTTGTAACTACGATATTATCTTACATGACTACTTTTTCTGGTGTTATATAAAGTACTGTTTATTAAACTAAAAGTGAAGATAATTGAAAGCTATAGTAACAGTTATATATATATATATATATTATCTCTAAAACTTGTCATTGCTTGGAAATGGGCAGTAATATATAACATAAATATGTATATTAGTGTGTTGTAATGTTGTGTACGGTATTCATGTATCAAGTTATATAAAGAGCATCTTAAAGAAGGTTAATTCATTACAATCTCTTGGCGATTTACTGATTTTTTTTTACAAGTGGAAGATAAAATTAATAGCAAAATAGTAAGTAAATTATTTTAGTTTAATTATATGTATATGTTTAATACTTTTTATATTAAAAGGTTGATATTTTATTAAAATGTGTTTTTTTAGGTCGTGTGTGCGTATTTAGTTTTTGTGCAATTTTGTGTCCGTGCGTTCTTCAGCTTTTTTTGCCAACTTGCACTTTCATGCCTGTCAATAAATTCAGTGAGCATGGGGGGCCAGGGAACCGGTCCATCACACCCAATCCATCAGTGCAGAAGTATCTGCCCAGATGGCTGCGAATGTCCAGTTCAAAATGAGTCCACTTTCTAATGACCCGTAGTCGCACAAATTTTGATGGAGACATGCGAACAAACTGTGGTGTGGTTGATGTGTGTCGGGGAAGCGTTGATAAATGTGTGCTGTGGCTTAGCTATTCCATACACTAAGTGCATGACTGCAAGCTCTCTCCATGCATTCCATGCTCTTTGTATGGTGCCTACCGCTCGAATGAGGCAATCCTCACTTTCCACTAGTGCACTCCTGTAGAGCACCCTCTGGCGGCATACAGTGACGATTCAGGGCATGGGTTCCTATGCAATTCTTAATCCTTATGATGTGCCCCCCCCACCTCCCCTAGAAGTTTGTCGCAACATTTATGGTACACCCTGTGTATATCAAAAAGTAAAATCTGCTGAAGAGGAACAGATTTCATAAAAATATTCTGTTCTAGTTTACATCTTTTCCCGTATCATATTTGCAGCTGTGATGTTTGCTGAAATAGTACTGTTTAAAGAAGCGTTTAACAGAGCAGTGCATTCATAAAACATCTGATTGATATATTTTTCTGAAATCTTTTCATTAATTTGAATTATTTTTTATTGAAATTTCTTTTAGAAGGAAAGCTCTCTTACCTCTTCCTGAAAGCATTCCAGATCCTTCTTGTCTTACAAATGATAAAACATCTCCTGATAAACCTCCTAAGAATAATCATGAATTTAAGGTAAGACAAAATATCTAGTAAATGAGATTTTGATTTATATCAAAAGATAAAATTTTTAAATCATTTTTAATTATTCCATTGAAATTGGCAGAGATAGAACAGGCTTTCTCAGACATTTGACTTAAGTCAAATGTCTGAGAAAGCCTGTTAGGCTAATCTTGAATTCCTCTATTTAATTTATTACCTTGAAATGTTAAGTTTATTAGTTGTGCTGATACTTTAGCAGCTCAATATTTTGTCGATTGAGTTGTTAAAATATCAACACAACAATTTAAGTATTGTTGTATGGTTGTACTGATACTTTAGCAACTCATTCATCAATACTGAGTAGCTAAAGTATCAGCACATCTGTACAACAATATTTAAATGTAGAGCAGTAAGCATAAATATGCAGAATGAAGTAAGCTTTCTAAACAATTCTATAGTGCTAACTTAATTTTGATAGTAAACACTGATGTAAACAGATCATGTTTGCAAACACGCCCTAAAAGAACGTCATCTACATCACACTTTATCTACTGCAATATGTTATGTCCTGAAACATGATGTCTGTACCCATTACAATAAATAATGCCATAAAACATGCACCTGTACAACTATGTATCACTATATGTATCATGTAATGTAATACATTTTACTTGATCTAATTTAACGTCCGGCAGTGGCAGAACTTGCAGTGTTGGCTGGAGTCACAATTTTACCACGACTTGAAACCACCGGAAGGTGGTTGTTTTTCTAGTCAGTGTGTACAGCTAATGTCTACTTACTTCAGGTAAATATTAGGTGACCGCTTCACTTCTACGTAACATAACACCACAAGCAGTGGTCTATATGATAAGCACAAGGTGTACTCTTGTAAATAGTTTTCTTGGATAAAAGGTTTCAACCTTTATCCTTATTCTGTTATTGAACATCAGGTTTATTAGTGTGTTTGGCTTGGTTTGGTGTATGTGAGCATGGCAAAGCCTCGAGGGCTGTCTGCCTGAGGAGACGAATGTCTTTGTGAAAGACTTTCTAACAGAAACTGGCTCGTATACAAATTACACATGGGGAAAACTACGAAAACACCCATGCAGCCAGCCCGTCCGTGGGATTCGAAACTCGAACTGAACTACCAGTGTTCTGCTACTTCACCGCTCGGCAGACTCTGTTGACTAATGAGAAGTCACCAGCAATCTTACAGAAGGTCATTGACAATTTGCATGCTTCCATGAACAATTAGATGTTATAACTTGTTTGTTAGCTCCATTTTTGAAGCTAACATTCAAACATAAAATTAAATAAAATTCTAAGTATTACTGAGGTTAGTTTCATAAAAAGTTTCTATTGATTTCAAGAGAAAAAAATTTTGAGCATTTGTTGAGATAAGCAGTATGCATAACAACTTACGTATATTACATTCTAAACGTGAAGAAAAATTTTTCATTGGTAGAACATATCTCATCTAAGACTTAATAATTTATTTTTGATTCGCAAAACTTTCTAGACATTGTTCCTTTGAAAATAAATCTGAAAAAAAAATTAAAATATCGGAACAAATAAATAATTAGTTAGATGAATAAAAATTAATAAAAAATAAAATAAAATCTGTACATCAAGAAAGCGTCAGTCATCCAATTCTTAAGCTTTTCATGTAGGCACAAGGCTCATCAGCTGCCAAGTAGTAAAAATGCTGGTAGCTAGGTCCGGGGTTCAAATCCCAATGAAAAGGCTGACTGCATGGGCACTTTCGTGGTTTTTCCTTGCGTAACATGTGTACGAGTGAGTTTCCTTTAAAACGTCCTCCACGAAGGCATGCCTTCCCTTGGCTTAGTGCCATTTCGTCCGTTTTCTTTTCATGCCGACTTCGAAATAGTGTCATTTCTCCGTTGCCTTTCGCACATATTCTGCCTTTCCCATTTCATTCGCTGTTTGAAAAGTCACTTTATGATTAAGAAAAGATATATTCAGACAAAATGACCCTTACTACTTTGACCTGACTTAGCCTTTGAGTTCTAATACTTATTAAACATTTTCTTTAGATAAATTTATTCCGAGCAGAATAATGAATTTCAGACATGCTCAAGGAGTGTGTTTTTGAATCTAATTCCATTTTTGTTATATAGTGTCCATTTTTTTAATTTCACATACTTCTAAAGAAATAGAACCTCTGTTCCTCTGCTTTGACAGAAAATTAAAAAGTAGCAAGCGTATAATAAAGATGTACATGTTTTATTAAAAATATAGTGAGCCCTCTATAAACGCAACCACTCACGGTTTTAAAAATTACTGTAATTAAGAGCACTGTGATTTTGGTTGTAGATATGGTGGTCTTAGAAATATGATATTCACTGGCAATGTTTGTTTATGTTGACCAAAAATACAGGTCTCTTTGAAAAGGCGACCTCTTAGAAATGTTGTCAATAGATATAATTCACTATAATTATTTTCTAATGGATAATGGATTTAATTTAATTTAATGTCAATTAGAAAATGGCTATTTACAATAGGGATATTTAAAAGCACTATAACTGTAATTAAGAGCACTCTAATTTTTCTTTCACAATCACCTGTTATATATGATTAGCTGCGTTCTGTGTATTTTTCATGTTATATAACTGAAATCCATACATCTTGAACAAATATACAGCAAATGCAAGACAAATTATTAAAAAATTATAATTTGAAACATTAATACTAAATTTCTCTTACTAAACATATTATTAATGAATGATGGATTTATATAATATGTATACTTCGAATCTAAAAACGATGAACTTTGAATCAGATGACTCTATAAATATATATTTATGTAGTTACAAAATTTTATTAGATGTATGCATAGTTCTTTGTAATCTTCACAATCTCTAATAAAATGCTACATATTTATTACTATAGTTTGAGGTGATTGTACTTAAATTTGTAGATATGTTGACTTATAAGAGTTGTTCCAACCCCCCCCCCCCAAATAAATAAAATTAAAATTAAAAACACTATTCCAAATTGCTGTAGTTGAAAGATTAAGAGGTTACATTTGGAATTCATTTTCTGTCAGGGTGTCAGTTTTAATTTATTCAGAAATCTAAAAGAAAATATCTCTAGAAAATTGCCAAATTATAATTGTTACATTCAAAAAAGCTTTCAGTGAGAAATATGTTTAACCTTTAATAATAAGCTCAGTCTAAAGTAAAGAATGAAATATATCTTAGCCAAGTTCTCATTGTGCTTGACTGTTTTAATATTCCTAAACTAAAAAGGAACTAAAGGAAAAACTAAAAAGAAATCAAATAAAATTTAAGTGTTTTCAATTAATAAGTTAATAGTTTTAATAATGAAACGTAATTATAATTAATCTCAGCCATATTACCTTAAAAATGGCATGGGAGAAACTCCACAATGATATTTTTCATTTTCACATACGCATACCAAAGTTAAATAAGTAAATAAATAATAAAATGCAATTTCAGATTTATCATCGAAACATTATAGCTAATCACTTAATCAGAGACTAGAAAGTTTGCTTTCAACCTAATAAATTAAACAAATAAAGTAGTGATAAAATATACAAAGAGACATATATTTGAGACATTAAAATTCAGATCTGAATACTCCTTTATTATAATTAAAATTATAAATACACAGTTTAGTAATAAAAAACCATAAGTCCCTTTTGATTATGTGCGCTTTTATCAGTGTGGGCTTTCATCAGCGTGGGCTTATATCTATGTGGGCTTTTATCAATGTGCGCTTTCATCGCTGTGGGTATTAGTTGCATGGGCAATTATCCCAGTGGGGTCTTTTTTGTGGGCTTTTGTCGCATGTGCTTTCATCCTGTGGGCTTTTGTCTGGGAACCGTCGATATGCAATACACATCTCTACAAACATTCTGCACAGCATGGCAATCCATGTATGGCCTGACTGGTTGCTTGATCTCTCGTTCATACACATCTGGGACATGGTTGGCTGCCAGTTTTAGCCATTGGGAAATATGCCTGAGCAAGGGGTGCAGTTACATTAAATAATCCCCTAGGACAGCATTAGGTGTTTGTATGCATTTATGTCATATTGCATTTCCACATGTAATGATACCCTTGGTGCCTTAACCCATAGTAGCCTGTAATAATTCTGGACCGCTCTTGAAGCAATAAATTATGTTACTCATTCTACAATTGTTCTCATGTTTTCCTAATTATCTCTTTCACATGCTGTCTTGGTTAGTGATGCTGGCTGTCTTATTATTCAGCTCTGGTTTGAATCCTTGAGAAGGCCAGGACGTTTGTATTGCATCTGTGCAGCATGGAGGCACTCAAAACACTGGTGAGCTAAAAGTATTTTGTATGGGTTTGGTACTGAAAGTGGAGAAGAGGAGTAGAAGATCCTCAGCTCTTATCCCTTGAGGTTTCTCCATTAAAATGAGTTGGAGCTGTGCATTGAAGTGCATTACACTGACTATACATGTAAAACCATTGATAAAGTGTTGGTGTCCTGCCCTCCTCTTACTGTCCTGGTTTATCCATGGACCAGTTTCATCATGATCTACCACATTTTCCAGGTTTTCTCTTTTTTTTCACAGATGGGCATTGCTGTTTATATATAAGCAATTAAAGTATCATATTAGCTTGAACTTAAGATGTTTTTTCTATAAAATACTCTTCTGGAAGTCATTGCCTTATAAAAAATGCATTTAATGCTATATATCAAAATAATTTATTACTTATCTCCTTAATTTTTATGTTAAACTTATTTATTTAATTTACTTACAGTCCGTGATTATCACCCATTTTATTACCTTTTTTGTGAAAAACTTTTAGCATTTATAATCAGGCTAATATAGTGATTTTTCCCATCTAAAAATGTGTTATATTATTTTCCTTTCATTTATGCACAAATCATAACATCTTCAACTTATTGTTTCAATATTGTGGAAGTATAATGTACTGAACGGCCAACATGTAAAACAAAATCACGATTTACAATTTTTTTCGTATATAAATTTTTTAATGGACCATGCATTGAAGGTATTCAGAGTAATTAAATCTCTAATTAGATTTTTATCTTAATATGAAACCTAAATTTTACATGTAAATTAATATAAAGATAACATGATAATTTTCTCTTAGTAGGACACGACATAGTTTTGAATTTGAATATTGGAGCACAGCAAAATTGAACTAAATGGCAGCAACCATAATGATGAAAATTTTATGGGGGGAAAAGAAAAAACTGTACAAAATTAGTATTCCAAAATAACACAGCAATAAATTATACAGAGCATATGCAGAACGGGATTTTCATTTTATTGTAGTAGAAAAGTCTTACGTTTTAGGATTTACTGAAATTTTATAAATCCATTTACCAGCAGTCATCTGATGGCAGATTACCTTGCATTGTAAAAATATATATATATATATATTGGTTTTATATTCTTTTATTGCGATTTAATTGTTAAATTCAAACTTGTAAAATAACAGATCATGTAGCTAACAAACTGGTAATCTGGTGTTTGTTTTATCTTTTATTTTGTATTAAAAACATTATTTTACTGAACAAAATTAAAGCTGCTTTATATATATTCAATTGAAATTATAGGTTTGAAACTTACACAATATCTAAAGTTTATAGAATAGAAACATGGCGCTTAAATTAAAAGATTTTCCACTTCGCAATATCTAAATTCTATAGAATAGAAATTTAGTGCTTAAATTAAAAGATTTTGCACTTACTTGAAACATAAGTTTTAAGATTATTGTTTTATAATACTTGGACAAAGGCAGATATTTTAAATTTTGTACTCTTCCCCCCCCTTGTCAATTTGTTGAATGTAATAATACTAATAATAATATAATATTTTTATTTTCCGATTCAGAACAATATGGATAGTAGTTTGAAGAGGAAAGGCGACTATGAAAGCCCAACGAAGAAGTTTAGGTCGTCCTTTTGTAGTCCATCTACTCCAATTTCTAATCATAATATTGAGGTATGTTCCAAATTAAAGCATTTTTTAGAAGTAAAAAAATTACTCTTTAGTATGTGTTCTATTGGTACTATTCCGTTTTGAGTATCGTCAAAAATTGCAGCAAAAATGTATGCACAAAGCGCCAAATCTAGCAAACGCGCCCATTTAACAGCGCACCAAATCTAGCGTACGCGCTGATTTCAGATTGCATAAGTTTATATAGTTCTATATTTCTTAAGATGCCATTGAAATACTAGTTTAATTTTTAAATCCTTTTTTGATATCCTATGAATTTAGCAATTTGGGAATTGCCCATGACGAAAAGTCTGTAATAGAATTTTGTGTGAAGTGCAGAATCAATCACTGCTTGACGCGTTTTTAAGAATTGCACATACTCGGTATCCATGTACATATCGACCTATTTTCACTTTAAAAAAAATCCCAGAATTGCACAAAAATGGCACTTGGCACACCCTTGACTTTATCTATGTACACATCGACCTATTTTTACTTAAAAAGTAAAAGAAAATTGTCAAAAATCCAATTGTTTTTACCCTTGTAAAAGGCAGCAAACAAATAAGGGGTGATTCTGCACTTAACCGAGAATTTTTTTAAAGAAAAAGCATCATTTATTATAGAAAATTATGTTTGAACAACCAATGAGATAAAATTATGCTTTAGCGATAACTTGGTAGCGAAATAGCGATGCAGGCATCCATTCAGTTATGTTTAGCAATTTTTATATAAATTATAGTAATGATCTGAAATAGTTATTTACTCTTATGCTTCCATTTAGCCATATTTAGCCTTTTTACTTCCTTGTAAGAAGTAAAAAGGAAGTATTGTAATCGCGAAAAGTTTCAGGCAGCATATTTCAACGAAAATATCCATTTTGACTGCTATCAAATGCAATTTAACGATGCTTTTGCATGATATCTGTACGTAAGGACAGAATAAAAGACTCTTTTCCTTCAAAAAAATTATAAAACTGCTTTAAAATTAATTCTGAAGAGAATTTTTCGTGGCGTCTGTACGAACGTACATACGTATCTCGCATAACTCAAAAACAAGTAGCCTCAGAACGTTGAAATTTTGTATGTAGGACTGCTATAACATGTAGATGTGCACCTCATATTTTGGTTGCAATTGGTCGCACCAAACGTATATAAATATATTTATATGTATATCCACTCTGTTACCCGGCTCAGTGATCTCAGGTTCTTTACTCTTATATGTTGGTAAATTGTACATTTTTTGCTTTAAAAATGATTGAGTTATTTTGTTTTTATCTTCCGGTTGAGGATTTTATGCCTTTAGTAAATCTGTGTGCAATATTTTTAGAATTATCAGCAATTTTAAAGTTGTTTAATTGCTGCTAAGCCTTTTTTAATGGCAGCCATTGGTGTTTACATTTGAAACAGGAGACTAGTGGATGTGTTGCTAATCTAGGAAAACTTAGCTTCGCAACAACGAAGATAACGCCTTCATTTATTATTTAAATCATGCTTAATCCTTTCTGGAATTTTTTCGAGGAAATAAGCGTTTAAGATTTACTTTGTAATTTTTAATATAGATATTTTGAGTTTTTATATATTTTTGCCTTCTTGCGAAGTGAGAACTGAATTAATTAAATGAGAAATACTCAATCATCTGTGAAAAACTGTTTCTTTTTTGTTTTGTTTGCTTAATTTCTTTTATACATCATTCTAGCTTTATTATAGTATTTGAATAGAACATGTGCAACGATTAGATAATTCTATTCTTTAAATGATATAAATTTTGTGCATTATGAGGTATAATATGAACGAAATATATAAGTTAACTGTTATATAATTATTGGATTATATGACAGTTAACTTAGTTTCTGTTATAAAATTATTATATAAGTTAACTGTTATATAATTATTAATGCTGTTAAGTGAATCTAGCACCAGAGTGTCCCTATGATAAAAAAATACTAGAGTGAATTTTAAAGTATGCATTTATTCTATTGTGGTTTATGTGCTGTCGGCAAAGTAGATTTAATTCAATCCAATAAGTTTAAATGAAATGCAACAAAAAATGCGTATAATTTAATATTCCAATACAAGGAAGTCATGTGGTGTACACATCAGATTTTTTATATACCGTATATACCCGCGTAATAAGTCAAGATATTTTGGACAAAAAAAAAAGACTTCAAAGTGGGGGGGGTCGACTTATACGCAGGGCCATAAAAAATTAAAAGAATCAGAAGTTCAAAAATTTCTTTATATAATGCAGTTGTTTTCTTCCTGCACTCAAATTGGACGACTTATCAAATAAGTCACTTACTTGAAGTAATTTCATGACTTAAATTATGTGACGAACTAATCACAGAGTTTCATACTTTAACTAGAGTAAGTTTCGATTAAAGCAAAGAATTTTCGGCCCCCGAACAACCGATCAATATTAAGCAATAAAAAAATTTCGCCAACACGCCAAGAAAAGAGAAATGCAAATAGTCTTGTAATGTATTTTGCAGTAATTTACAAAACAGACAATCTTCTTAGTAGAACATATATTTTATTTCTAGTTCACAGTGGTAGACAAATTTCATACAATTCTTAAGTGGCAAAAATTTAACACTACTCCTAGCTGGCAAAATCTTCAGAATACTAAATCTTTTTTAAAACAATATCTCACGTTGCTGAGCAACGGTTTAATACAAATATGGCGTTGCCACTTCAACAATAATTATATTTATTTATTACATAACAAGATATTACAACCTCTCCCCCCTCCAGATAAACTTTAATTTATATTTTCATAAATTAAAGTTTACGGTTTTTAAAACAACAATATCGGCACAACACAGAATTAAAATACAAGCATTTAAAGGAGAATTAAACAAGAAATAACATAATAACATACACTGAAGAAGAGAGGAAGGAACAAAATATTTTTTTTTATCTATATAGAGAAACAAATTATTTAATCAGGCCAGGGAGTACGACTTAATGCGTCTACACTTTTATGGTTTTTACCACTTCGATGAACGATCGTGTAATTGTAGGGTTGTAGTACTAGTGCCCATCTCATAAGTCGTGGATTTAGACTCACATTATTTTTGAGCCAAACTAAGGGATTATGATCGGTCATGATGAGGAATTTAGTATGCCCGTCTAAATAACATTGAAGTTTCTTTACAGCAAATATTATGGCGGTGCATTCCTTTTCTGTGGTACAGTACCTTTTTTCAGTTTCTGTAAACTTCTTACTGAGGTATAATACTGGATGTTCATTGTCTCGTTCATCTTTTTGAGCTAAAATTACACCCATACCAGAGTCTGAAACATCAATTTGCAAAATAAACTCCTTATTGAAATCAGGCGAGTGTGACAAAGGCTTTTGTGGCAGTTTTGCTTCTTCAACAACTCGCTCTTGTCTGTTTAGTTTCTCTAAAAACTTCTCTTTGACTTGCATCTCAACTCCAGAACTTGGCAATTCATCTGGAACTTTTAACTGAGAATCGTTTAATTTTGTCAGTTCTTTCTTGTAAGATAGTTTTTGCTCTTTGCGAGATGAATCTCTGTTCTTATCTGCTACTTGCACTCTCATTGAATGTGGCAACTTTGAGTATCCTTTATCATGTTTGTGCCTCTTTGCTAAGTTTTCTGACGTGAACATAGATTCTGAACATATTTTTAATTTCTTAGCTTTAGAAGCACCTTCATGAGTTCTTTTATCAGAAGTTCTTTGATCTGCTGTTAACAAACTGTCAAACACATCTTTGCTTTTTGGAGAAGAAGGAACTGGGGAACTTGTAGAGGAATAATCCCACACATTATCCATAGAAGATGAATCACCAGGTAAATAAGGTGAGTCAACTTCCATATAAATAACCTCAGCTTTCTCATCAAGAGATGAGCGCTTAGATTGTTTGTCAGATTTCCGTGAAGCATTGACAGAAGCCTGACTTTTAGGAGGGTGAATACTGACCAAATTACCCTGAGTTTTAGCACTATTATGTGTTTGGTTCTGGATCAAAGTGGTGTAGTTCTGCATATGATCCCTATATTTTTCAGGAATAACAATTACTTCATTTTCATTTCCATTTTTATCTAGTTTCTTTTTCACCAACAATCCGTTTTCTTTTACTTTGAAATCATTTGTCTTGCTGGAATTTTCATTTTTAGCTTCCTTAAGTAATGACATTAGATCTCTGCTTTGATGCTGAGATTCAATTAATTCCTTTGAATTAACATTAATCACTTTCTTAATTTCCTTGTCTTCCTCATCAGCTTGCGGTAAAATATCTTCGTCAGTTTCAATAAACTTCACTTCTTCTAGTTTCTCCATTTCAATTTCTCTGCTTCGGTCATCTTCATGAGATCTTTTTACTTGAGATCGTGTCAAAACTGCATTTTTTTTTCTAAATTTAAGAATGATTTATTTTTGAACAATTGGGCAGTTTTGTTACCCAATACATATCTTCCGGGATCATTTGTAACAACAGCTGCCTTTGTCTTTATATTACCAAGCTCGCAATTAATTTCAACTTCCGCTAACGGTAGACATACTAAATGGTCATTTAAAAGATATTGTACCCAGACATGTTCTCCAATCATTTTTGCGTTATCTATGTATTTCCGAGAAATAACATCAACAGTGGCTCCTGTGTCTCGAAGAATAGGCATTTCATACCCATTCACTAAACCGTTAATTGTATATGTCTCTAACAAATCATCATTTGAAGATACGCAATTTACCTTTTCATTTGGTTTTAAGCGAGGACACTGAGGCTTAAAATGTTCATATGATCCACACTCGAAACAACGTGGTCGATATCTTTTGTCATATAAATTTTCTTGGTTTTTGTTTTGGAACTGATTCCTTTGCTGATTATCTTTCTTGTATTTTGAATCATCCCATCTATCAGAATGCTTAAAATGAGGCGGATGCTCTATTTTTTTCACAAAATTATCATAACGCAGTTTAAATGATCCTTTGTTAAATTTCTCAGTCTGATTGGTAGAAAATTTCGGTTTTATTGTTTTTCTCACATCTTCAAAATCTTCAATTTTCTTAACCATTTCAGTAGGTGAAATGATGGTTGTCCATTGATCCATAAAATGTTCTTTGAAATCAGGAGAAGTACGCTTTTTTATTTGATCAACCAGCATGAGATCTTTTAGCTGTTCAAAAGTTTTAATGTTTAATCCGTTAAGCCATCCTTCTAAATAATTCTTTAATTCATAGTAGAAATCATACCAAGTACTTTCAGTAGATTTTTGATGTTTATTAAATAGTTGTCGAAATTTTTCCGCACTTAATTTAAATCGTTGTAACAGTAAAGTTTTTACATATTCATACTTTTTCGCTTCCTCTTCTGGTTCTCTAGCAATAAGCTGAACAATGTCAGGAGGCAGTAATGAAATAAGTTGAGTCACTTGATTTTCAGCAGGTATATTCATTATTTTAGCTTGACGCTCAAATAACACCAGGAATAAACTTATTTCATCTTCTTTAGGGTTGAAACGTGGCATGACATCGTGAATTCTGATTTTTAAAGGCTGCTCAGGTAACTGCGTAGTTTCTGCCGGCTGTGCTGTTGCAGCCATTGCTTCCAACTGAAGTTTCTGTAGCTCAAAGGCTCTAATTCGCTCTTCTCTTTCACGCTCTTCTTTTCTTTCCTTTCTTCTCTTTCGCGTTCCTTTTCTCTTTCTTCTCTTTCGCGTTCTTTTTCTCTTTCTTCCCTTTCGCGTTCTTCTCTTCTTTCTCTTTCTTCCCTTTCGCGTTCTTCTCTTCTTTCTCTTTCTTCTCTTTCGCGTTCTTTTTCTCTTTCTTCTCTTTCACGTTCCTTTTCTCTTTCTTTTCTTTCACATTCTTCTTTTCGTTCCCTTTCTTCTCTAATTGCAGCCAGTAGTTCTCGAGTAAACTCCTCATCATAATCGGGACTTTCAGTAATCAGTTTATGCAATTGAGCAATCTTAAATTCAGGTTTCACGGTTAAACCTAACTCTTCTGCTAGTACTTTTAAATCCTGTTTTTTACTCCTAGCTAAGAATGACATGTTGACACAAGTTACTTTTAATAGGCTTCCTTTTGAAATTCAATCTAAAAGCTCGTACTTGTATTAAAAATATATAATTTCTGGCGAGATTTAATTTCTCGAATACGAAATTCACACTAACCAATTGGAGAGAATTATTTAAAAAACTTTGCCAGGTTGGCACAAAATAATTTAATACTACGTCGGGTTGACGTTTTAACTCACTATTCACAAGCCTCGTTAGCTATAACTATATAAACACCTTTGCCAGTTAGGCAATACAATGGAATTTCACCAACGTCAGTTTGACGATTTTACTATCTATCTCCACGCCTGGTTGGCGATAACGAAAACAATTTTTGCCAGTTTGGCAATACAACTTTTAGAATATACAATCTGTAATACGTCGGGATGACGTTACTATCTACCACACGCCTGGATGGCGAGAACTTAAACTTTGCCAATTCTGCAGTATAATCAATTCACTCTACGTCAGTTTGACGTTATTACTTATTTTCACGCGCCTGCTTGGCAACAAATTCAAAAACTCAGCTAGCAGTTCTTTTTCTTTTTTTATAAATGCCGGGATGGCTTACACATATCAATTATCAACATAAAATTTCAATACAAATAAAAGTAAAGCATAAATAATAATTTTAAAATACTTCTTTACCACGAATATCAATTATAAATTTAAGCTGAATATTTTTAGTGTCAGTTATTTTAAACAAAATCTTACACGATAAACTATAATTCTGAAATAAAGTATTAAAATTCAATAAAAGCTTTTTCAAGAAAACCAAAATTTAATCTTATCTTCAGAGATCAGCAGTATCCTATTTTTGACAGTTTTTGCTCGGACGCAAGTTACAGAAGCACAGAAGATAACCTTTGAATGATCCGCTTCATATCTGGCTTTAAAACAGCAGACTTCTTACATCCATTTCTCCTTGAAATAAACAAACTCGGCAATTGGTATTAGCAAACTTGTTCTAAAAAATTCAGCAAATTTCTGGGATTAGGAGACCAGCACCATCGAATTGATAATTGCACTCCTAATTTCCAGTATCTCGGTGGAACCTCCAATTTATTAAAGACTGTAATGTATTTTGCAGTAATTTACAAAACAGACAATCTTCTTAGTAGAACATATATTTTATTTCTAGTTCACAGTGGTAGACAAATTTCATACAATTCTTAAGTGGCAAAAATTTAACACTACTCCTAGCTGGCAAAATCTTCAGAATACTAAATCTTTTTTAAAACAATATCTCACGTTGCTGAGCAACGGTTTAATACAAATATGGCGTTGCCACTTCAACAATAATTATATTTATTTATTACATAACAAGATATTACAACCTTCACATACGGATAAGTCTTTATAATAGTTATTGTTCATTCATGAAATACTTTTCTTAACAGGCGTACATGTCAAAATTTAAAAAAATAGCCCACGCAATAACTGAACAGTTTTGAATATTTCTTTTAACTTTTAAAAAGGGAAAATGCAGATAGATTTTACATACGTGAATCTTTTCCGGAACAAATTCTAGAAGGTATATATAAACTATATAAAAACCCATTTTACGGTCGTTCTTTCGTGCTTGGCTGATGGCAGTAAGCTTCGTCTGTTGATCATTTTTAAAAGAAAAACTTTACCGAAAAATGTTGTGTTTCCATCAGGTGTGCTGGTTCGCGCCCATGAAAAGGGATGGATGGATGCTGACGAGACAGTCGATTCGCTTAAAAATGTGTGGGATAAAAGACCGGGAGCAGCTTTCAAAAAACCTTCTCTTTTAGTATACGATTCTTTTCGAGGACACTTTTCTGAAGAAGTGACAAAACACCTAAAAACGACTGTGGCCATAATTCCGGGAGGGTTGACATCCGTCATTCAACCCCTAGATGTCTGCCTCAATAAGCCCTTCAAAGTAAATGTTAGAAAATATTGGGCAACGTGGATTATTTCCGGTCGACCAACATTTACAAAGGGAGGCAACATTAAAAAGCCCGATATTACATTAATTGCTCAGTGGGTTAAAGATGCTTGGAACGAAATACTCTCTGAAATGATTATAAAATCATTTAAAAAATGTATTAGCAACGAACTAGACAGCACAGAAGATGATGCTGTTTTTGAAAGTGAAAATGACGACGAAGGCTCTAGTAGTGATTGTAACAATACAGAGTTCGAGACTGAAAATATGTATGATGACGAGCCAATGACGACAGAAGAGTTCTATGAAATGTTTGGCGAATCTGACCATGAATCGGACGTTGAAGGATTTTGATTTTGTTTATTTACCAATGTATTTTTTTATCGTATATTTACTTTTTTTTCTCAAATGATTTTGAATAAATGCACTGCTTAAAAAAATTTTTCGAACTTTCTCGATCGATTTCGGAAGTGGGGGGTCAACTTATACGCAGGTTTCTTATTTTCTACGAATTTTTTATGTCGAAAGGGGGGTCGACTTATACGCTGGTATATACGGTAAATTATAATAATAAAAAAGTATTATATGAAATTAACCTTTCATCTAAATTGAAACATCAATCTTAGATAGTTATTTACTATTATACTTTCTTTATTGCATTAGGGTTGCCGCAATTATTTTTGGCAGCACTGGCATCAACAATAGTTTGGCAATTTTTTACGGCTCTCAAAACCGAATAGTACCGTTCTATCTTATCCTTTGTGTGTATGTGTAGTCTGTGTACATTTATAATCTTTTTACATGCGTTTCCTCTTTATTCTAAAGTTTGTATTCTGTTATATATAAATTAAATATAATGATTATTAAAAATATTTTTAAATTCAGTGATAACAGTATTGAAGTATTGTTAGAGCTGTTTTAAGTAAAAAGAAAAGTAAATAAATAAAAATTATTTTATTATTTTAACAATAGAAAATGACATGGAAAACATACATACCATGGCTATAAAATAAGTATATTTCTCAGGTTTTTAATAAAAAAATTTTTTATCATCTTATAAAGTCATATGTTTGGTTATTCAAAAGGATTGACCCAATTTTAAAAGACCTTTTTATTAGTTAATGACGCACATAAAATAAAAAGTGATACATAATATGAAAGAAAAACATTTTTTTAAGTTTTATATAAAAGTATTCTATGAGACTTCTTTATTTATACAAAAATGTCAAAGCAATACTTAAATTCATGCACCAATTGTATGTTTGGTTACTGTCTTCACAGCAACAGTAATACATTTTTTGAGAACATGTAGACTTGGGAGCAAAAGGTTGCATGAATGTAGCTTTATTAATATACCTTCAAAATACCTTAAAAAAAACATATGGCATATAATCTGGTGGTCTAGTAGGCCAGCTGTAGAGCAGCAAATTATTGAATCTGCTTCAGCATATCCAAAATGTGGGCAAGCCAAAGAAGGTTAGCAGATTATGAGAGGCCAGTTTTCTACAACATTTTAATGCCATCCTAAAATTTGGAGATTTTTATTTCAAATTAATGTATTGAATAATTATGGAATTCTGATGATCTGAAATCAAGTCAATATTTGGAATAATCCTGGATTTATGTCATAGAACTTTGTTGCTAGTATTTCTAAAAAAGTAATAATGTGTAATTTCTTTATTAAATTTCAGTTATCAAGAAGAATATGGCAACTCTTTATGGAAAATAAACAAACAGATATAGTATTTCAAAAGAAAATGACCTTAAGGGATAAATTACATGAAATCTTAATCAAAAGATTCCCTAGTAAGTAATTTAGCATTGGAATTTTTAATAGTTCTTAGTCCTTTTAAAAAGCTAATGAAAAATAAATTTGAATAAATATAATGTTTTATGAGCACACAGTTTGCATAATATTAAAAGTACTAGCTTATTAGTAGTGTTTAAATTCCACTTCGCAGCACTGTACTTAGAAGTATTAATTGCACTTTAATTTTGCAGAGAAATATGTTTTCAGAAATCTGCAGTGGTTGTATCTCATTTTAAAAATGTTTTACCTTATCTCCATGTGAAACCAAATCGACAGTACCAGTCGCAGCTAAGTATTTTTTAAAAAATCAAGTTTTATTAAGTGAAAACAAGTGCATATTGATGCGCGAGTGAATAGTTGTCAGTGACAACTCTAACCCAGAGAGCAAATAAATTATGCTGTAAAATTACTTAGAGGAAAAAATACTTATTTAACATTGAAGAATCATTATTGCATTGACCAAAATGTAAAGAAGGGTAGAAACTATTCCAAATTTTTTTCTAAATGGTTCTCAGCATTTCTATCATTTCAAGTATGCTAGCAGTATGCTGTATGATGTGGCATAGTTCCCCCCCCTTCTATTTCATGTAGGTAGCTGGCTGATATCACTCTTGGAGTTGGCCAATATCAGTTTCAGTAAGAAGACAATAAAGCACAGTGATATTTTAAGTGTTCAAATATCAGTTTCAGTAAGAAGACAGTAAAGCACAGTGATATTTTAAATGTTCAAATATCAGTTGTCAAAATATTAATGTATACTGTAGGCTGGGAATCAGAAGTTGTATTGAAAAGGAAAATAATCTTATCTAGTATAAAGTTTGGTGTTTTTTAGCCAAACTGAAAATAAAATAAAAGGAAATATTAGCATCAGTTTGAAATGATAAAATAATTTCTGGTTTAGTGTTTTCTGGTTAGTCATTATAAAGATTTTTCTACTCTACAGTGTCTAAATCATTATTTTTAGAAAATTTTGTGAAATATCAGTTAAATCAGACAAAAGAAAATCTACAGCTTAACTAATGCAGTATCTTTTTCCAAGTTGGAACCGTTTTCAAAATATGTAAAATGTCTGTTCCTTAAAAAAGAGCATGGCTAGAAATTTGGCATTAGTATTTTGGGAAAACTAATCTTGCCATGCTGCATGTCGAGCATTCTTTAAAATAAATTTTAATAGTGCAGACTTTCTATGCAATATTTAACTCTGGAAAGTATAAGGTGATGAAAAAGAACCAGAAATTCTGTAACAAATGGTAATAAAAAAGAAAAATACTTCAGTAATAATATTAATTTATGCCAGTCATTTTATATACCTAACTTTTCAGCAAGAATCATAGTGATTCCCTTTCTTTCATAGCATTGTTGTTTTTACTGTTTTTACTGAGTTTGTTTTTACTGTTAATATATTAAAACAAAATATGTAAGTAATTTGTGTTTTTCCTGCAAATGTCATTTTCAAAGCTAATGATGAAAAGTTTGTAAATTTCATTTTCCTGAAATTTACAGACTGAATGTTAATGGCATGTTCTGATGTAACTTGATCTTTTTATTCTTTATCAAAATGACTATGAAATTTTCTGTCTGTACTGTTTTTCTTGTAATTAACTTTGATCACAAAGGCATGGTGTCTTTCGTTTCTCTTATCTTTTATTACTAAATAACTAAATATTGTTAACAAGAGTTTATATGTTATTCATGACTACTTAGTCACATGGCAGCCACAACATAATCCAAAATTTCCTTTTCTTTTTAGTCAGCTGGAAAAAAAAATCTTATCAATATCCATATTCACAAGCTTAAAATTACTTGTCATCCCGAAAGGGAAAAATAAGGATGACTTTTCAGAAAAGCATCGAGTCCAACTCCAGAATACATTGTAAACAAAACTCATAGTCATTAGATCTGAATCACTTAAAATAATTCTTGTTGAAATTATTTGGAGTTTTATGAATAATAATTTAAATAAAAGTGTTTCAGTCCCATCCAGCTCTTTTCTTATTACAATATATGGAGTTGTGACACTCACTTTCTACCACGTATGTAGAAAAACTCTTCATGCCTCTGGCAAGAGGTGAAATTGCTCTTAGTGAAAATGATAAAAACAGAATGCTTTGGTAATAATTTTGTGTTTTTTATTATAAAATATATATTAATTTAGATAAGATTCTTTTGATCATAGTGAATTAAATGTAGATACATTAAGGGGCATCACTCATTTTGGTCTATGGTAACTTTTTATGATAATCAGTGTTATTTGATTTCCTCCTTTTACTTTTATGAAAAGACATTTGAGAAATATTAAATAACTATTATAGCCTTATTATTATAAGCAGGCTATAATATATAATAAATTTGATATTCTGCAGTCCAGCTACTCCATGATCCAGTATACTTTGAATCTGTTTCCATAGGGTGGCTCTGTTAATAGCATTCAAGATTCAAACTATGCTTATGTTACAGCTGAGTGTTTTACAGTCATGTTAATTTCTTATTTTAAACTTTATACATAACAATATCAAATAATTATTGAGAGTTGTAGAAGTTACTGCTAATGCTAATAAATGCTAATATATATTATTATTTAAGCCAAAAAAGTGTGAATTATTGTGAGCTAGATACAAGAATGTCTGTAAGGATACTGTAATTATACTGTGGGTATTCATTTAAGAAAAAAAAGAGGAAAAAAATAAAAACCAGAGGATATTTTTTATATATTTGTTGTTTAATTTAAATGTGATGAAGTCACTCTTAAAAAAGTTTGGATTTCAGGTTGTGGGTTGTATGTGGTTGGTTCATCTATGACAGGACTTGGAGCTAACAGTAGTGATATGGATATGTGTCTTATGCTTACAGATTCAGAGGTAGGAGCTTTTTATTATCAGAATTATTTTTTAAATTGGTTTAAGTGAATAAACTATGAAATTATTTTTTTAAACCCCCCCTCAAAAAAATTAAATGGTCTTATTTAAAAGCCTAGCTATAGCATTTTTGGTACTCTAGAAAATCAACACAATTGTTTTCCCTTATAAATTAAACAAATTAATGATTTAAAATCAAAATGTGTCTTTAATTTAGCTGTTGCTGGTGAGAACAACTTAGCAGATGCTCCCTGATTATCAGTATCCAGGGTGGCTGCTTATATTGCTCTCTCGGAACCTGTATGTCTATTTAGCAGTTTTGTTGGACATAATTTTTTTTATAGCAATGCATTAGAATCATCTGTTATTTTAAAACATACAATTCTGAATATATAAATATGTATTTTTATAGTTAATGGTTAGAAATGGACAAAAGTTCACTTTGAAAAATGTTTAAAACCTTTTCGCTACATTTAGGAAGACAAAGATCTGCATAAGCCATCCTCCATTGTAAGAGTCTATTAGAATGTTGAATGCTAACTTTTATGAAGCGAGGTACAGTACAAAGTGTAATCCGGACGTCTATAATTCGGAATGATCTATAATCCGGACCTCAAAGCTACAAACTTTATGTGCGTGCGTAAACGCATAATGTGTTTACGCATGCACATTTAATGTATAACGGATGGTATAAGCTAGGCTAAAATTATCTAATGCATTTCAGTTGATGTTGCAGATTATGCTGTTCCTTAATCTTCTAATTGGATCCGGCTTATTATTTTTTGCAGACTCTTAGAACAATTTGCAAAAAATGGATAAAGGCCTTCCGTTTAAAAATTATGCGAGAAGTAGGGCATTGGAAAGTCCACTATATATGACACAAGAAAAAGGAACTTTTTGAATTTTTTGTGGAAGCGTCTTAAACAACTTACATTGAAAGAAATGTTTAATAAAGTAAATAAATATATATTAAGCTTTTTTTTTTTGTAAATTTTGATACCCTTTAGATCATAATTGTTCTTTATTTCATAAATTACGATTTCATATTTTTAATTGTATAATTTCTGCATGCCATCTTACCAGATTTAAATTGATGATCTGTAACCCAGAATCGCCGAAGTTCCAACGAGTCCGGATTATGGACTTTGTACTGTATATCGCAGACTGAATAACAGTGTTCAGTTCTAGTTGCCTGCCTTACAGAAGATATGTAACTTACAGGCCAAATGAATACAAAACAATGCTTGTTAGAAATGACAAGGATAGAGAAGTTTGATTGGATTCCCTGATCCTAGTACTGTTAACAGTAAGAAGAGAAATTATGAGAGAAAGAATTTAATTACTTTTAAACTTAAAATAGAATAAAGTGTTTTAAGTTGAAACTCTAAAACTATGTTTAACAGTAGTAAACTGGGAGCTTTTCACCGAGGACCCATCTGCAAAAGTTCCTAGTTTACTAATGCTTAAAATGTTTATCACGTAGAACATTTGATTTTGTTTTGATTTAATTTTAACCACATATGGTTTTTAATTCTTTGAAAAGTATTTTTGATTTTTGTGCTTGTCTTATTTAGGAAAGAATTAGCATTGTTTTAACTTCTTTGCAAAGATCTTTTAATGAAGAAATAGTCTTGTTAGTTTGAGTTTTTAATCTTATTTCTGTTAGTTGAAAGAGAACTATTCAATTTAATTGTAAAAGTGCTATAGTGGCTTATACTATGTTTCACATGGTTATATTGGTTTAGTTTCCGTATGATAAATTAAAAAAAAAAAAAAAAATCTTTTTAGATTGATCAAGAAAAAGAAGCAAAAGATATTCTACACATAGTGCATTCATTATTTGAAAGATATGGTAAGTATATTTTGAAGAAATTAGTGTGGAATAGCTTAGGAAATTCCAAAACAGGGAGCCCTCTCATGACAACCACCTCTCATAGATGCACCTCTAAAAGTGATTAATATTTCTAGGTGTATATATAACTTTTAATACTAATATTGATAGTGGTCCTCTCTAAGACCCTCAAATACATTTATTTGTTACCACAATATCTTAATTTCAATATGAGCTTTAAATATTTCTTAGCACTAAATAAATTAAAAAATATATTTCCAACTGAAAAATGACTTTTTTAAGAGTGGTTTTTATATATTTGTGAAACATAAATTTTATCCTTATTTCAGTGTAGTATAATTTCTTTTTATAGGCTCAGTTGTGATACTACGCTCTGTAAATGATTCATCACAGTCCTAAACTGTTTATATTATTATTTTTTATTTATTACTTATTTAAATCTATGAGGACTGACCTGATATTTTGGTTACAATTTATGATTTCAAGAACCTGTTGATGAAATCAGCATTTGTTTTTGAATATCCTTTCATCTGTTTGCATTCGAAGGTTCAAATATGCATGCTACTAAAGTAGTAAAAGAGAGTAAGAATGAAAATCATAAAAAGACTATTTATAATAAAGAATTCATTATGATCAAGATGTCTAAAAATGTGTCAATGATCTAATCTGAAAGTGGAATGGCATACAAAGTGAAAATCCTGGATGCTTGAAAATACTTAGTTCTGATTACAGTGAGTACTTTTTTATGAGTTCTAAATTCTGTTAAACAAATTGTAAAATTTTTCTATTGTTTTTGCTTTACACATTGGACCTGCTTTCAGTATTTTAAAATATCATTCCTATAGTGTATTCGAGAAAGTTAAGTGATTTCCTCATATATTTTGCTTTGCTGCATTACTGTATAAATTTGTAACTTTATTATACAACAGCATTGAAAAACAATATACCACACTTTAGTATTTTTCTAAAACAGACTGTAGCTTTCAGTAAGACAAATCAATAATGATCATCATCTGGTAGTTGTCTTCTGTAAGTTGACAACCTATGCAAAAGACTGAAGTTATCTGGAATTGTATGTGGTTGTCTTTGAGAAGGTTCACAGTATATTCTCAATCATAATTAAGTTTTTATTAGATTATGCATATCCTTCTTGTAAAATATTGATGTATATCTGATTAATTAATGTAATCTGATTCGATTAGTGAAACCATATATAAATTCACAATAAATGTATATTCATTAAAGTGCAGCTTTAAAGGCCTAGAAACTAATTATGGCAGTTTAATTATTTTGGTACATGTATTTTAATGTCTAGTTTCTTAAATAAGATATATAATTAATTTAATATGTAAACTTCAAATTTTCTGAAAGGTTTTATTTATTCCCTGCAATTATTTTAAGAATCACAAGATATTGAAGAATCCTAGATTTTTGTCCTGGAAAATTTAGATAAATGCACTCTACCTCTAAAATATTACTAAAAATTGTTGGAATATAATTGAAAATATTTACAGCCTTTTAAATTGCTTTGTGAATTTTATCGTGACAGATAATCTTTTAACATAACTTTTCTTGTAATTTTTATCCCAAACTTTTTCATTGAATTCTGATTATTATGAAAAATTACCTCACTTTTAAATTTATTGAAAAAGATTAAGTGACATTCTACTAACTTTTTAAAATAATTTCTTTATGCTAAGTTGTATTATGAAGTAAGTAAATGTTTTGTCAGAGTTACTTTATCTTCATATTGTGATATTTTCTGAGATTTTGCTCACAGTTTGTTCTAATTGTTAGTAAAAGAAATAATATTAAGTTTTTGACATAAAATATTTAAAATTATTATTGATAAAATATTACCTAAAGTAAATATAAAGATGATTTTAATTATTTTCACATTTGACTGTTAAAATTATTGAAGGAAGTGCCTTTTTCCCCCTTACAGTTTAAATTTTTTAAATTTAGGATCAGCTGGCTTAATTTTGCTGAAATGTAGTTAATTTTCTTACTTTATGATTATATACTATATTGTGTTTGTTTACATACAAATCAGCTATATTAAGGCATCGTATAAAAGAATAAAATAACATTTTTATTTTTATTAATGATAGACAATTTGTATTTTTAAAGTTTTGAGTTACTACAAGTATTGATGAAAATATTATAACTTCCTGTACAAAATGCTACAAAAGTCTGTGAAACATATCACTGAACTGTGAGATTTAAAACTTTCACATTTGTATTCATCCTGACTGTATGATGAAATTAATAATAATTATGCAAATTCAATCATATGGATTCATTTTCATATAACATTATAAGCAATTTGTTTGCAATTGTTCTTATAAATAAATTGCATATAATGTGATAAATGGAATGCACTGCATAAATTTATCATTTAAATTTATTGGATTGAATTAAATCTACTTCGTCGACAGCGCATAAACCACAATGGAATAAATGCACTCTTTAAAATACACTATAATTGTTTACTATAACGACACTCTGAATGCACAAAATTTATATCATGTGAAGAATTATTGTTGCCACATGTTCTATTCAAATAAAGCTAAAACGATATATGAAAGAAATTAAACCATCTCATCAACAAAAAGCCAGATTTCAGGTGTATTTCTTTAAATCCCTTTAAAAGTTGTGCCAGACCTGTGCCTTGGAAGCATTTACTTAAATTCAGAGTGCACAAGAATTTCTTCTGTGTATGATTTTGGTATTTAAAAAAACTCCTCCATATGTTTCAAAAGAAAAGTGAAAATCTGATGTACTATTGAAAATGACACAGAGTAGTGTAAATTAACATTATTATTCTGTATTGTTTATGATGTTCACTTTCTTTTAAATTTGAAAATATATTAATATTCTGATTTTTAAACTTTTGTGATGAAGTAAATTTTTTTTTTTTTCTTTAAATATAATTTTGTAAAGTAATAAATCTGCACATAAATTCTTCCAGATTTTCTTTTCGATATTGAAGTAATTTATGCAAAAGTTCCTATTTTAAGGTTTAAAGATGCTGTAAGGTATGTATTTTTCATACATCTTCTTTCCAGTTTTGTATTTAATCATGTAATTTTTGTTATTTTTTGTCAGTAACTTATTTACTGTAGAGCATCTTCTTGAATTTATATGTGCCTACATATTTATCAGTTTTATGGTTTAATCCATAATTTCATTATATTTTGTGATTTTATTGATTAATCCTTATTTAACGAAACAGAATCAATTAACATATCCAAAACTTCACCTGAATCTGACTAAATGTGGAAGCAATGTATTTAACATATACCTTACCATCTGCTAGCAGCACTCGATTGGCTACTAGATGATACCAACACATCTCGTTCCAGGTTGCGATTGTCAGCGAATATATTAATTAAATTGATTCAGTTTTGGTAATTTTCTTAACTACAATATGATTATTAGTGATGGCAACATTTTCAGTAATTTTTTATATATAAAGGAAGATAGATTTCTATAATTTATTATATAAAGAAAGGATAATGAGTCAGAACATTAAATATTTTAAGTCTTTTTTTATACCGTGTTAGATGTTGTCAAGCTAAACAACTGACAGATCAGATACATTAGAGGAATTCATAGAAATTCATTGAAATATGGTTGCCAAGATCATGCAAATAGACAGTTTTTTCCCTTTGGAAAACTAAATCAGAACTTATGTTTTAATTTTGCTAAAGTGGTATTCAAACTGAAGTGAAAAACAGAATTATAGAAGTAAAAAATCTGATGTGTACACCACAGGACTTCCTTGTACAAAATATTAAATTATGCGCATTTTTTTCTTGAATTTCATTTAAATTCATCACTACTTCGTCGACGGTGCATAAACCACAATAGAATAAATGCACTCTTTAAAATACACTATATTTGTTTACTATAACAACACTCTGAATGCACAAAATTTATATCATTTGAAGAATTATCGTTGCCACATGTTCTAATCAAATAAAGCTAAAACGATGTATGAAAGAAATTAAGCAAACAAAACAGAAAAGAAACAGTTTTTCACAGACAATTTAGTATTTCTCATTCAATTAATTCAGTTCTCACTTCGCGACAAGGCAAAAATACATAAAATCTCAAAATATCTGCATTAAAAATTACGAAGTAAATTTTAAACACTTATTTCCTCGAAAAAATTCCAGAAAGGATTAAGCATCATTTAATTCGCAATAATAAATGAAGGCGTTATTTTTGTGTTGCGAGGATTAGTCTCTCTAGATTGGCAACAAATCTACAATTCTGCTGTTTCAAATGTAAACAAATATGTCTGCCATGTTATTTAAAACTTAACAGCACTTAAACAGCTTTTAAATTGTTGATAATTGTACAAATATTACTTCCAGAATTACGAAAGCCATAAAAACCTTAACCGGAAGATAAAAACAACACAATTCAATCATTTTTAAAGCAAAAAATGTACAATTTACAAACCTATAAGAGTAAAGAAACTGAGATCACTGAGCCGGGTAACAGAGTGGATATATATATAAATATATTTATATACGTTTGGTGCGGCCGATTGCAACCAAAATACTAGGTGCACATCTACATGTTATAGCAGTCCTATATACAAAATTTCAATGTTCTGAGGCTATTTGTTTTTGAGTTATGCGAGATACGTACGTACATACGTTCGTACAGACACCACGAAAAATTCTCTTCAGAATTAATTTTAAAGCATATTTATAATTTTTTTGGAGGAAAAGAGTCTTTTATTCTGTCTTTACGTACAGATATCATGCAAAAACATTGTTAAATTGCATTCGATAGCGGTCAAAATGGATATTTTCGTTGAAATATGTTGACTGAAACTTTTTGCGATTACAATACTTCCTTTTTACTTCGTACAAGGAAGTAAAAATTATCTTCGATGCAATATGGCAATGACTACTTGTAAATATTTGAGTAACGTGTAGTTTGCATGATGAATATTTTTTCTTTCAGGCAGTATAAGTTTGATTTTGATATCTGTCATTAATTATTAAATTGTATCTGTTGTTTGTACATTATCATGCTTTTTCAAACAGATCATAATTTTCTTAGGTTCATTTTAAATTATACTTGATATTCTCATGGTAAGTATATTTAAAAAAAAAAAATGTCTTTTACAAGTACATGAGGAATGTGATTTTTCTGTCATTTTCTGATTGAAGTATTGCCAATGCTTTGATCTGATTGTACACATTTTAGAGGAGATCACTTCTTAAATAGTCAATAATTTTTAGCAACAGCAATATTTTACCATATTTTCCATTGTTAAATACAGTTATTAGTAACTAGAAGTTCACTTTTTGTCTAATTATATACTCAAAATCATAACCTGCTTCAAACAACCACTTTACATGCATTTAAGTAGCATGTAAAGTGGCTGTTTAAAGTAGGTCTGACCAATTTATAGTGGTGGTTACTCTAAATTTGTGATGATGTTTGCCACATTTGTAGTAAATGTTAGATATCTCCTAAATGAACAAATACTTATTTTTTACTGTAAATCTGATTTATTAAGTTTTATGTGTGAGTTTCTAAAATGCTTGACATGGTATTTTCCCGTATAGCAATCATTGATTTACTTTTCATAAAACTGAATTTTTGTGGTGTACATTTAAATTGTAGAGGATAATGTTTCCCTCTCTATCACTTTGTTACTTGTCAGTTAAAGTAGTCTTGATAAGAAATAGGAATTGGCATCTTTCACTCTTGTTGAGAGACAGATGGTTACCAATATGTGCACATGCAGGTAGTTTGTTTCTTCAATAAATGAGAAATTGTTTGGTTTCTCATTGCCAAATATATAACATTCTTAGCATTTTTAATTTTCCATTTGTGGAAAAAGATACTGTACTTTTTGCCCTAGAGAAAGGTATTTCCTCTGCTAAATAGTTTAGAGAAATGGCCATATTAAACAACTGTGTTTTGGAAAAGAAAAGAAATTTCTCTGCTATAAAACTGCATTAAGCTCCAGTGTTTAACAGTGTATCCACTTGAACATTATTTAACAATACTTATATTACAGTGTCAAATTTTTTATTACTGCCATATTTAGTTGACTCGTGAAATTTTTTCCCTCTGGGTTAACTGTGCCCTCTTATTATAAGTTTCCATGATTAGTTTAAATTCTGATTGATTTCTCTTTTGTATTTTCTCTTGGGAATCACCACTTGCAGTTGAAAATTTTTGTCTGTTTTCATCTCCATCAAACTGTGGCCTTCCCTGTAATGTAAGCCTGTAAAATCCTCGCCATGTCCTGCTATATGCATACTTTCAGCAACCCTCCTGCTTTCAGACTTTACTCAGAGCTACAATAAACTCTTCAATATGCTTGCATTTCTTAACTCAAAAAAGTCTTGGATTTGCGGTTACAATCTAGGCAAAATAACTTGAATTACCTCTATATCAGGCCTTTTCCTATATGACAAATTAAAAATCTGAATTTTCCATAAAATTTTGTCAGTTTTTCAACCTTCAACTGGTATTTAGTAAACAGTTCTGCTTCTGATTTTGGCCTGTTGTTTATTATGCTTTTGCAAGGGTAATTTTAAATATCTCAAACTTCTGTGTCTGACTTTCTGGGTCTCCCAACAAAAATTTGTAGATGCATTTGTACAAATTTAGTGCCTGTCCTTTTAATGTAGCAGTTGCTATCATAACCTTTTGAATTTCTGGTACTGGAAAAAGTAGAAAATGTGAATTTAAATGTTAAAGAAAAGAATTCATTGAACTTCCTCCATCAAAAGTCACTGCAGGCTTCATTTATGCCTGCATGGTGCCCACCGTGAAGCTAAATCCCTCCATGGAGCTAAGTGATGCTAGTGGAGTGTATAAACTTTGGAGGGCAGACTAAATGCTGAACTGCTTTGCGACATGGTCTGCTACTTGTTCAGGTACAACAATAAGATTTCAAGTCTTTCACATTTGAAAACTGTAACTAAACATGGTAGATGTAAGTGACCATGGTAAGTTGGTAGGTCTTGGTAACTTACATTGGTAAAATTTGGTAACTTTGGTAGACTTTTGGTAGATGTAAGTTGTTTATCCCTAAGTCTAGAAGTACCTGAGCCATTTGAAAAGGATGTAAAAGACTCTTTATTTTAAATTAAATAAGATAAACAGAAGGCCCTCCTGTTGCTTACAAATCCGCCAGCATTTATAGTGTGAAACTCAAAATCATACTTCAGATGTAAAGCTAAATTTAAATAAGTAATAGCCAAAGGCTACACAAAATAATTTAATGTAGAATAGTCTCAACTTTATGGGTGTGAATTTAACTATTGGTAAGTGTAATGCAAGGCTGAAGATAAGATATCTTATAGTAACAACCTAGTAACATGGCCTTCAAGAGGCAGAATACGCTTTATCTTAATCTTTCCGAGTTGGCACACCATTGTTTAGAACGTTCACTTGGGATGGATGGGAGTCAAATGGAATTATCCCACAGGATGGCGTTTTTGCATCGCTAAGAAACACACACAAAAAAAGTTTAAATCCTAATGTTATAATTTAATAATCTTTTTCCTTTTCTTTACACATGAAAATCTATTAAAAAATTTGCTTCCTTTGATAAACATAGAAGTGCTATTCATATTATTCCAATGTTTTAATCTACAAAATGCATTACTAAACTTAAAATTAATTAAAAAAAAAATATGAGAAAGATTGTTTACAAGAAGAAGTGAAATTTTTCATGGGAAATGGAAGACAGGCACTCAGCGAGCCATCTCTGATAAAATGTACCAGAATTGTTAGGATTATCGCTTTCTAACTCTTTAGAAAATGAATCATCACCATCATCCATGTCACTAATTCTCTCATTTACCATGCGACATATTCTTCCGCTGGTAAATAATGCTTGATTGTTATAACAAAGTGAAGTCAAGTCTTTTTGAAATAAAAAGGGAAATATATAAGCGACAAAAGCAATGCAAACATAACAGAACCCCACATAGTAACCCTAAAAGACTCTAAATAGAAGTGAAATAAAGAATAAAAAAAGGATTTGAAGGGATATCAGAAACACAGATGTTTATATTATATGGTGAGTTAAAGAGCTGAGTTCTGTTTCCTTCCCTGCAACAACTGACACCAAAGTTAGCTAAAATGTAAACGATTCTGATAAACATATGTTTGTCAAGATACTAAAGCTATGTTCATATCAAAAGTAAGGGTCAAAAAAGGATTCAGCAATAGATGTACACTTGCAAAAAAATAAATAAATAAATAAATAAAAATAATAATAATAATTCTATATCTCCCATTCTACTAGGCCGATTGACGAAATTTAACTTGCGTTTTTTATGTCTCGAAAGTGCGACTTAGGATATGTATTAGATTGGGACTTTTCTGAGATAACTTACCAATTTTTTTCCATATTTCGATTCTGTGATTCAAATTATGCCTAAATATTAAATTTTATAAAATTTGGCGCAAAATTTTTGGAGAAATTAGCAAATTTATCTGGCTGTCTTTTTTTCAGTTTGTGTTAAGTATAATTCACTTGATGAACTTCTTAATATATGGCAACCCATTTTCCTTTCCCTTCCATTGTAAAGGACTGAAAAAAAAAAGTCACATCGTTCTCCTTTTAAATAATTTTAACAAAGTGCCTAAACTACATTTGATGTTATTATCGCTTTCAACAAATATGCCAAATTTCAAAACTCGCTAATATATAAATTCACGTATATCTTCGGAAATTTTGAATAAAAAATGTTATTTTTTGCAAGTATACTTAGAAATCTATCTACTTTAAGGTGATGGTAAAACTTTTATAGATTATAATTAAAAGTTGTTTTTTTTTTTTTTTTTTTTTTTTTTTTTTTTTTTTTTTTTTTTGAAAAATGTATAAAAATTATTTAAAAATATAAATTTTAAAAATAAATCATAAAAAATGGGTGAAATTCATTTGGAATGAACGTAAATTTCAAAATGGGAAAGGAAGAATCAAATAAGTTTAATAAAAAAAGAGATATTAATAAGTATATACCAAACTCAATTACCATTGAAGAGCTAAAATTTTGAGAAGCTAATTTTTTAAAAACTACTTGTACAGTTTTTACGAAACTTGGCAGTTTGGCATAATTTGAGTGGTAGAATTGAAATATAGAAAAAAAATTGGCATGTCATTTCAAAAAAAGTCCAGTTTTATGTCAAAATAACTATATTAGAACAGTGCTTTATATAAATCTGATACATATCCTAAGTTGTGCTTTCGAGACATGAAAAATGCAAGTTGAATTTCGTCAATTGGCCCAGTAGAATGGGAGATATAGAACCGACTTTTTTTTTTTTCTCTCACAGTGTACATATGCATCACTTGTGTCCTAAGCTTATTCTCTAGCTATGCCTGGCTCAGAGAGTTGATCATAAGGAATGCATGTATTGGATGCCCATCTGGTAAGGGTTAGCATTCTGAAAACCTCACTATAAATACATGCAAACTCATTTGCATGCTGGTGGTTAAACAGAAAGAGAGAAGTGACAGTAAGGCTTCCAGGCATATAAGCTGACTGGTTGTTCAAATTAAAGAAACTTCACATACTTCAACATATTTAAATTATTACATGCATATAATAGAAATTGTGTACTTCCGATGCTAAAGTGAATTAATTGCTTGTGTGTGTCAGAAAACATCTTTATCTTGGTAAGGCAAGAACATGCCAAGTCACATTTCTCATCAAGACTGCTGCAACTATGACAATTTCTTAATTTTGCCTTAAATTATTATTTTCTGTTTTAGTGGAATTGAAGTGGATTTAAATGTAAATAATGCTGTTGGAATAAGAAATACACAGTTGCTTGCAAGTTATGCTCGAAGTATATATTTACTAATCGTTTTATTGTATGGTTATGTAATAATTTTATATAATTTGATGAAATTTGTCTATTGAAATTTCCTTTAGTAATATTTAATTATTCTGAAAATTGTTTATATTCTAGAATAAAAATGTTATTTTTGCAGTAATAATATTTATTTTTAATTTAATTAATATTATTGAATGTTTTCAATTTTTTGTTAATTATTTTTTTAATAAAATACTAAATTTTGCAGTCTATATTAATTTAGAACATTGAGAGCTAGATTAGAATTCACATAATTATAATTCACATAAAACAAACATTTCCAGTAAATGCAAGTTTTTACTCTTCTTACTGATTATGAATTAATGTAGAGCTTATGTTTGAATTGGATTTTCGTATAGAGGAATTTTCTTCCTACAAAAATACTATTAATTAACACTTTTGTTTAAAGGAAACTATTTACCCATTCTGTTATAAAATCAGTACTGCTTCATTAATTTTTTTCAATTAATATAACTGATATACTAGTTTTTCTAGCATCTTTATTTCAGGATGCACTAGATGACCTTCAGGCTCTAAAGTGTATAGAAATCATTGTTTTTAAAGTGAAATTAATGAATTTGAATCTTGACAATGCAGCATAATATAAAGCCATAGCAGTCACTTCTATCTCTGCTATGCAAATGTCAAAATTAACCCTCTGGCTGCTTATCCCGCGATTTCCACGGGCAACTCAAATGTAGCAAAATCTGCTCATCCCGCGATTTCTGTGGGTATGTGTTTTTCTTCCTTTATTGATGAGCGCATCCTGTTTTTTTTTCCCATTTGACCACTGAAATAAATTATATACAGTATTAGACGTTTAGTTTACGTTTTAGACAACAAATATCGTTAGTTGCCCGCTAAATTGGGGCATTTGAAGGCACGTGGTATTACCGCTCAAACACGACATTTTGCCGCTTTTTTCTTACAGAAATGGCCGCTCGAAAACATTCAGCGATTATCTTAATTATTTAATTAAATTATTGAATTATTAATTAGATTTTTGATTAGATTAATAATTAAATTGATTATTAATTAGATTTATTAAATCTCGTGCAAAAACTGTGAAGTTGGACTTTGCCATGAACCCCGTTTTGAACTCTATCATACTAAACTGCATTTTTAATGTATTTTTCCCTCAGTGCTTTATATTTTCTTAAATTTTATAATTTTACCTTTTATATTATGGAATAAATAGAAATTAACTGTAATTCGACTGAAATTTATTTTAAAAAAATTTTTTTGGTGATAACATTTAAAAATTGGTATTTCTGGCAACTTAATTTCTCATGATACAAATCTGTATAAAAAATATTTTCTAGAAAGAAAAAATGCATTTTTCAATTCTACAATATATATAGATTTAAATTTTTCAACAAAAAAATTACACAATTTTTGAAGCGATTTCGGTCCACAAATTGAGCAGTCTAAGGGTTAACTCTTTTGTAGATTAATCTGCAGAGTCTGAATTAATTATGTAAATTTGCTTTTGCTTGATTTAAAATATCTAATAGTAAATTAAAGATTCTTTCATTCCTTTTTTTATTTTTCAGTGGATAAAAGGTTAGCTCCATTGGTGCTGCTTGTTAAGAAGTGGGCTCGATATCATGGAATAAATGATGCCAAACACAATACATTGTCTAGTTATTCTTTAGTCTTAATGATTATCCATTACCTGCAGTGTATGTATGTGTTTATATCAATGCTTAACTGATATTGTTATGTTGATTAGTGTATAAACTGCACTATAGATTAGACAAATTTTTGAGAACATTTACATAAAATATAAATATTCAGTTGAAGTGTAGTAAAAGCCCTACTATTTGTCATTTAAACTAACCAGAAGGCTGAAGCAGCCAGAACATTTTTAGAATTTTAGAAAATTTTTCCCCAAAAAATTTTGGTAAATTTCTGGGGGAAAAATTTCTAATGTCTTTATGGACCTCACAATACTATTTGCTTAATTAATACTATGCACTTAATAAATGCTATGCATTATCACCAAAGAATAAGATTTAGCACCAGTAATGGATATACAGGATGCCACAACACAATCATAATAAGTTCATTTTGTTTTAATGTCAATTTGCCTAATTGTTGATAAGCAAGTTTAATTTTCATAAAGAAGGTTATAAGTTCTAGTTTTTCCTTGCATTTTGAAAAAATTATTAATATTTATAACTTCATTTTCAACTTCCAGGATCAGCATCAACAAAAACCACGATACAGGACTTTGAAAATGGATAAACAATGGCAATGTAACATAAAAAATTATGAGTGATATACATTTTTATATGTTATATCCACAATATGTGTTTCTTTATATATGAGTAACTAAAGAAAGATCTTTTGTACTTCTACCAGAATGAAAGGTGACATCTCTGCCAACTTTCATCTTCGGCTGCATTTCATAATCAGATCAGATGTTGTACTGTCATGTTTAAGGCTTACAAAATAGGTTGCCTTTTAATAAAGTGATTCTTTTTATAATTTTAGAGCAAAATTTTCCCATTGATTTGTCTTTTTTAACATGAATTCTGTTTTTTATATGATTGACTATTTGGAATTTTCACGTATCCGGAATTTGTCATTTCTCAAGATTTCTGGATAGTCTGTAGTTATAGTGTGTAAATAGTTTGTGAACATTATATGATATGTTAAAAAATAACATTGTCTTTTTTGTTAAATAGGATCAAAATGCATTTTTTTTTATGCTTACCAAAACAAGGATTTAATAAAGTTCATTTTGGAAAATTTAGTTTTTCACTTTGGTTATTCAAAGTGCTATTCAGAGATTTACTGCTAACAAATTTATTATTTGTGTAAGATTTCAGTTAGCTTACTTGTTTTTCTTTTTAGAAATCAGCATTAAAAGAGTATGTAAGACTCTGCTTTATTTTCTGCAGTAATTCAATTTAGTACAGCCTAGTCTTCCTCCTTGCTTTATTGATAGAATTTGTTAATTTTTCTACCTTGTATTATTTTGCTTTTATTGACTTTTATTGTTTTGATTTTATAACATAAGTTTTATAATGAATTAATCCGTCTTAGTTGCTTGCTTTGTAATTTAGAATGGTAGACCAGATAAAAACTCTGCCTGCTTTTATAGATGCTTTATTGTTCACATAAAGAAAAGTGCAGCAGAATTATTTTTTCCTCGTACAATGAATTCTGCATTATATTCTCTTTTAGTTAATATATGGATATTTTAATTCATAAAACAAGACATTGTGTATCAGCATGTTAATCTGAAAAATATGAACATTTCTGAAGAGTTTTGAATACTTAAATATTTACTGCTGCTTTTTGTTGCCCAGCTGGTATAATGTTTAATGACCCTGACTGCTGTAGCGATGGGCCCGAGTATGAATATCGGAAAAGCATGGTAGTACCTGTCTGTTCCTTCACAGGAGGTAATGAATTGCTTCCATAATAAAATGGTGACACAAGGCGAATGGCTATTAAATAAAGCGCTCGCCCATTCACCCCCCCCCCCCGCCCCAAATGCTGCTTTTTGTCTTCCTTTGGCAATGGTGGTGCTGTTTTCTCTTTGGTCTCAACAGTGTATAATAAAAGTTTTTTTTTTTTTTTTTTTTTTTCCATCACTCTCAAAGACACTGATTTATCTTAGATATATACTCCAATCTGTTACAGTTTTAACTACAAGGTGAAACTGAAAAGTAAGGTGACTGATGTCATAATAATAACTGTATTATATATTTACATATAAATACCTCACTGTCCTTCAGAGTAGTTCCCACTGTCTACAATACACTTCTGACAACGTTCATACGAGTTCTAGAAACTTTTGAAAAAGTCCTCCTTTGAGATTGTGTCAAGTTCCTTAGTAACAGCAGCTTGAATGTCTGAGATGCTTGAAAATCGGTGTCCCTTTAGTGCCAATTTCAGTCATGAAAAGAGGAAAAAGTCTGATGCTGCAAGATTAGGGGGATAAGAAGGGTGAAATAACTCTGTAACCTTTTGCTGTGCGAGGAACCGTCTAACACACATTGCAGTATGAGGGCAGGCATTATCATGCAACAGAAACCACTTGTCTGATGCAGCAAGATGGGGGCGAACACGACGAATGTGAGCCAGGAGGTGCTTCATATAACATGGCATTAAAATTCACCATTAACCATTTGACCTTCCGATACGTATTCTTTATGGATAATTCTCTGTGCGTCAAAAAAAGGTAATCAACATTGTCTTAACCTTTGATTTTTCTAAAGGAAGCTTTCTCGATTTTGGCAATGAGGGACTGTGCCACTCCATGCTTTGGCGTTTTGTCTGTGGATCATACGCAAAACACCACGTTTCATCTTCTGTGGTGATTGACTGTAAAAACATTCATCTTTATCTGCTGCATTGAGGAAGTCACCATAGAAGTCCATTCGCTGCTGTTTTTGTTCATCGCTTAAATCATGAGGGACAAATGTCGCACCAGTTTCCATTTACTCAAATCCTGCATCAGTGTTGTTTGGACGGTTTCACAAGGAAGATTCAATTCGTTTGCCATTAATCAGACAGACAAATGGCAATCTTGCAGCAATAACTTTGTAACTCTTTCAACATTTGTTGTCGTTCTGCTCGTCAACAGTCTTCCACTGCGATGCTCATCCTCCACGCTTTCATGACCTTTACAGAAATGTTTGAACCACTGAAATACTACCTTGCGAGATGAAGTTTCTTCGCCATACACACTTTGAAGCGTTTCGAAGGTTTCCGTAGCAGTTTTACCCATTTTAAAACAGAATTTCAGATTCGTTTTCTGCTCCATTATACAATGCACTAACACCTTTCATGTTTAAGTGACTGTACGAACAAACACGAAACAAGAAAATTTAAAAATGGCCGTGAACTTCATTGCATACCGAAGATCGTAATGCGCATTTGTCAGGTCGTTGGGCTGTTCTCATTTTGGAAAAGATCTGACTTTTTGGTCTCACCTTGTATTTAGCATTATTGTAACAGTAATTCTTCCCAGAACTTAATCAGTGTAAGCTTCTTGTATGCTATCAGATATTTTATACTTTCCACTTGAAATAGTTTCCAACCCATATTACAATTTCTGTGTGTATTGATAATGCAGTTCTATAAAATGTCATGTTTCTTGATGTTTCTCAATTTTGTTCGATGAGATTTAGAATTTTCTTGCATGTTTAACGATATGAATTCATCTTTGAAATGCCCAATCAATTCACTTACATTATTTGGTTAATCTCAGGAGCTTGTAATTATACGGTAAATCCCTCAGTTATGTAAGCAGTATGTAAGTACAGAGGGTATTTACTCACATTTAGAATGATTTCAATGAAGAATTAAAGGAAAGCATATGTTTTGGAGTAAAAACTTCTGGCAATAATTTATTACTTAAAATGAGCAATGTATTTAGTGACTTTTAAATTTATTCTGCTTTCAAAATGTCACATGTAAACAAACTAGTGATTGAAAGATATATTTTTACGTGTTCTGAAGAGAAACATTTCATAATTCAAGAATGTTGTAAAATGTAAGGTATTAAAATTTCGAAATGCAAAATTAGCAACATTATTAATCGGAAAGGGAAAAACTGCAATCATTACTTCTAATTGGAAAGAAGACTCCAAGTGAATACCTGAAAAAGGTATGTAGTTCTTTTCCTGTTGTTAATCATTTCTAACAAGAGAAAAGCCGCTAGTGCCGAAATCAATTGCAGATTCCTAAATTACATCTCTAGCAACAATAAATAAAATAATAAACCAAGATTTACACCTTAACAAAGCTAAAAAATATAATGCTCACCAGCTTTTACCAAGGCATGTGGCTCAGTGCAGATTTGTAGAACCATATATGAACATCATTTACCAATAGTTAAATGGAAATAATTGTCACCTTTGATGAAGCATGAGTTTACCTAAATGACTGCAACAAAAAATGATCTGTTTATTATTGAAATCAAACAAACAAATGTGCAAACCTGGTTCTGTCAATATAAAGAAAGTTTTAATAAGGGGTATAATTCAATTTATGATTGTTGCAGAGTTCTCTTACAATGGAAAATTAAAAATGAGAAGAGTGGAACAAAATGTTAAAAGTCAACTGAATGTACTATCAAGAGAAAGTTTTATGTCTGATATTTGTGGAAGAAATTTCATTTCTTTATTCCAGCGAATTTCAAAGGGTGAAACTTCATCAAGACAAAGCAACAAGTCATACTTCGAAAAGTACTACTGCATTCCTTAATAAAAAATTGAAGACTGATATAGGTATTGTGTATGTACCTTTTGAACATATTCCTGCAAAGTCTCCTAACATTTCACATGTGGACTATTGGGCTTTTGGTCTCTTGAAAAGAGCTGTTTCTAAGCATAAACCCACCACAATTGATGAACTCTTGATAGTAGTGGAACAGGAATGGAAATCAATATCCCTGGAAGTTTTATGAAAAGCCCTTCTATCATGGAAACCACGATGCAGACTTATACTCCAGAAGAAAGGCTATCATATCAAGCATTAAAAGAAATATTCTTTACATTTTAAACATTGATTAAATGGCCGTGAAGTTGTTCTAAAAATGTGTAAATACCCTCTGCAATTCAAATTTTATATAAGTTGAATTTGTAAATTGCTTATATGCAATTTCTTATGAAATAATAATTATATGTATAGTAATATAGTATATGTGTGTGTGTGTGTATGCGTGCATGTGTGTAATATATGTATATATTCTTTACACACTATTATATTATAAATGAACATCATTTGGTTTCATGTTTTGAATTCATTTTAAAGGTAAATAATGAACATTACTGGTGATGAATGAGGTTACCATTAATTAAACTAGCCACATAAATATTAAACATTTGACTAAACTAACTGCAGGAATGTTGTTTGAATGCAAGAAGTAGGGGTCTGAAAGAAAAGGAATTGTTATAAGTCCCTATTTGTAACTGATAAACTTCAGTTTGAATCCTAAGCTTTTTGCACGCTTATATGACTGAAAATTTAAGTAAGTTGCATGTTACATAAATCAAGAGATTACTGTACAAAAAATTAAATGTAAATATGCATTACTTATAACATAGGATACAAATATGATAAAAAATAAGTGGTCTATACTGGATTTAGAGAAAAAATGCAAAATGCTAATAATTTCATGTATAAGCTGTAACTCTTAGTTCTGCAAGATTGAACACATGTTGTCTAGCTAGGGTTATAATGAAATTGACAGTGAAAATATTGGCCAGTTATTTGGTGATGAAAATCAGTTTGTATATATTTAATTTTGCCCACCTCTATATATTCTGATTATTTTAACTGTACAAACATAGTCAATGAATGAAGAATATAGCTTAATAAATTTATATCTTTTTTTATTTCTTAAACTTTTAATTTTTTAATATAATTATTTGCAGATGGATGTTATCCTCCTGTTTTACCTTGTCTTCAACGATTACAACCAGTAAGAAATTATTTTATACTAGAAACTTTTTAATGACAAGTTGATGTTTTTGTCAGAAGTCAGAAATATTATGTAAATAACATTAATTAAAACTTAAACTATAAAATAAGGAATGTGACATAAGATTTTCTCTCTTTCAGAAGAAAATTGTCATAGTGCATAATTATTAAAATCTTTGATGAAAATTGTATTGAAATTTAATTTAGAATGTGTTGAAAAAAGTTTCATATGTGTTTATTGCTGCATCTGTTACATTATCTCTTTCTATCTTTGCATGTATGTAAGATTAGGAGCATATAAAATAAAATTCAAACTTTTAATTTATAAAAGTCCCTCAAGTCTCCGTTTTTAATTTGATATATCAATATTAAATCTTTCTAAAGTGCAGCATTTTAAAATTAATCCTTATTATATGGTTCTTTTATAATACTAATGATATATATATATATATATATATATATTATGCAATGGCAAAAGTAAAAGTAAAATTTTTTATCCATTTACAATAAAATGAAAATTTTAATTAAACCAATAGTAATAAAATAATACTACCTCTGTTTAGAAATGAACTAACTGATTTTACTGATATCTCTGTTGAGAAATTAACTAATTTCTTTATTTTCTATATAATATCAATATTCGCTTAATTTTTTTTAACATCAGGTGCACTGATCTCTGCACTTACATTGCTGCTTCAGTATGTGGGTTATGATTGAATAAAGATGATAGTGTCCAAATCCATGATAGTATATTTATTGAAAGAAAAAAGTCTTGTCATTCTTCTGTGTTAATAATTTACATAAAATGTCTGTTATTTCATACATATATATATGTGTGTGAGTGTATGTATATGTGTATGCATATAATTTTAAAAAATATATAATGGAGTAATTTCTAATCCCGATATTTTGATCATTATTTATAAACATATTTTATTATGCATATACTCTAAAATTTAATAATCTTCCCTGAATAAAATCTTAAAATTCTTTTCTAACTTTATTAAATCAAATTATTAAAATTCAAAGAACTACTACCATAAAATCTTAATCTGATATCTTCATAAAACAGTTCAATACAATAAGAAAAACAGCATTCCATGTCTAAATTTTGAAGTAATTTATATCATTCATATTTTTTATTCAATGATCATCAAAACTTTTTTGTGTTAATCAGTGAATAAATTAAATGGCACAATCAGAATTGTAGTTTTAAAACAGAAACACTGCATATAAAAATTTAAAAACCATTGCACATATTTTACTGAATTTCATTTTACTGAACATATATATGAATTTTGTTTACTTTTGTTAGGCAGCTACATAGAGAATAAATAGCATTCATTATTAATAATCTCAATTACTTTTTCATATCAAAACTAAGTATACAAAAATATCTCATGTACAAGATTTGAAAACACTTTTTGTAAATACAAATTAATATCTGTAATGCTTAAACACTTTGAGAATTATTAAAAAGATTCCAAGTAAGCTTTGAATCCTGGTGGTTAAGTGCATCTTTAACGCACTTGTTAAATCACAAAAGATGATAGAGCACATTTTTTCATTCTTAGATATTGGGCAGAACATGAGAAATGTTTCATTAGGCATGCAGGGAATAAAATTTATTTTTTCTAATTTTATTTATAGATATCCAAATTTAGAATAATATAATATTATAATTTTATTCATGACCTAGATTCACTCATTGTAATAGACTGGAAAAGATCTGTAATGCATTAGAGATGGTTTATTGCGTAGATGTAACTTGGAGAGGTTTTACTGCGTAGATGGAAGGATAACAGACAGTCATACATTCATATAATTCGATTACTGTATCAAGCAATTTTTAGACACATAATCTAATTTATATATCATTATGAGCACAATATGCAGCCCACATATATTTAACTTTAGCTGATCTTTAGACAGTGGATGATGCAGAAAAATGACTATGCATGCAAAAGAAGCATGAGATACAGGGTCAGAAAGATTTCAGTTTTAACTGAAATCTTTAATCTGATTGGTTATAACAATGCAAAAAAGAATGATGCAGATTAATTTTAAAATGATGCCCTTTAGATTGATATGTTATAAATACTGATTATTTTTATGTTTGAAAAGGAAACGTCCAAATTAAAATGAAGAATATAAGAGGTCTACTGCCAATTAAAATTAGAAGTTTATTGTCATATTTTTTATCTTACATGTGTAGGTAAACGCAAGTTGGTCGTCATAATTTCTTTTTCCTTGAAGTTATGGTATCCCCATAAAATACTACTTTATATGATGCTACTCTACCCTCTCAAATAATAAATCCTGGCCAGGAATTTATGGAGGATATAAAGGTACTTTCATCAAACTGTTATTCTCTGAATGGTTTTAGCCGAACTTGGCCTGTTAGTCATAACACTGGCAGTAGTACTGGAGCTCAATTGATAAGGAAGAAGGAAGTCTGGTACACAAACCATTTCCAAGACTAAAAAATTGGGAAGAAGTACCAAGATGTGTTAAGTTGTTAGATTACCTGTAGATTTTAAAGGATCACTCGGGACCTTTTTTTAATTCATATTTAGTGCAGTGATTGTTGCCAACTAAAGCTGTATTTTAACGAATAAAATTTCATATAACATATTAGATTAGCAATTTTTTTTTTTTTTTTTCCCTGTCGTAGAATTAAATTCTGCTAACTGATCCATTCATTCCCATTAAAATGTTACTGGGCGTGTGTTGCTACGTACTTAAGCAGAAGTTGCTGGTGATAGCTCAGATTTCTTTAATGATAACCGTCGATCGGTATGGTATTTCTTTGTTTCTTTATGCTTGTAATTCAGAAAAAAATATTTTTCTGTAAATTATGCTTTCAGTGGGCTTGATGAAAATATGCGCGCCATATTTGCGGATATTTTTTCTTTTTTGGTGCATCGAAAAAATCAAGTGTGCATCTTATTCGGTGGTGCATGATATTTGTGAGTATATGGTATATTATAATTAAATTATGTTAAATACTAAAACTATACCCTTCTAAAGTATTACAATGATGCAAAAGAAAATGTAAAGGACCTGTAAGAACAAGTTTAGAATTTAAGCAAAAGTGAAGACAAGGCCAAAAATAAAATAAAATAAAACCTTTATTTTACTTTATTTCAGTAATTATCAGTGATTCAGATCAATGTAGGAGATCATTTTGTGCAGCCATTTACAACTTGTTTTGATAGTTTAAAAACTGTTTGATGTCAGGAATGTTGGTCTAACCTATCATTTTTATTAGAATGGTAAATTGAATTATTTTTGTCCATCCCCTGATCAGAGCAAAAGTATTTCAATCTGAGTGTTCTAATGATTGACCATTTAACTTTGACTTCTTCAATTTGCTTACATTCTGAATTCTCAACTTTTTCTTTTTCATTTTTGCAAAATATTGAAATTTATAATTTTACTATAATTTAGCTGCTAAAGCACAGGGATTCTTTTGATTCAGATAATATTTATACTTTTAAGATTTCTTAATTCCTTTTTTGATGCAAGGCTATATATATATGTGTGTTCGTGTGTGTGAGAATGATGATGATAATTTAGTTCTTTGCAGAAACTTAATATTTGATGAGTGCTTGGCTGGGAAGAATGTAATTATTTTGCAATCATGAGTAGATTGAGGTTAGAAGATCACTGAAAATATCAATTACATAGCAGGAGATGCCGGGAACTTTTGAAGAATCACAAAATCACTTGATAATCTAAACATATTGCTACGAAATGTACAGGCGTGGTAAGATGGCTTCCCTGCTAAACAGTTTTAGAGTTGCCATATTTGGCAAGAAATTGCCCATTTGGCGACAAAATTGGCGATATACCATGGATGGTTGAAGAACCTTCTAGAATGAATTCTTACCGGTTTAGCCCAGAATGTTCTCGAACACAAGCTGAAAGTATATAAACCCTGCTGGTCTGCCTCATCTAGAGTGCGAGTTAGTTAGCATCCAGTTGATGTCTCGTCTAGCAAGTCGATCCCTGCGGAGTCGATCGAGTTGACAGCCGGGCAACGAGTGCCGAGTGGGTCGTCGAGTGCATCAAAGGAGTCTGTTAGTGTATCGCGGTTAATGCATCGTCGAGAGAGTGTGTTGAGCTCTGGGAACGACTGAACCGAAGAGTAGGGAGCTGTACTCATATGTCGTCGAGTGCATCAGGAGTAGTACCGTGGAGAGTATGTGGAGTTCCGAAAACGACCAATCAGGGTTGGGAGCTGTACTCCGGAAAGCAGAGTTGGGTGCTTTACAGGAAGCTGTCTCCACCGTTATTGCCTGACAGTGTGAAGGCTGTGTTGTTGATTGTTCCAGCGTGTTTATAGTAGATCTTCGACGACTGTAAAAAGTGTTATTGGAGCTGTCCTGACTAATATTGGCTAAATAAAGTGTGTTTCGATACTTTATCAAGTGTCGTTGTTATTCATTCCAAATCTACGAACCCCATACGAACGTGAAGGAAGAAAATAATGTAACAGCTGGTGTCACAGAAAGAAAGAAAAACGAACAACTGGTGTCAGAAGTGGGATTTGCGAGTGAATGCCAGTGACCCGCCTGCAGAGGAAAGCCATGGCAGAGAAAATGAAGACTTTGATGGACATTTTAGCTGAGATAAAAGCCGGATACGTTATGATGAGGGCTGAAATGAAAACCGGACTGGCTGAGATAAAAGCCGGATATGATGAGATAAAAGCTGGTTATAAAGAGATGACAGCTGAGATCAAAGCTGGACTGAAAGAGATGAAAGCGGGACTGGAAGATAAGAAAGCCTGGCGAGAAGAAATAAATGCTGGCCAAGAAAAGGTGCAAGAGCAACTCCAACAGGTGAAAGTCGAGCTTCCGGAAGAAACTGGAGCCATAAAAGAAAATGTGGAAATGAGAGAAGTAGCATCTGAAGAATCAAAGGATGAAAAAATGAAGGAAGTAGCTAAATAAACTGTCTGAGATAGATCAAGAAATGAAGGATGAAACATCAAACGGGATTAAAGAAAAAGAACGAAAACATTAAGAAATAAAAGACGCGAAAGAAGCTTTTGATTCTCTAGTGCCTGAAGGGGAAGTGGGAGAAAGTGAAAATGCGAGTGTTAAATTCGTCGAAAGTGATAGTGAAATTAAGAAGTCACAGTTAGCAAGAATTGAACTATCTGAAAATGCATGTGATGCAGAGAGGGAAGAAGCTGAGGTAGAGCTTACGCAGGGTGCACCAGTATTGCAAAAAGATTCTCCCATTTCACAAACTGAGTATGTGTCTCCTAATACAAGTTGTACAGACACGAATTTGATTTTAAGCAAGGATACTTGTGTTTGGGAAGAATTGGATTCTGTTCATGGCTCTAATGTAAACATCGGAAATGGTTTTCAGGAAATAGAGGTAAATCAGCATGTACCAGCTGCTGAAAATACCGAGATGAACTGTAAGCATGCTGCGAATGAACTAAAAAGTGGGAACAAACTGTTTCAGATCTTCCTGTGGATGAAAAAGCTGAAAGAACTGGATCTTCAGATTGTGATATGCAAAACATAAATGTGTCCGAGAACTGCAGTGGAAAAGTATTTGACCTGGGTATAACTTAATTAAAAGACTGAGAATGAAATTCGTTCTTAACTTTGATTTGTATAATTTAAAATTGTTATGTGCTTAATTTATGTATATAACTTGTACATAGTGTAAATATTTGTTTCTTTAGTTATGTTATTTGTTTTATTACATTTTTTTGTATCGAATTATGCTTCTGACCAAGGGTTGTACTGCCTGGGACGTGCAGTCTTTGGGAGGGGGCAGTGCTACGAAATGTACAGGCGCGGTAAGATGGCTTCCCCACAAAGCAGTTTTAGGGTCGCCATAAAATGGCAAGGGAAGGCAGGGTTGCCATATTTGGTGAGAAATTGCCCGTTTTGCGACAAAACGGGCAATTGGCGATATACCATGGATGGTTGGAGAACCTTCTGGAACGAATTCTTACCGGTTTAGCCCAGAATGTTCTCGAACACAAGCTGAAAGCTATATAAACCCTGCTGGTCTGCAGTCAGTTAGTGTGTGTGTGTGCCTCGTCTAGAGTGCGAGTTAGTATCGAGTTGGTGTTTCATCTAACAAGTCAATACCTGCGGAGTCGATCGAGTTGACAGCCAGGCAGTCAGTGCTGAGTGGGTCGTCGAGTGCACCGAAGGAGTCTGTTAGTGTATCACGGTTAGTGCATCATCAAGAGAGCGTGTTTAGCTCCAGGAACGACTAAAACGAAGAGTCGGGAGCTGTACTTGTGTGTTGTCGAAGTGCATTGCGAGTTGTAGCGTGGAGAGTCTGGAGAGTATGTGGAGTTCCGAGAACGGCCAAGCAGAGTCGGGAGCTGTACTCCGGAAAGCAGAGTCGGGTGCTTTGCAGGAAGCTGTCTCCACCGTTATTGCCCGACAGTGTGAAAGCTGTGTCGCTGATTGTTCCAGCATGTTTATAGTAATATCTTCAACGACTGTGAAAAGTGTTATTGGAGCTGCCCTGATTAAATAAAGTGCGTTTTGATACTTTATCAAGTGTCGTCGTTATTCACTGAAAATCTATGAATGTGAAGGAAGAAAATAACGTAACAACTGGTGTCAGGAAGAGAAAAATGTAACAATATTTTTATTACTGGTTGATGATTCTATTAAATGTCATGGCACAATAGGGGCAATCCACACCCCACAATTTACATTTTTAGTAATGAATAGAAGTAGCCAAGCATCCATTAGCTAGCAAGCATAGGCAGACAGAGTGTAGTTGAATTGAAGCAGTATTTATAGTAAAATTTTTCTTTAATCTAAATGGCTGAAAACTATACGTAATGCAGAAAGCTAAGATGACATAATGCAGAATTAGTTTTCGACTATGACACAGTTTCGAAAAAGTTATTACTAATTTTAGAAGATGGAGGGAGAAGTATGCAAACCAAAAGAGGAATTAAGGGGCTATTACTAATTTGAAGTATAATTCAATGTTACATATTTTTTATCTTATATATCCCCCCTTCAAAGAGAAAAGCCTTTTGAGAAGAAAGCATTAGTGTGTTAACAAAGGAAGAAAAATTTTGAAGGAAAAACAAATAAATGGCTTCTGGATGTAATTAAGAAATACTGGAACAAAGTATCATTTTGTAAATTAGAGTCTAATTTTAAAGTTCTTGAGGAAATATAACTTGAATATCACATAATAAATTTTAATAGTATTTTGAAAGTCTCTCACAAAAATGTGTTATGTTGAATATAAAATGAAAGTATTTCAATTATATATTCATGGAATTCTAATAAAATTACTACTTATTTATAAATTCTAAAATAAAATCACATGCTTTTATTGTAGAGCAATGTAATAATAGATATACAAAAACAAAGAAAATAAAATATAACAAAAAACTTTGATGAAAAGGGGCAGGTCCTCTACAAGTAAATTAGCATAACAACTTGCTAATGGTGGTGAGATGTATAAATACAACTGATATAAAATCTTCTGTTTCTTATATAAGGTAACTGGCCTTCAGCATTATATGTGGAAAAAAGTCAAAGTTTTTATTTACTTTTATGGCCATAAAATTCTTTATAATAAAAAGTATAACTTTATAGTACTTATAATAAAAAACAAATATATCAAAGTGTAAATTAAGAGTAATTAACTTTTATAATCAAGTTATATCATAGAAAATTAGTAAACATAATTTTACCTACAATAATAATTTTAAGAAAAACTTTTAATTAAAAAGGAAACCAGATTGAGAGAAAAAATCAAATTTGAAAGGATAATTGTCATAGTTAAATTTAGAATCTTCATAATTATTTAGAAAAGGCCTTTTGAAATTTTCCGCACAATATTATAAATGTAAATGTTATGAATACATGCATTAATAGTTGTACACAATCAAAAATTTTAGAACTGATTCTCATACCATTTAACATCATTTCAGGAAATCCACATTAACTAACTGATGTACAGTTAGTAAATAAAGTCTGCGTACATCAAGAAAAGTAATATCAAACCCAAATTTTAGGTGCAAGAAGTTTAGTTTCTTAAAGTTTTATTTTTTAAATATTTAGTTTCAATAAGGGACTTTGAAATTATTTAACTGTAATATTTTCATATTTAATAATTTATGCACACTAATTTTTAAAAGATAAGTGGCCAGAAATCAAAGCCAATAAAGTTTGCGTACAACGCAAAGGAGGCAGGTGATTTCTTATCTAACTTTTAAACTTCAAATTTGAGAATGCAAAGAAGGTTACACTTTCAAGGTCATTGACCTCCGAAGCAAATTTCACGTTGATTGGAAGTTGCTATTTCTATTTTCTTTGACGAAAATGACAACCAATAAAGAAATTCCTTTAGTTACGAGACAACTAATTATTAAATTGAGAGATGAAGATAAAACTCTTCGTTATATTGGAAAACCATTTTCTAGTGTGCAAAGAGTTATTCAAAACTATCTTGACACTGGTAGTCTTGCTGTAAAACCAAGATGTGGGAGACCGAAGAAGCTAACGCAGAGAGAAGAAAGAAAAATTCTTTTACGAATTAAACAAAATCCTAAACTTTCTGCTGCAAGCATTGCAAAAGACATTTTTTTTTAACTAGCAACAAGGAAATTTCTCCTGAAACTGTACGAAAAGTGCTGCGAAAGTCCGATTATCATGGACGCAAACCTAGGTCTATGCCATACATTTCCGAGACAAATAGAAAGAAAAGAATTGCTTTTGGCAAAACATATTTAAACTCTTCGCAGGACTTCTGGAACAATATAATTTGGTCAGATGAAAGTAAATTTATAATATTTAAAGTTAATGGTCACCCTATTGTATGGAGAAAACCAGGAACAGAACTGAATCTGAGAAATTTAAATCCAACTGGTCAAACATGGAGTTGGTGGTGTGATGGTATGGGGGTGTATGTCGTCAAAAGGAGTTGGAAATTTTTACATTATTGATAAAGTCATGGATAAGTATGTTTATCTGGATATTCTGAAGAAAAATCTACGAGACAGTGCTCGAAATTTAAAGCTTTCTAATACCTTTATTTTCCAACAAGACAACGACCCTAAACATACAGCTAAAATTGTCAAGGAATATCTCCTCTATCACACTCCAAGACAGTTGCCTACTCCTCCACAGTCACCAGACCTCAATCCAATTGAACATTTGTGGCGCAAAATTGGAGAAACGAATTTGAAAACACAATATTACATCGCGAAATAAGCTAATTAGTAAATTGCAGGAAGAATAAGCGAAATTTACGTCGGATGACACTGAAAAACTAGTTCAATCAATGCCCGGGATGTCTGCAAGCTGTTTTGAAGAATAAAGGATATCCTACAAAGTATTGAAGTAATGTAAAAAACTTATATTTTGCTTTTTTTTTTTTTTAAAGTGTACGCAGACTAATTGGAGGGAATTTCTGGGCTTTTTTGACAAAATATATTTTTGAAAAAATGTAAAAAGTATTACACTGATATTATTTACTTTTTATTTAAGCTTACAATTTTAGCTAATAGAAGAAAAAAAATGCAATGATTAAAATATGTTTTTCTATGCTTTAAGTGTTTTTTTAATTTAAAATTTAGTCTGTACACAGACTTTTGTGACTAACTGTATGAATTTTCACCAGTAGTTAATGGGTTGCTCCTGGCAATTACAGTAGACTCCCGATTATCCGCACCTGCCGCACATTTTTTTTTTTTTTTTTTTTTTTTTTTTTTTTTTTTTTACAAGCGTAAAACAAAGAAAATAAAAATGTTCACAAAACTGAGCGAAAAGTTAAATTTGCTAACATTGTGCTTATTTATGGCAAAAAAAATCCAGGGCTCTTGTGCCCGCTCCACCGCCCTCTCTCGTCTTAATCTTACTCACACGTCCACTTCTTCCCTTTCGCCATTGTTAGTTTAAGCCTGATAGTGTTTGCGAACCGGTCGGAGTTAATTTCTTATCTTTTATTGTGTTCAGTGCTTGTGCTTTTTGGTTTTGTGCTTTTCGTTACTGATTTAAAATGTCATGAAAATGAAAGAAAGTTGTGTTGATGATTGTGCAAAAACTAGAATTAACTTCCAAAGTAGCAAACGGCGCTACAAGGCAGCAGATGGAATTGGATTATGGAATCGCGGAAACAACAGTGCGTGACATTCTAAAGCAAAAAGACAAACTAGTGAACTTTGCATCAATGTCGGACAGTGCTTCCGCAATAAAACGCGAAAAACTATGAAGGGTTCTACCTTTGATGAGCTAGACACAGCATTGACAGAGTGGTTAGCTCAAGTTCGAAAAGAGGGTACTCCTGTAAATGCCCCTAGCGGCGAAGGCAAAATTCTTTTTTGAGTTGTTAGGCCTGAAAGGAGTTTTTGATGCGTCTTCTGGCTGGTTGACTCGTTTTAAGCAGCGACAAGGAATTCAAGAAATTAGACTTCATTGGGAGAAACTTAATGGTGACCAATAAGCAGCCGACGATTTCCACCATGAATTTGAAGAATTTGTTTTAAAAGAAGAGCTATCTTTTGAACAAATTTACAATGTCGACAAATCGGGACTTTTGTGGAAATGGCTTCCCACTCGCACTTTAGCATTTGAAAGTGAAAGTAAAGCGGCGGGTCATAAAAGTAGCAAGGAAATGATCACTATCATGTCTTGCAGTAACGCTACCGGTGGACATAAACTTATACGTGTTGTCATTGGAAAATTAAAAAAATAAAAAAGGAGATCTTTCAAAGGCACAAGGATAGAAAATTTGCCCTTTGATTACTTTAACCAAAAAAAAAAGAATGGATGAACCGAAACATTTTTCAAGATTGGTTCGAAAAAATCTTTGTTCTTCAAGTGCGTAAACATCTTAAATCGAAAAACCTGCCTGAAAAAGCTGTTCTACTGATCGACAACGCACCTTCTCACCCAGCAACAAGCATGCTAAAGTCTTCTGATAGACAAATTTTTGCAAAGTTTGTTCCCCCAAACACTGCGCTAATCCAACCCATGGACCAAGGAATCATTGCAACAATGAAGAGAACATACCAAACCAAGCTGCTAATGACCAAAATTGAAGAAGGTTATGATCTGAAAGCGTTTTGGAAACACTACACAATCTTGGACTGCATCTACGATATTGCATCTGCATGGGACTCTGTGAAACCGTCAACCCTCACAAAATCATGGAGAAAACTTATGCCTAATGCTAAAGCAAAAAACAACCTAACAACAACCCCTTTGAGTTGTGAAGAAGAGAATGAAGATGTAGACATGCCCACGGCAACTCTTGCCGATATCGTGAAAACAGTTCTGGGTGGTGAGAACGTCGATGCTGAAAACAAACGAGTGGTTGGAGTGTGAGTTCAATGAACCTGGCTTCAAACGCTTGACAGATGACGAAATTGTGAAGAAAGCAAGAGGAGAGACTAAGAATGAATGAAAGCAAAGAAGAGCCCACTGTGCAGATGCGGAAGACACACGAAGCGGCGGCCCAAAAGCGGCCGAGCGTCAAAGTCCCTTAACACTGGTAGTTCGGTCCGAGGTTCGAATTCCGCGAATGGGCTTGCTGCATGGGAATTTTCGGGGTTTTCCCCCATGTGTAACGTGTATACAAGCCAATTTCCCTTAGAAAGTCCTCCACGAAGGCATCCCTCCTTAGGCAGATAGCCCTCAAGGCTTTTCCATAATCACACACACATGAAGTGGCTTTGCAAAAAGTCGACAGACTGCAAGCTATTTGGAAGAACAAAACGATGCGGAGTTGGCCAAGAAACTTATGCTACAAAAAATGCAATCTCGGATCAAGAGAAAATGCTTCCAAAGCAAGAAGCAATGACTGATTTCTTCAAAAAGGTGTAGCTTTACAATTATGTTTTGTAATTACATAATACATTTCAGTATTAAAACAGTACATATGTATTAATTTTTCTGTGTATCCTTGACGCTTCTCATAAGTACAAAGCACTTTTCTGTTTTCAGTAACAAAATTCATTTTAGGTTAGTTTTGAGTGATATACTAAAATATTAAGTGTTAGTTAAACATTTTTTGCTGTTTATTATATGTTTTATTGTACATAAAATGATTTTTCGAAGTTGGAATAACTGTTTTCTCTTTTGCTACACCCATTTTTAGCTTTTTTCCGATTATCCGTGATTTTTGTTATCCGCAGCGGCTGCGCCACCCAAATCCGCGGCTAATCGGGAGTGTACTGTACTTTTTAAAAGGCCTATATTCCTTATTTAAAGGAAACTTGCTTTTTTAACTGCATTAAAACGTTCTATCTCAAAAATAATTATTATTATTAGCATTTTTTCAGTCTCTAAAACATATTTAGTACATTAATGAATGATCAAATTATCTATTTCATGACGAAGAAAAATATTTAGTGTAAACTATGATAACAACATTAAAAGTGCATTGCAAAATAACATTTAAAATACAAAATTCATGCATTCAAAACCATTAAGAAAAATATTGAACTGTTATGCTGTCATTTCTTGAACAGCAATTTCATATTTTTGTAATCCAGAAATTTTAAACAAAATTTAGATGTAAAAGTATAAAGTCTACAGCATATTTAATAATTTTGTCTCATTGGGAAATGAACCTGAGTAAGTTCAGACAAAGACAATCATTTTGTGTTTTCGAATGATGAAGTGCTATTAGGAAAAGTGAAAATGCAAATAGTTATTCTTTATCACATACTTGAAGCACATTAAACACAGATTGACGACCTTGAACAAACAGTGCTTAAGCATTAAATTACTTTAATGATTTAAAGCACACTTCCTTCCCCTCCTCCTAAATGCTGAAAATGTAACTGACAAAATCTCCTAAGCAGATTAGCTTTGAATTGACAGAGTAATGCTACATTTTATTTCACTGGAGTTGGAACTTTCAAACCTGCAGATAAGCAGGCACATTTATTTGAATTTTGTAGATATTTTATGGAAATCCAGTTGGGGAGTAAGTTTTCCAATGAGATGAATAACACCTTATCCAGTAGTGTCGACTAAACTGTTATGATAATTTAGTTCATTGCAGAAATTTGATATAAGATGACTTCTTGACTAGGGAAGACATTTAGCAGTTGCCAGTGGATTAAGGCCCGGAAATCACTGAAAATATCGATTATGTAGTAGAAGTTGCTGGGAACTTTTGAAGAATCACAAAATCACTTGATAATTGAAACATATCTTTATTACTGGTTGATTACTCTATTGAATAGCTCAGCACAATGGGGGCAATTCGCACCCTGCAATTGTCATTTCAACATATTACATTTTAAAAATGAATAGAAGCAACTGAGCTAGAGACATCCCTTAGCTAGTAAGCATAGGCAGAGAAAGAGAGAGCGTAATTGGACTGCAGCAGTAGCTATAGTAGAATTTTTCTTTAATCGGATTGCCTAAAAATTATATACAGTGCAGGAGGTTAAGGTGACATAATGTGGAATTAGTTTTCAGATATGATGCAGTTTCAAAAAAGTTATTACAATTTTTAGAATAGAAATGGAAACCAAAAGAGGAGTTAGAGGCTGTTGCTAATTTAATGTATAATTCAGAGTTACATATTTTTTATCTTGCACATATATAGCTTTGCATTCAGTTATTTGGGTATATTCCCTCTCTTAAGTTTGTCACTAAAAATGCACTCAGTTAAAGTAACTTTTCATATTATTATGTCAATTACAGTCAAAAGTCATTAATTCGGACACTCAAAATCCCGACCTCAAAGCTACAAACTTTCTGTGCATGCGTCGCGATGATGCATGCGCGTAAGACCTTTACGACTGCGCATGTGCAAAATACGTTTACGAATGCGCATTTAATGTATAATGGACGGTATAAGCTAAGCTAAAATTATTTAATTCAGTTAATGTTGCAGATTGTGTTGTTCCTTAATCTTCGAATTGGATTCGGCTTATTATTTTTCGCAGACTGTTAGAGCAGTTTTATAAAAGTAAGCTTGAACTTTTGATTATATCAAATAGAATTTTTGATATATATTTACTAATATGTAAAGGATCTACAAAGCGAAAGTATGTTTTGAAGTCCATTTAACAAAAAGTGGAATTGCTGCAAAAAATATATAAAAACATATCCTTTGTTTATCTAAACTTTGTTTATCTTTAACGCCGCAGCACGCAATGAATTGGAAGTTGATCTGTCAGCACTATCCTTATCTTCAGAGCAGATGTTTTTATTTTATTTGGCTTATAATTCCTTACTAAATGTAGTATTTCATCTGGTAAAATCCTAGTATACGGTGCAGCCTTGGCACGACTTTGAAAATTATCGCCAACACCAAAAATGACCTAAAGAACGTCTATATATATATATATACAATACACTATATACTATGTGTGTATATACATAGTATATACTATGTTTAACTATATATTTTCTTTGAATGACCCGTTAACTACTCAGCGCAATGTCCGTTTTTTACTGCTCATCATAAAGTTGCCAAAAGTAGCCAAATCCTGTGTCCACCGGATACTAGGATTAAACCATTTCATCTCGATGTACTCCGTCTTTGATATGATTTAAATCAAATTCCTTGTCATTATAATTCGCTTCCGATAGTGAAGAAAGTGACAGAGGTTATTGAAAACAAAAAAATTTCGATTGACAAATTAGTTGGTATTCTCGACACAGCAATTATAGGACTTGAACAGTGGAACTTTGTAACTGAACAAGAACTTATGTCTGTTTATAGAATTAAAGAGAATGTATTATCACATAAAATACAAAACAACTTAAACAACTTACATTGAAAGAAATGTTTAATAAAGTAAACAAATAAATATTAAGCTTTTTTTTTTTTTTTTTTTTTTTTTTTTTTTTTTTTTGGTAAATTTTGATACCCTTTAGATCATAATTGCTCTTTATTTCATAAATTACGGTTTCATATTTTTAATTTTATAATTTCTGCATGCCATCTTACCAGATTTAAACTGATGATCTATAATCCGGAAAAATCGATAATCCGGAATCGCCGAAGTCCCAACGAATCCGGATTAACGACTTTTGACTGTTGTAATTATATAATTGAGAAAATGTTCATAATATCAGTAACTGTGATTCGAACCCAAAATCTATACCTGAATAAAGAAGAGATATTTATATATTGATTAAATTTTGTATCTGAACTTGAAAAAAAAATTATATATTTGATTGCAGGATAAATTTCATGCAGAATCTGATGTTAGAACCTTGAAACGTTTTGAAGACTTGCCAAATTTTGAGTCAGAAAATGTTGAAAATCTTGGAGATCTTTTTATTGGTTTTTTGAAATACTTTGCTGTGGAATTCAAGTATGTAATTACATGGTTTGCTTTAATTTATTGTAAATTTTAGCCCCAAAATGCTATTAGGCTCGGAAATTAATTTTGTGTCATCTACTGTAGATGCATTTTTTCGCTTTTCATTTGAATCTATTGCGATTTGGTAAAATGTAAGATATTTATCTTTCAGAGGTAATCAGTCTGTTATTGATTACCAAATTAAGCTATTTAAAAGAAACAGATGCAGTATTTAATATTAGTTTTTTACATTTCATTCTGATATTTGAATAAAAATGTATTCAATTCATGATATAGTTAATTGAAGACATTAAATATTTATAGAGAATTACATATTTTTGACTCTTTAGATATGCAGAAGATATACAGCCATTCATGTTAATCTAAATGTATATTCATGTAGTATCCTATGAAATGTTTCATAATTTCTTTTGGGCCATCATTGTTAATAATCTCTACTAATATAAACTTTAAAAGAGCTCTTTTGAGAAACTGTTAAAATCTGAAGCCTTTCAGATTTTTTCCTCCCTTTCAAAAACATTTCTGTGAAATATATCTTTGTAGAATTCTTCAGCACATACTTCAGCTGTATCACCAAGGGTTTTTTTTTCTCTTCCAGTTACTACAAAAATGTGATGTCTGTTCGCTTAGGATCTGTTATACCAAAGGAAATTGCTATGATGAATCCATCTCCACGAAACAAAAAAGCCCATTGGAAACTTTTATGTATAGAAGGTATGGGAGTAATTTTTATAGCTCATTAAAATATTTGATACTTTCTGATTATTCGCACCCATATCCAAAAAATTGTCAGTTTTTGAGAACTGATTTTTTTTTTTTTTTTTTTTTTTTTTTTTTTTTTTTTTTTTTTTTTTTGCAAGCCACGACTCAAAACACAACAGACATCAAAAATTTCAGTGCATTAAGAATTATAGAATATAACAGTCAGTTAATAAAATTAAAAACTTCGAAAACACTCATGTAAAATTTTTTACCTCCCTTCTTTTGTTGTTTTTCTCATGTACCCAGTGATCTGTTTAAGCTTAAAAATACTTTTGCATGCGTACAGGTTCATAATAGATTGAGTACACATAGCACCGATTATAGGTTGATAAAATTTATTTTATCAAAAGAAGCACTTCAGTGTTTTGGAACTTCCCACAAAAATAGTTGTACAACTCATCACAGTATCACAGAGAACAATCAGTAATTGGACTTCAAACTGCTAAGAATATTTAACACAATGCAAGGAAAACTCATCTAAGGGGTGAAGCTAACCCACAGGTATCTCGGTACATCGACTCCCACTAAACTAACAATTGAAAGCAAATGCTGCCTCTAATCTTACATACCGTCTTTTTCTGAAAATAAGACATCCTCCGAAAATAAGCCCTATCGTGATTTTCGGAACTTTTTTGTAAAATAAGACATCCCCCGAAAATAAGCCCTAGTTAAAATAATGTGACAAAAAGAATCCGTTAAAAAATTCTGTTGATTTATTAAGTATAAGTAATAATACGTTTAGCTTTTCTAATACTCGTATTTCAGAGAAATATTTGAAACAAAATATTCCAAGAAATTAATTGTTTACCTCTACAGTTCGTTTCAAATTAATTCTTGGAATTTATCTTAACCGCAGTACAAGCAGTTGAACAAGCAGTTCACCATTTGCCCCGAGAGAGATATGTTCACAGGAAAGGCATCGTCATCCGTTAGCGTCGGCAGACTCTCCTCGGGGTGAAATTTGGGCCAATCGTAACCCCGAGACACATACGACGCAGCGACGATGGCTATTTTGCAAGACATGAGAGATTTGGACCAATGATTCAACAGGAAATGGATTTGAAGAAAATCAGAATATAATTCAGAATTTTATTTATGACGATGTTCCAGAAGAAGATGACATGACTTGAATTGAATAAATTTAAATTTCTGTATTCTGTGTAAAATAAATATTAAATAAAAATATATAAATATACTTTTATTTTTGCCCTCCCCTGAGAATAAGCCCTAGCGTGTATTTTGGACCAAATTTGATTGTTTATGAAATATTTGTTAGTTTGATACATTTATATTTACCGTATTGGCAACACCAAGTTCTCTCTTCTCTGTGTGCTAGCTATGGATGCCAATGTAATGTTGTGCACGTGTTGTTAAGTTTCAATAAAAAATGTGAAAAGATACGTTTCTTATTTTTTGACTTGCTTCTTCATATGATATTGATTTATTTAACATGGTAGCAGAGTGTGGTTTGTGAATATGAATGAAGAATTTAGTAGTTATAATTTGTTTTAAAAGTTACCGGTACTAGCGTAAAAATGGCATGTACAAGAAGCAGCGATATCGGCATACCGCTGTTTGATGGTTCAGACTATTTTAATTGGAAAGTGCGTATAATGAAATTTCTTCAATTTAAAAAGTGTAAAGATGTGGTTCAGCGAAAAGTCAGTGAAAATGATGACGTGGAAAAATGGGAAGAAAAGGATATCCAAGCTACAAATTACATTTATGGCGCCATAACAAACAAGCAATTGGAATATATTCACGAGTGTGAGACTGCATTTGATATAATTATGAAATTTGATGCAATGTATTTAAAAACTTCAACATCTCTACAAATTGTTTGTCGAAATAACTTAGAATGTGTTAAACTGAAAAATTATAATGATGTAAATATATTTTTCGATGATTTTGAGAAGTATGTGAACGAACTGAAACATGCCGGCGCCACCGTGACGGAACAAGAAAAATTGAACTATATGCTAAGAGCATTACCTTCAAATTACAGTCACATTGGTGACTTAGTAGATGTATTACCAGAGAAGGACAGAACAGTCGATTACCTAAAGAGCAAAATCAAATCAAAATTACTTGAAGAGAAAAATGGTTATGAAGATTGTGCACCAGCAGAAAAATCAAATGCGTTCAAAATTGAAACAAGCAAATTGGGCCCACAAGGGAATGTCTGTTATAACTGTGGAAAACCTGGTCACATTAAAAAGAATTGTTGGCATGTCCATCAAAGGAACTATCGTTGTAATGGCTCCACTAATTATCGCGGTCGAAGTTCTTCAAACAATCGAGGACGTAGTCGGGCTTTTAGTGGACATCGTGAACGTGGAGCATACTCTAACCAGAGAATAAACACTCATCAAGGCAATAGTTTTCACACCACTGTTATTAAAAGTAACATGACAAGTTCCAGTGCAAATACTGTGACGAATAAAAATGAAATCGATTGGTTACTGGATAGCGGATGCACAGACCACATTATAAACAGTGATGAATATTTCAAAGAGCAAGTCACTTTGAAGGATCCTATTCAAGTGAAAGTCGGTGACGGAAGGATTTTGAAAGCTACAAAGGTTGGCAATATAATAGTTTCTTTTCCTGTATATAACTCTGAATCTATTGTAACATTGAAGAATGTATTTTATGTAAAAGAAATGAAAGCAAATTTATTAAGCTATTCGAAGATTACTGATAATCATAAAATAGTTTCAAAAGAAAAGTTTTCTAAAATATATGATGTCAATGGTTCATTAGTAGCAGTAGCAAAGAAAGAAGAAATATTATATAAAGTAAAGAGTTATGTTAAAAATAGTAAAATATTTGCAAATTTGACCAACAATAAGTTAACGTTAAAAGAAAAATTGCACCGTTCATTTGGACATGTAAATTTTAAATATCTGGATATTATGTGCAAAGATCAGCTATTAGAAGGAATCCCTAAAGAAATAGAAACCGAATATATGAAGTGTGCCATATGTATTGAAAATAAAATGCGCAATTTACCATTCAAGAATAATAGAAGAAAAGCAGAAGATATTCTGGAGATTATACATACAGATGTAAATGGACCTCACAGAACAATTGGATGTAATGGTGAGAAATACTTTGTGAGTTTTATTGATGATTATAGCAAGTTGGCAAAAATTTATTGTATCAAATCTAAGGATCAAGTCTTTGATTGCTTAATTGAATATGTAAATGAAATTCAAAATTTAACAGGGAAGACTATCAAAGAACTAAGATGTGATAATGGTAGTGAATATATGAATAGCAAGATATACAAATTTGCAAGAGAAAAAGGTTTCAAGATAAAGTCATGCCCACCATATGTACACGAATTAAATGGTACTGCTGAGTGTTACAACAGAACTATAATGGATATGGCAAGATGTCTTTTAGCCGAAGCAAAAGTTGATAGACGTTACTGGCCTGAAGTAATTAAAGCTGCTGCTTATTTGAAAAACAGGACATTAACAAATACTATTGTAAAGAAGACACCATATGAAATATTTTTCAATAGGAAACCATCTGCTAATGAATTGAAATTATACGGAAGTAGAGTGTATGTAAGAATACCAGAAGAAAAGAGAAAGTCGAAGTGGGATAAAAAGGCTGAATTTGGAATTTTACTTGGGTATACAGAAGTTGGATATAGAGTTTTGATGAATAACAGAATAATAGTTTTCAGACATGTTGATATTATTGAAGAAGACATAATGTGTGTAGGTTGTGATGATGAAGATAAGAATGATGATACAAATAAGAAGAATGAACCTCAAGAAGTGTCGTGTGAATCAAGTAACGATAACTCCAAGGACAGTGTGATAAATGAAGATGAAACAAAAAGTGGAATGAGACCAAGAAGGCAAATCAAACCACCAGTTCGATTTCATGAAGAATTCGGGTACTACTGTGTTAGTGCAAATTTTTGTGATGCTACAGTTCCAGGTAACTTTGAGGACGCGACAACATGCAGTGAGGCTGGACATTGGAAAGAGGCAATGGACAGTGAAATGAACAGTCTTGTTAAAAATAACACTTGGACACTAGTGACTAAACCAGAGGATAAAGCAATTCTAGATGTGAAGTGGGTATTCAAAAGAAAACCAGGTAATGTTTTTAAAGCTAGATTAGTGGTTCGAGGTTTTCAGCAAAAAGATAGTATTGAGGACACTTACTCCCCTGTCATCAAGATGCAAACTTTAAAATTGTTACTTTCATATTCCTGTCAGTATAATTTAAATATTCATCAAATGGATGTTGAGACTGCCTTTTTAAATGGTTATATTGTGTCTGAGGTTTATGTTAAACAGCTACAAGGCTATGATGATAATTCGAATAGAGTGTATAAATTAAAGAAAGCACTATATGGGTTGAAAGAAAGCCCTCGTGCTTGGTATGAGTGCTTTAACGAGTATATTGAGAGTCTAGGATTTCATAGAAGTAAATATGATTATTGTCTTTATGTAAAATCTGAAAATGATGTATTTGTATATATTCTTTTATTTGTTGATGATTTGTTGATATGTTGCAGAGATACTCGGGTAATTAATGATATTAAGGAACAACTTCATAAAAAATTTAAAATGAAGGATTTAAGTAAAGTAAAAATCTACATTGGAATTGATATTGAATATGATAATGAGAAAAGTAATATCTTAACACTGAGTCAGGAAAATTATATTGAATCTTTAGCTAAACTGTATGGTATTAAAAATTCAAAGCTTTATGATACACCAATGGAGACTAATCTTAAACTAAGCCAATCTAATTTAAATCAAAATGTCAAATATAGAAATCTAATAGGAGCACTCTTGTATATTAGTCATGGTACTAGACCAGACATATCTTTCAGCGTAAATTATTTAAGTAGATTTCAAAATTGTTACGATGAGACACATTTCAAATATGCTTTGAGAGTTTTAAAGTATTTGTACTTAACAAAACATCTAAAATTAACCTATGGTAAAAATCTTAAAACTGATATTATGAATTGTTATGTTGATGCTGATTGGGCAGGTGATATTGTTGACAGAAAGTCAACTACTGGGTTTGTTATTGAATTATTTGGTAATCCAATTTACTGGAAATCCAAAAAGCAAAATTGTGTGACAAAATCTTCCACTTTTGCCGAATATATTGCTTTATCTGAGGCTGCAACAGAAATTAATTTCTTGAAAAATGTTGTGAATGATGTTTTTGCTGATATAACTCACCCCATTAAAATTTATGAAGATAATTCAGGAGCTTTGGCTATTGCTAATTATGGGAACTTCACTAAAAATTCAAAACACATAGAAGTTCAATATCACTATGTTCACGAAAATGTTCAAAATGGAGTAATTGAAATTGTAAAGATTGATTCAGAATCAAATATTGCAGATATCTTTACTAAGTCTTTAGGAAAGATTAAATTTATGAAATTTAGAGAAGGTTTGAAATTGAAATAAATTTTGTATACTGTTTATTTAAGTGATGTTTATTTAAATATATTTGCTTGAAATGAAATAGATTTTGGTAATGTCCTTATGTAAACTAAATTGTGTTTAACTTTGATTTTAACATTTAAGTTAATGAAAGAAACTTTTTTTAAAATAATTTGTGTTAAGTGTTGAATGTTATTGTTTATATCTATGCGTAATTGTAAATGGTAATAAAGATGAAAAGATTGCTTATATCTATGTTTGTTTGTAATTAGTAAATATAAATGTAAGGAGGCGTGTTAGTTTGGTACATTTATATTTACCGTATTGGCAACACCAAGTTCTCTCTTCTCTGTGTGTGAGCTATGGATGCCGATGTAATGTTGTGCACGTGTTGTTAAGTTTCAACAAAAAATGTGAAAAGATACGTTTTTTATTTTTCGACTTGCTTCTTCATATGATATCGATTTATTTAACAATATTACTTCATAGAATATGAGCTTTTGCCTTCTCTACTGTTAGGCAAAATACACTTTTTATGATTCCTTACCAGTGGCGGCTCGTGGCTAAAATTAGTGGGGGTCCAAAAAAATTTAACCTTTGTTTTAAAATTGTCTAAAAGGAAATAAACATGTATAAAAAGAAAATTTATTTTGAAACTTCATGAAATCTTACAAGAAAAAAAAATTAAACATTTCTTAATTACTTTAACCAAAATTGTTAGTTAAATCTTTGTCTATTCATTTAAAAATGAAATCCATTCTTCTTGTTTTAATTTGCACGACAAGATCAATAATTTTCTCCTTGATCTCTGGATGACAACTGAGGAAATTTTTCTTTATTGAAATCAATGCAAGTGCATTTAGTCTTTCCGAATTCCTAGTCCTTCTTAGAAAAGTTTTCATTCTTTTCAATGTTGAAAAACAGCATTCTGCATCTGATGTAGTCATGAAAACTCTCAAGAGAATTTTTTTGTCTGTTTCGTAATTTCACTAAGAACATCATCTAGATTATTTTTTTAGATAAATTTCTGTAGCTCGATTAATTTTCAGTATTCATGGATATCAGACCTACAATAGAATACTTCCAGTTCAGTTTCAAGCTTTTCTTTGTCAGTCATTAAATATGCTTCAGTGGTCTGTACAATTTCTTCTGTAGAGTGTTCATTCCTAAAACTAGCGAAGCATTTCTTGTTTAACAATTTAGCTGCTGCTAAGTGTTTAGTGGAAGAATATCTGTGCATTATATCAATACATAGTATAAAGTCACATATTTCCTTAGCTTCTGCCATCAGTGTCTTTCAAAAATTCTTACAGAACTTTGAGTTTCTTAGTTCTAAAATAGCAGTTTTGAAATTTGTTATATATTTTTTAACTTTAAACAACACACTAATTTCTCTGGATTGCATTTAGTTGTATATTATTTCAACATGAGGCATCTGATAAAAAAGCTCTAACCAAAATTTGAAATTATCATCATATAGGTTTTTTTTTTTTTAAATTCCTGTTGCTTTTGCAATAGTTTGATTTGCATTTGATGTTGATTGAATTTCAGTAAGGCAATTTTTAAAGGTTGCAAATTTTCATGAACTCTGTTTATGGTCCGTATGATGAAGTTCCACCTCGTGGAGGAATACCACACGCGTGGAGTAAAAAGAAATCACGTTTCTAACAACATGCCAGAATTTCAGCACTGCAAGAGCGACAGTGCTCTTCTCACATCTCGGCTCGCGTACTGTTTTCTGTGCGTGCATGCGCAGAACAGCCAAGCACCCCGTCGCTGGGACTGAGAAGCGCGCAGTTCCAAACAAAGAATTTCGTACCTTTTTCACAAAGTAGGGGATGGCAACTGACCTTAAGCTTACGGATTATGTATTGTAAAAGTATAAAGAAAGAATTAAAGACTAAAGGGCACACTATATTAGATATTAAAAATAATAATAAGTGGAAATAGGGGGTGCTGCAGTTCCACAGTGCTTATTACAAGCCGCCGCTGTTCCTTACAACAAAAATAAATGGCACTCACTACTACAAAAAGGAAAAAAAAAAAAAACCTAAAGACTGTCAAATCTGAAGGTGGAAATCAATGCTCACCTGCTGCAGATGTGCATACTCGGGTTGACATATAAATATATTTTGGCAACATCATGGGTTGCCTATTTTTGCAATGTGGCATGTTGCTTGGTGAATACTCTTCAGATTGATGGCAGGCAGTCAGAAAATACCAAATGTTTTAACCAACAGAATATATGAATTTATCTGAAATAATATTTGTGTATATTTAATTAAGCCTTAATGTCCAACTGATAAAAAAACAAAGTTTGTTTGTTTAAAAGAAACATTATTAAATGATCTGTTTACTGTCAAAACTGCTTAGAGTATAAGTATTCAAGAAAAGGGAGTATGCAGTATTGATTTATTTAAGTGCATAGAAATGGGGGGGGATAAAAATCCATAATAACTAAAAAAATTTGTTAAAAGAAATGAATAAATGGATATGAATGTAATTTATATAAAAATGAATTGCAAAGACAAGGCATAATTTTGATGAAAAAGTAAAAATTGGATCTAACCTTCCTAAAAAATGACCTAGTGTCATATTGATAATAGCAATCAGGATCAGAATAATACTGAAGTAAATAAAGTCCCTTATAAGAAATCTGTTATATGTCATATCTGTTCATGATATCTGCCAATATGATAAGCTATGTAATATCTTTTCAGTGGTATTCTGATTTAGGACAGTTGATGTGGAACTGTACACTGCCCATGTAAAAATTTGAGCTACCATAATTTTGTATAGATAAGCCATCCTGGCATATATGTTCCACACAGGATGATTGACTTTAAAAAAATATAAGTTAGTCAAATAAGCTACACCACCATATACACCACAGCAGAGCATTCTGAAACATGGAACTCAATATCAATTTATTCAGTAATCCCCTTCTATGTTGATGAATCATTCATAACATTTTATAACATTTAAAAACAACATAATATAAACTGTAATTAAATAAAAAGTAAATGATTTTACTTTGTACTTGCCAGAACAAACGGATTTCTAATAGATGTTATTTTTACATTTTCTACAAACTTTGTATTTAATTGTAAACTACCATATTGTGAAAAAGAATACATAAATTACATAATCTAACAGAATTTTTATAATTAAAATAAACTACATGTATTTATATAAAACCTTCAAAATTCAACTTCGTAATGTCTGAATTGAAAGCTTAACAAATAATCATCAAAGTCATTTTCATCATTCTGTTCTAAACCACTTTCAGTGTCACTATCTTTATTTATTTTTTGTGATGATTTTTAATTTAATGAAAGATGATATGATCGTGCAGTTCAGACAGATTGTTGTGCTTTACAACCCACAAGGCAAAGTCTTCATACAAAGCTTCTCTCACCTGTCTGAGATTGTCAGCAGCGTGAAATTGATAAACATATTTCAGAATGATTAGAGAATCAAAGGATATGCCTTTATCCATTTTTTGCAGCAATTCCACTTTTTGTTTGATGGACATCAAAACATGCTTCGGCTTTGTAGATCCTTTGGCAGCTCCAGCATCGGAAATTCTATTTGACATAATCGAAAGTTAAAAGCTTACTTTTATAAAATTGCTCTAACAGTCTGCAAAAAATAATAAGCCGGATGCAATTCAAAGATTAAGGAACAACACAATCTTCAACATTAACTGAAATAGATAATTAGATAATTTTAGCTTAGCTTATACCGTCCGTTCTACATTAAACGCGCATGCGTAAACGTATTATGCGCATGCGTAAAAGCATCATGCATTGACGCATGTGCAGAAAGTTTGTAGCTTTGAGGTCCAGATTATAGATAATTCCGGATTGCGTCTGGATTAACGACTTTTGACTGTATTTACCCTCTTTTCAAATTTTGTTCTTTAATTTTCGTAGATGTGTACTCCAAAAAGCTTTTTCAAGCCAATCTACAGGAAGCTTCTGGTTAACTGTTGTTTTAATTTTGACAGATAATTTCTTTCACTTTATGAACCTGAAAACAAAAATTAGGTCTTCCAACAAAGTTTTTAAGGGCCATTTATTGAGCTGTTACTTTTGCTTTAAGGCAAATTCTAACTATTGATATTTATAAGCCTTTTTTTTTTTTTTTTTTTTTTTTTTTTACCTGCTCTATTGTCCATTTCTCGAAATTGTTTTACAAAACAGGTCAAGCTATGACACCAGTCCAACAAGATCTGTACTTCTTAGACATTTTCTCTAATGCTTCTTGTTAAGAGTGCTTGTTTCATTGCTGAATGCATGTAACTTGGAATTCTCTAGTTGCAGCCTGATTTCCAGTTTCTCATGCTTTTTTCACTGCCAGAAGCTTAAAAGCAGCTGTATAACTCCTTCTTTGAACCATACTACTAATTTGTGAGCGCAAATGATAAAGTAAACAATAAGCCACAAAGCAGTGAGACACATGTAAGAATAAACACAAAATTCGGTGAAATAAAAGTCCTGTGAAACTTAACCCTTTGACACGCGGTGGTCGCGCCTTGAAACCACCAATTTTCAAATTTTTTTCTCCTCTTCTTTCCGAAATTTTTGAGTGAAAATCAATTGATTACTGATCTTTTACCTCTAAATAACACAAAATGACTGCAGAATTATAAATGTTTTATGTCTTAGTACTTCAAATCGGATGCCTTTTAAAATTCGTTTTCAATGAGACAAAATAACTTCCTTTTATTAATATAAACAACTTTAAATTTCAAAAGTTATTCATCGCACATCATGATTTCTATCATAAACAATAAAAAATAGCAATAATTAAACAGCATATATAAAAAAAAAAAACTCTATATGTATGGCATTTGCTTTGTGGTTTCAGGGTGCGACCACTGCCCCTCTAGAGCATTGAGACACAATGAGGCTTGGTGGTTGCACCTTGAAACCACTGCTCTTCACAATGGCGTATGCTTGCTTCTCAAATAGGAAAGTTTATTTTTACCCGGATATAGATAAGGGGTTTTGAAATCACAGAGTTATTTTATTACTAAACAATACATGCACCTGCCCAGTTAAAAGGTCTTTCTTTTCCAGAGACTTTTCTCTGACCTCAGCACACTTGCTCCCCAAGCTAGTATTGTGATTTTATAAATTATTTCCTGTGGTTTAAATTTAATGTAAATATACTTTGCTGTAATTAAAAATAGAAATCGTGTAAAGTTTTAATTAAATTAAACAAATTTTCTGAATATTTTGAGACAAAATACGAATAAAATAAGTATGAGTGGGAAACAGATGATCCGTACCAAAGCAAAAAGACCAAGCCCCCCCCCCTCCCCATTAACATAAAAAAACCATAAATGTCATGTGCCAGATGAAAAGAAACTAAATAACGCTGGACATATATTGAAATTTGGATCCAATCATTGTACATTTGTAGCACTACGAAGAAACATCATAGAAGATATATGTGCGAAACATGCAATGTACCAAAAAGACAAAACATGCTTTGAACAGTGTCACAGAAAATATTTTTTCTTTGAAATTAAAAAAAAAAAAAAAAAAAAAAACACTGAGTCTTTTTTTATCCTTATTTTACTGAGTTTTTTTTAAATCCATGTAGCAAAACGTCCTTATTATGTAGGTACTTTCACTGTTATAGAAAAATTGCTTAAATGTTTTTTTTTAATTTTTTCAGATGATTTAGTTTGTAAAATAATGTAAAATATATATATTATGTAATTCTTACATGCATTTTTTTTAATTCGTAAATTTCGTCATTTATTAGAAATGCACACGAAAAAAGGTAAGTTTTTTTTTTTTCCTACTACCTAGGTAAGTTGGAAAGTTTCAAAGTCCTAGACGTGCAGTGGTTTCACAGTGTGATCACCACCCACGAAACAATGGGCAAAAGTAGATTTTTTTTAATTCATATATTATTTGTCTCTAGGATCATAATATCCAATTTGTAGAGTTTTTAGTTTAAAAAATTATAAAAATAATATTGCGTGCACCCAAAGGGTTAAAAAGAAGATGAGGATCAGAAAGCACAGATAAAACCACAGAGTTCAGCAGAAAGTACATGCATTGCAATGTCTTTACGCCAAGTACACCCTGTTGCAGTTAGGTGTGTTTCACATGAATTCAAACTTGCTACGCTGGCTTACCGCAATCTGAGCGCTCGTATCAGGCTAAAACGTTGCAGTGAATTCTACATTAACTGTTTCACTTGCACTTAACAGTCTAAACTATTGAAGTTCTAAAAACAAAGTAAAATTCCTGTAGCTACGCCACAGACCTAATTTTCAATTTTTAAACAACATATTAAGTCATGAGTGTAAATGAATTTACGGTAAATGTTTACCACCCACTTCCCCTTAAAAGAAAACATTCTTGCAATTCATATCTTTCCAAACTTTTGTCAAATATCCTGTAGTTGCTAAGAATTAACTTATTTTGTACATAAATAAATAATACACATTAATATTTATTTTGTTATTTATAAAACTATATAACTATTAAATTAATGTAAAAGCATTTGTGCAGTTCTTAAAAGTGCTTAATTTTCTTCTGTTATCTCTGTCTCTTTTTTATAATTTCCTTTTACTTTTGTCATTATATGCTGCACATTTGACTTTTATTAGATATTTATAGAGTTCTAAAAATTCTCTTTTGATGTGATGAAATTTTTATTTAATTATTACTATTTTTAGTTGAGAAATTTAGTGTTGCAGTATTTAAGATATATATTATGTAATGGATTATTATGAATAATTTTAATTCTTTTTTATGAGAATTAATTTAATTTATGAGAATATTATTGAAAATTTATGCATATATTTATGTTTAGTTATATTCTGTTTTTACATACATTATGTATTCTTTAATAATATGTTAATAATATAATATGCTATGTATTATTTTCATATACAGTCAAAAGTCGTTAATTCGGACACCCATAATCCGGAATGATTATGGGTGTTTACGCATGCGCATAATACATTTACGCGTGCGCGTTTAATGTATAACGGACGGTATAAGCTAAAATTATCTAATTATCTATTTCAGTTAATGTTGCAGATAGCGTTGTTCCTTAATCTTCGAAATGGATCCGGCTTATTATTTTTTAAAGACTGTTAGAGCAATTTTATAAAAGTAAGCTTGAACTTTCGATTATGTCAAATAGAATTCCCGATGCTGGAGCTCCCAAAGGATCTGCAAAGCGAAAGTATGTTTTGATGTCCATCAAACAAAAAGTGGAATTGCTTCAAAAAAATGGATAAAGGCATATCCTTTGTTTCTCTAACCATTCCAAAATCTGTTTATCAATTTCGCGCTGCTCTTCGGCGGGGGGGGGGGGAGAAGCCGCGGCGCGCAATGAATTGGAAGTTGATCTGTCAGCACTATCCTTATCTTCAGACCAGATGTTTTTATTTTATTTGGCTTATAATTCCTTACTAAATGCAGTATTTCATCTCGATGTACTCCGTCTTTGATAAGATTTAAATAAAATTTCTCGTCATTATAATTCGCTTCCGATAGTGAAGAAAGTGACGCAGAGGTTATTGAAAACGAAAAAATTTCGATTGACAAATTAGTCGGTATTCTCGACACAGCAATTATAGGACATGAACAGCGGAACTTTGTAACTGAACAAGAAATTATGTCTGATTATAGAATTAAACAGAAAGTATTATCACATAAAAGGAAGCAACTTAAACAACTTACATTGAAAGAAATGTTTAACCCCTTAAGCGTATATATACGCCTTGCTCAGCCGATGCGTTAACTTTGCGAATAATTTTAGGTGTAGCAGCGCAAAGCAAATGATAGCAGTTTGGAAGGACGTATATATACGCCTGGGGCAGTTAACGCATCGGCTGAGCAAGGCGTATATATACGCCCACGGCAGTTAAGGGGTTAATAAAGTAAACAAATAAATATTAAGCTTTTTTTTTTTTTTTTTTTTTTTTTTTTTTTTTTTTTTGTAAATTTTGATACCCTTTAGATCATAATTGCTCTTTATTTCATAAATTACAGTTTCATATTTGTAATTTTAGAATTTCTGCATGCCATCTTACCAGATTTAAACTGATGATCTATAATCCGGAATCGCCGAAGTCCCTACGAGTCCGGATTAACAACTTTTGACTGTATATATATATTTTTTTTCATACATTTTATATAATTATTTTGTTTAAATTTTTTGCCACTTTCTGTATTTTATGTATCTTGTTATAAGCCTTGTAATTCTGATTTGATGTATTTTTTATTGTAAAGATAGCTCAGACAGATCCAAAGATATGTACAAAATCTCTCTATAAGCCTTTGTGACATATGCCAATTTTTTGCCTACAGCAATGCTATGAAAATTTCTGGAAAACATTTTTTGATAACTTTAGGAGCAATTTTTTTCTAAACTTCCTGAAATGCTTGGGCAGTTCTATAAATAGAGCTGTGCTGGAAGTGGTAGTGAGCTTAATCATAGAGTTAGGGGCATGTGATTTTATTCAGTTACTGCTTTAGGCTTTGCATTGTGACTGATTTTGCATCACTTCTCCTTAAACTGGTTATGGTTGTCTGCTTTACTATATGAACTATTATTTATTTCAATAAAGAGTAAAATTCTCTTTGTTAATATAACATAGATATTAAGGAGACACAGTCAAAGAGGAAACATAGTCTGCAACAGGATTCTTACCTTTTATCCCACTGACCGTGAAACTGTTCCCAAATAGCATGATTTAGCATCAGTTATAGATATGCGTGACTTAACTTTTGTCATGTAAAGTACAGCAATCTGTTGAAAAGCATACTTTGCTTTTCAAAAATAATTAACTTATTTAAAACAAAGCTAATGTTTATTTTACTCATAAATTAAAGCAATTAGCCTGCAAAAGCAACCTTTATATTAAAACCAAAGTAAAACAGAAAGTGAGTGGACCCGAGTTCACTGACTCCGTCGTATAAATACATCACAACATATCGTCAGCAGGAATCACATTAATGTACTGCTGACTGGCCTCTGATCAAATTTGCATAAGGGAAACAAAACAAAACATTAAGCCAACAGTAACAGTGCAATACTTTCATAACATCTGCCCTTTTGTTTGATGCAACCCTGAATGATTCTCGATAAGCCGCTTTTTGTTTTTATGAACAAAGATATAAATTAACTATTATTGCTGTATCATTTACTATACATTTTGAAAGAACTTATTAAAATCTGCGACATGCCATTCCATTCACCTCAGCATGACAGAGATGCTACTATTTAGCTGTGATCAAATCTTTTCCCATTCTGTCATCAAATGGTCCTTGATGGATGCAAGTATGAACCCTTTATGTTCTCTTCCTCACCAGAAGAAACTTCCCCGTGGGCTTCCTGTTGGTTACTTTTCAAGCAGGGTGTGCAGTTCTTCAGTGCTTAAGTAACATTAAGAAATATAATTATGATAAATTAGCGTTATTGAAATTATAATAATAATTGTTTTATTTTTATTGACATTTATTAAAATATTTTAGTCATAATTCATGTATATTTCAGATTTATTTATTTAATTTTATTAATTTTTTAATTACATTTTTTAATTTATTATTTTCAGAACCATTTGATCTGACAAATACAGCTCGAGCTGTATTTATAAGTGAAGCATTTCATCATGTGAGACAAGTGTTTATTAATAGTTGGAATTGTATAAAGAATAATCCAGATCTGGATAGTATATTAAATTAAACTGAACTTTTTGAAGCCAGTATCAAATCTGCTGTATATACTTAAATGAAGAAAGTATTTTTATATACATATGTTTTTGAAAATAAAATGTTTTATTGAATTTGTTTATCTGTAGATGAATTTTGGGTTGATGTGCAATAATTCTTTAAAGTAAATTTAACAATTACTAGACTCATTTATTCAAAATTCAGTATTGCATCAAGAAATCTGTTAGCAAGCCTTTTTTGCTTCTCTTGGTCAATATACAGCATGTGACATAATTATAAAGTACAGCGCAATGTATGGTTAATATTTACCATAATTTCTGGAAGAAAGGTCGCATCAGCGTAAACGGCGCACTTGAGAAAAATGGTGAGAAGAAATTAAAATTACACAGAAACGCCGCAATAGATAAATTGGTGTGACATCGTAGTGGGCCGTATAGATGCAAAATCTCAACCTAAGTCCTGATATATGACATATCAGTTAAGAAAAATGCATGAAAGGAAACCATAACTCAAAAATAAATTAAAGGTAAGAAATGTTGAAAATATATTTACATTCATGTATATACTAAGAACTAAACATGTATATACCCACTAAAGAAGTCCATAGTTGTAATACTCAGACTATATTATAAAAAATGTTGCAAAAACGAAATATTAAATTTGAATGACAAAAGGAAATTTTAAATTTTACTTACAAAAGGAATTACAGCAAACTATACATTATACGCAGCCATCAAAATCTGATTCTTCACTATCTGAATTAAAAAGATTTAGTAAATCCTGATCTAAGTTCAAGTCTTCCAGATCGTCACATTTATCCTCTTGGTTTACAGTCTCTTTATCTAAGGATATAATTTCAGCTTCTTTGAACACTGCTATTATTGACGATATTTTTACCGATTTCCACGCACTTCCTACCCACTGTGCAACTTCTTCATAAGATGCTCTACACATTTTACCACTTTTGGTATACATATACAATTCTTCACTCATATAACACTCCCACTGCTTCGGACTTCAGCTTTGAAGGATTTATTACCTGACAAATCTAATGGTTGTAAGATTTTTGCCAAACCATCAGGAATTATTGCTACGGTCGTAGACAATTTTTGACATCTGGTTTTTACTGGCTCAAGTAAATGAGCATGCATAGAATGTTGGAAAAAAGATGCCTTATGGCACTGTCAAACATTTTGTAGCCACTCGTGCATGATTGTTTCGCTTATCCAGCCATTCTTGTTTACACAAATAATTACGTCATTAGGAAAAATCTCCTTTCGGAATAGTCTTTCGTTTAAAAATGATCATTGGCTTTAGCTTGTCACCGTTTGTGGCACAAGCTAACACACATGTAAATGACATTCTTTCATGCCGCGTCGTAAGCACAGATATGGTTTTTGCACCAGTTTCATCAACAGTTCTGTTTGCAGGAGAGTCCAAAGCTAACGGCGTTTCATCCATATTTATTATCTGTGACCGAAGAATTTTTTTTTTTTTTTTTTTTTTTTTTGTCAATAATATCTGTCACATATTTTAGAAAAGATGCCTTTTTATCCTGCCAGTCCATTGGTAATTGTTGCCCGACTGTTTTTTTAGTATGCACAGAAATATTTTTTCTTTTCATTTATCTGCTAGACCAGCAAGGCCCTCCTTTGAAATCATTTATGTTCATTTGTTTTGCTATAAATTTTGCTTGTAAGCAAATTTTTACAGTTGAAATTGTCATTCCCTTTCCTTGTTGCTCCTTTATCCAGTTTGCAAGGTCGTCCTCTAAATTTGGCCACCTTACAGTACCACTTCTTTTGGCTTGTTTCTCTTGTGGCATATTTTTAAGAAGTTCTTTTTCAGTTCTCCAATGTCGAATACATCTCTCGTCCATTTCAAACTCTCGAGCTGCTGCTCTATTTCCAATTTGTTCAGCACATGAAATTACATTAAGCTTAAAACCAGCAGTATAGCTTCTGTGTTGTTTAAGTGCTATTTTCAAAAATTTCCGCTTCCTTCTTACTTAAAAACTATCCGACAAGTACTTGTACCCAAACTGATGGGATCTGTATCTGGTAGAATGCCAAGAAAAATCGATTCATGCTGAAGGGGGAATACGTCAGAGTTCGTCATTGCGAGGCAGGTGCAGTCGTGTCTGCCTTTGAAAAAAATTGCAGAAAAGGTGGGTGGGGAGAGGATGGGTCGTGGAAGATTCATCGAGTGGCAGAGGAGAGAGACTATTCAAACTGATGAGAATGTTGATTTGAAAGAAGGAAGAATGTTATTGTTCTGAGATCCCGTTTAGAGTGAATATGGCATGTAGGTCCGTTCAAGGGAAAGAATGTAAACAAAGTAACGTTCGCAAAAAAGCAACTGAGTTGTGTTTTGTGTGGGAACAACACCAGTCTATGTACAATGACCATCATAGGAAATATTTTATTTTTAGTGCACCTTAATGCCGCACCTGCTGAAAATTTAAGTTTTAAGGCCTGCCACATGAGGACACTTGCGACGTAGTTGATGCAACTTTTTTGACGCCGGTGTAAATTCACGTGACGCAGAAGACGTAAAACTGAGTACGCTCCTGTTCAGCTTTTTCGCACGCGACACGTTCGTATAGGCAATAGCCGACCGAGTTCTTATCACGTGTCATAATCAGAAAACCTTCTTGCTTACCCGTTTCAATATGGTGTCAGAACCACATAGAGATGAGTTTTTCCTTAGAAATATCATATATGTATACAGCAATAAAATTATCAGCATTGTTCATGCCATCTTCAGATTTCTCAAACCGTATATATTGCTATAAATTTAAAATTCTTATTAAAGGGGAAAACTGTATATTTATAAAGCAATGATCCTACCAGTATATCCATATGCTTTACCTATTTATAACACCGTAAGTAATAGGAACCTAAATAAATTACAGTTTCTACAAAATCAAAGTTTCTGCCTTACAAAATTCTCCTTAATTATTATAAATATTGGCTACATCATGTGTTATAAAAAGCTCTATAAATATCCCAATATTAAATACACCAAAAACTAACTTCAGCAATATAACAACTTCTAAAATAAAGCAGTTGACTGTGAAAGATTATTCAATAAAATACAATTACGAAATTTTGGAGGAAAGTTACAACTTGTGTCATACAGCAATCATTGATTGAAGTTTAATTAAATTACCTTTGCAGCGACTTCTACTTGTTACATTATTTTTCACAAACACTGGTATCACAGATAGCTGAGTGGTCAGTGCGCTGTCTTGCAAATGGAAAGGTGGCGAGTTCGAACCTCACCCGTAGACAGTATATAATTCACTTAGCTTTTCTCATTTTGAAACGTGTTTCTTATATTTAATCATGAATCATTATATTCTTATTTTACCTATTATTATTGTTTTCATTTCTTATTTTATTCATTATTATTATTGTTTTTAATTTAGTTTAAAAATGTGCATTGCAAATAGAAATCCTTATGTAATAATATGTCCGCACCTCTTTATCATATATCATCTATAAATTCTCTCTTTATTTTTATTTTATTGCATATTTTATCATGCACATAATTTCTCATAAACTGTCCAAAGTTTGAACCTCATTCTAATTTCAAAAATAAATAAAAAGAAAAACAAAAGACCAAGGGAGAGGGATTTCATACAATATAGAATCTGCAAGTCTGTCAAACTGGTCGATATTCATCCTGAAGTAATTAAAAAACAAGTAATATACAAAACAAAAAAAAAAAAGAATCAATTCCTACTTAGATCCATAAAGAAAAATTAAAAAAATACAAAAATAAATAAATAAAAATACAAACAGAATTCTTTAAAATTAAAAATTTTAATATGTGAAAAAACTGTATTAACATCAAGTGCCATTCACTACAAGTTTAAAAAGTTGTATTTGAACTTGAGTGAATGAATAAAAAGCATTTTATGTACAGAATTTGAACAAGGTATAGGGAGAGTCTGAGCTAATAGTAGGAATTTAGTAATTCCGGATATTCATTTCGCAAACGAGGCAGTAAAAAAAAAAACTGAACAAGTCGCTCTAAATTAATCTTTCGGACCCATTTTTTGCGGTTTTGCCTCTGCTTAATAATTGCACTTAATAGTAAAGTTTAAGGTATAAAAAAATCATCTGATTCGGACAACTTGCCGCAAACATACAGAAGCACAGCGAAATAGTAAGATACAGCTCTGTTGACGCTATATTACAGCGTCACGTGATTTTTGCGCAAAATAATTCTATTGGTTAAACGCACTCTTTGCAAGCGTACTCTTTTGGACGCTTTTACGATGGTAACGTAAAAGCGCGTTCGTCAGCTACGTTTCGAGCGTACTCGTTTGGACGCTTTTACGATGGTAACGTAAAAGCGCGTTCGTCAGCTACGTTTCGAGCGTACTCGTGTGGACGGGCCTTTAAAAACGAAATTACGGTAGTATTTCTTCAACTCTAAGACACATGCCTTAATTTCTATTCTGTTACCAGAAAAAAAGACTTACTTATTCTGAGAAAATAAGGTGAAGAAATTAAGCATTAAATTACATCTAGGAAATATTTGTTTTCAGTAATTGACTTAATAATTTATGAACAATACTACTATTCATAATTTAGTAACTTTGAAAACTTGTAATTTCAAAAAAAACTAGTACCTTTGAAAAATCTTTGATTCCAAAACATATCTCATTTTTCATAACTTTCATTTTGTACAAAAAGAAGCTTCATAAGATTTAAAAAAAAAAAAAAAAAGTCTTACTCTGGTATTTTTCCCCACTGTACTTATGTAATGTGATGAAATTCCAGAAAAGATTTAGGAATTACTCTAGAAATTTTTAAAATACACTTTAGACAAAAATACACTGTGACAGGGAAGATGTTACACAATGAATAGACTCAAAAACATGTCATACAGGCAATGCTTCAATGACTTATAATACAGGATTGTCAAGAAATAAGATCCCAATTTTGCTAAACCTGACATGGTATCAGGCTAATGAGTATTGTTCCTTGGCTGTTGTATACCATGTAGTAATAGTCTGAGTTTACTGTTTGTTCCATGTGTAAAAAAGGGTATTTGACAAATGTGTAGTCAAGCTGAGATAGACTGGCCTGAACTGTTTGTGATAGGGCATTATTTTGTTGAAAAATTACATCTGGAATGCCTTGCAGATATTGGTGAATATCTGTTGGTGCTAATAGTACACTCATGTCCATAAATTAAGAATAATTCGGAGTCACGCGGAAATCGAACTCTAAAATAAATATATCACCTGTAAAATCACTACACACATCTTCAAGAATCATATGCAAATTTCAGGAAGTAACCAGATGACACCGATGGTACGTCACAATGACGATAGTGTAAGAGAGTGATATATAAGGAATACAGGCAAAGAAGTAAAATTGTTCGCGGGCGCTTTATAAGCATTTCAGTGCAATAACCGAATTGTTATGACACAAAAGACGCATTTAGATGATTTTTTACGTGGTAGAATTATCGGTAGTCTGGAATGTGGGCGTACCCAACTGGAAGTATCAGACGAACTTGGAATTGCCCAGAGTGTCATCTCCAGGCTTTGGCAACGATTTCAAGATGATGGTAATGTGAGTAGACGTTACAGCACAGGTCGCCCCAGAGGACCGGTATTTGGCAGTTACTGCCAAAAGAAACAGGCGGAGCACAGCTTCAGACCTGTCACGTCAGCTCTTTTAGCCACTGGTACGACAATTTCAAGGCAGACCGTATACAGACGCTTAGGGCAGATTGGTCTATATGCTCGTAGACCTGTCAGATGCGTTCCACTTACTGCAGCTCACTGTTGCCTGCGGTTATCCTGAAGTAGAGAGCAATGCATTGTGGACACCGCAACAGTGGGCTTTGTGTGATGTTTTCCGACGAGTCCAGGTTTAACTTGCAGTCTGATTCTCGCCGGACTTTCATATGGAGAGTTCCAGGTACCCGTTACCACCAAGAAAAAATCATTGAACGACACCGTTACGGTGGTGCAGGAGTGCTCGTTTGGAGTGGAATTATTATAGGTTCCAGAACTCACCTGCATGTTCAAATTGGAACCATGACAAGCCAAATCTATCGGGACGTCATTCTGGAACAACATGTACGTTTGTTTCGGGGCGCCATGGGCGCACAATTTGTGTTTATGGATGACAACGCCCGTCCTCACCGTGCAAACATTGTAAGCGAATGCCTTCAATCGGAGGATATCACCCGTATGGACTGGCTAGCATTCTCACCGGACTTGTATCCGGTAGAGCACGTGTGGGACATCCTTGGCCGACGAGTTACAGCCCGTCAACCTCCTCTTACATGTCTACCGGAACTTCAGAGAGCCTTGCTTTTTGAGTGGTGTAATATCCCCCCAAGATCAGATCGATAATTTGATACTCAGCATGCCAAAATCGCTAAATTTTTAATAATATGAAACATATAGCAATTTTTTTTTGCTCTTTACCTTTCGTTTAATAAATAAGGTTTACAAATAAGTCAAATTTGGTTTGCTTCTAACTCTTCCTTTGCCTGATTTTGCATTATCCTTAATTTATGGACATGAGTATATTTCTAATCATGATTTCACTCTAATGGGATTGTCTGGTGCTCCAAAAAAGTAGACAAATCCTTCTAGTTACCATGTGGTCTTCAAACTTTCGCATGATGATCATCCGTGAGACAGGAATGGTTTCATGTTTGAACACTAGTTCTTCCATTTTGCACCAAATTCAGGTCTATTGCAACACTACTCTAAGCAATGAGTCGATTGGCTCATTGTTGAGAGTAACCTTTGCAAGAGGACAGGATAATAAAACTCACCAAATAGTGCAACACTGCCCATATTAGAATTGGAGCATCAAAATCTCTCTATGTATATTTTAAAATATCACCATTCCTAGATTTGGATACACAACAGAAATTTTTAGAACTTGTTTTGTCAGTATTGATTTTCAATCTTCACCACTAACTTTCAATACACTGGATTTTAGCTTGCATTAATAATAAAAAAAAATAAAAAAAAAAAAAAAAACCGTGATTGAGATTATTGGAATGTATTGCAATAGCTGAGTCACCCGCATAGCAAGCAACCATGTAATTGTGATCCTATTTAAAATTTGGGAGTGATGAGGGTTTATTATATACAGTAAACCTCTACTTAGAAACACCTCTTAATTTGGGACAGATGGCATGTTTTCTTTAAAGCTTTAATACAGCTTATTCATCTCTCTTTTAAGGATATTCAGATAGAGAAAACAAACGGTTTTACATTTGAAGAATTTTTTACCTCTGTTGAGGGCATACCTGCTCTGAATTCTGTTGTTTACTTGACTTGATCTTTCCACATATGCTTTAACCAGTCTTTTTTTTTTGGGGGGGGGGTGTATGTCAACAATTAAGCCCCTTTATTCTAATTTTCATGCTTTTGAACTGGGATATTATTCTCAAATAAAAGCCCATTCTTTCTCTTTTCTCCCATAAATATGTAATTGAAACTTAAAAAGACACCATTTCTTCAAACTATATTGTTAATTTCAAATAAAGTGTTAAAAAAATTATTTACCGTAAAGAGTAAATATGGAATCGGAGTGCAAAGTATTATCTATTGGAGAAAGAATAAATGTTATTGAAATAACACTAAGAGGCTTGCAATAAAATTTGGTTTCAGCAAAACTCATATTGGGCATCTTTACAGCAAAAAGAAAAAAAAAAAAAAAAATGCTGAAAGAGTGTTGTTAAAGGTTTAATGAAAACAGAAAAGGTAATTTCCTGAGACTTGAGGTTTAGATATTTATCAAGTAACATGCCTATTTTTAGAAAGAGCTATTAACTGTACTCCATTGTGTTAACATGGCTGGAGAAAGCAAGAATGGTAATTAACAAAACATCATAATCCTCCTCTTTCTAATACAAAGGATAAAAATATTGCAATTTCTGGACACTTAATTTAAAATTTATGAAATTGGTTTAAAATTAGAGTACCCAAATTTTAAAGCATCTAATGGATGACTTGGAAAATTCCGTGCGCATCATAGCATTAAAGTGATTTTCGGTGAATCTGCATCGATGTTGAAGCATGTGAAAATTTGAAAAAAGGTTTGGTTAATTAATTGATAGAAAGATATCCACAGTGCTGATGAAACAGCTTTAATCTGTAAGCACAGTAAAATCATAAAAAAGAATTGTAAACATGGCTATTTTTAGAAAGAGCTATTAACTGTACTACATTGTGTTAACATGACGGCAGAAAACAAGAATGGTAATTAACAAAACATCATGACCCTCCTCTTTTAATTTTGAAGTGCTGAAATTACCAATTCCCTAGAAATTTAATTGCAAAATATGGATGTCTAAAGAGATAATAACTCATTGATTTGTTCAATTGAATAAAAAAATGCAGAAACAAGAAAAGTACATCATGGTGATTCCTATCGAGAATGCAACCTGTCATCCTGTTTTGCAACTAAAATATGTGAAAATAATCATTTACCTCCACCCCCAACTACATCAATAATACAGTTATCAGATTAAGGTATCATTTGTTTATTTAAAGCATCTTATAAGAAATCAGTTTTATAACCAAAACTAACATAAACAAAAGACTCATCTGGCTTTTTTAATTACCTTTAATTAACAAAACACAATTAAGATAATTAAGTTACAAAGTAAAATCTCGGGGAACAACGCGCTTAGGCCATTACTCCAATACATCGACTGAAGGCTATAGTCTTTTTTTGACTAGTGTTTCTTCCGGCGACCGCCAGGTGGCGTTCGTTGAGCCGTGGGGGTTACAGACTACCGCGTATTTTTATTTCCTCCATAGGAAACGCAACCGGCGAGAAAATTTGCCGATTTAGCGGGTCTTGGCGAAATTGTGTGGCTAGCGCATGCGCAGAAAAGGACTAACTATCGTATTGTGATGATATGTCGTATTTAGTAGCGTGATACTTGATCGCCGGTTTTTCGTAATGGCGGCTTATATGTAATTGTGCATGTGTCAAACATAATTACTGAAGCATCAAACATTATATGTGATTAGTGGGGGTATTAAATAAAGAAAAATGGCGTTTCATTTTTCAAGAGTGTACTTATGGTGCTTTTTTTTATGGCATGACTACGTGTCGAGCTATTGGCAGTTACTAACACTGCGTATGGTTAGCGTGGTAGCATTACAGTAAACATAAATATTAGGTATAGAAAACATATATATTAGGCAGGGCTAAAGAAAGAGAAGGGCTGGGTCATCCCTTTGAGAAGAACGATGCCGACACGAACCCCTCTTGGGGAGGATACTGGATGTTATGTGACGTCACTGGGTTCGCCCCTTCGTCGACTAACCAGAGCATCAATGCGAAAGATTGAATCTTTAGTTCTTGGATTCTCTTTCTTTAGCCCTGTTAGTTTCAGAGAAAGAGTTTTTTTTTTTTTTTTTACTTGAAAGTTATAACTGATGATACTTTTAAAGGGATTTTGTATTTCGAAAGTTCTTGTAATGAGAAATCATTGAAAAAATGGTATCGTGTGCCGTTGCTACCTGTAGCAATACGTATCATAATACGAAAGAAACTAGCGTGGTATTTCATAGATTTCCGTACAAAAATATTCAGTTAACGAAAGAATGGTTGCATAGGTGTCGAAGAGCGGATATTGTTAACACAAAGAGTGCTCGAATATGCAGCATTCACTTCACTGAATCTGATTATGAGGATGATATGAAAAATAGGTTGCTAGGATTACGGACAAAAAAGATACTGAAGTCAACTACTATTCCAACTGCTTGTATTCCTGACTTGGTTATTTATCAGAATACATCAAGGCAGCAAAGGCAACAAAAAAGAAAAAATTTACAAAGTGCATTTGAAAGAATTCAGAATTTAAGTCCTAAAAAGGCATGTCTGGAACTTAAAAACGATAACAGTAATAGCTATGAGGAGCTCACTGAAAATAATATTACTCAGCAATTTTGTAACTGTTCCAACCTCCAGAAAAATGTGAATGATTTAATCACAAAATTATCAGCTCTTGAGAATAAGGTTTCTGTTTTACAGACTGAGAGAAAGCAGCATTTAAAAACTATCTCCCAGCAAAGAAAAAGATTTAAAAGGAATAGAAAACTAATATTAGAAGAAGTTCAGAAACTGAGGAAAGACATTAAAAAAGTGAATCAAGAAAATGAAAAACTAAGAAAAATGAAAACGTATATTCAAAAAATATTTACCGAAACTCAAATAAATGCATTAATGAAAAAAAGCGAATTAAATGGTCTCCAGACGACATTTCAAAAAGCATAGTAATCAGATCGTTATCCGTAAAGTCATACGACTTCTGGAAAGAAAAAATGGGTATTCCGCTTCCAAGTGCAAGTACACTGAAAAGATGGTGCTCAAGATTCAGTTGCATTCCTGGAATTTTAAATGATGTACTGTTATTGATTAAAAAAACTTGCCAAAATGCAACTGACGAAGAAAGATTATGCGTATTAAGTTTCGATGAAATTCATATAGATTCAAGACTCTGTTATGATTCAAAATTGGATCAGATATTAGGTCCTTTTAAAAAGACTCAATTTGTATTGGTTCGAGGACTCATTTCGCAATGGAAACAGCCCATTTATTTTGATTTTGATCGTCAAATGAAGGAAAATCTTCTGTCTTCCATTTTGTTTGCACTTGAATCGTCTGGGCTTCGAGTCAAAGCAATTGTATCTGACATGGGAGGTAGTCAGACCCTTTGGAAAGAATTACAAATTTCAACAGATAAATCTTTCTTTTACAGTCCCAAGTTCAGCACCAAAATATGGGTTTTCGCTGATATGCCGCATTGCATAAAGCTTTTGAGAAACCATTTTCTTGATAAAGGTTTTATGCTCGGAAATGGTACAGTTATAAACAAAGACGTTATATATGAAGTACTCAATAAAGATATCGGAGAAATTAAACTGTGCTATAAACTGAAACCTCAATTTTTATCTGTAAAAGGGAACGAGAGACAGAAAGTAGCACCAGCAAAAGCATTATTTTCCTCCACAACGGCTAAAGCAATTATGCATTTGACTGGTAATGCTGCAACAAGTAATTTTTTTTTCAATGGTTGATGATTTTTTTGACATTATGAATAGTAGTGTACCATTACCCCCTAGCAATAAGCCTTTAAAAGCTGCTTTCGGCCTAGAAAGCTATTATGAAGTACAAAAAGAAAAATTAAATGAGATTAAGCAAATGATTTTTGATCGCAGGTATGCAGAAAGAAGACAATGCTACCTTTTCAGAAAGGTATTATCATATCGATAAATTCGCTTTTCGGTTTATTTGACGACGTAAAATCTATAAATGTGAAATATATTTTAACATCAAGACTGACTCAAGATGTATTAGAAAGCTTGTTCAGCCAGATTCGGGGTCTAGGGCGTTTTAATGACCATCCGTCTCCATCAGACGTAATAATTCGTCTGAAAAGGTTGCTATTGGCAAACAAATTGCCTAAATTGTCGTTAAAGACAAATGCTAATGACTGTGAAGATGTGAAGAAAGTTGAAGCATATTTGACAAAAGAGCTGTTGGAAACAGCTTTTTCTTCAAATGAAAAGGCACAAATGTTTGAGTCTTCCTTATACGAAGATGATTTAATTAATTACGAAGACATCTATGATGAATGTACGTCACTTCCTTGGGAAACCGAAATTTATGATTCAACGAAAGATATATCTGCATATGAACAAGAATCGCTCGCTTATGTGGCAGGTTATATTGCATATCGTGTGAAAGATAAAGATCCTACTTTGGGTGAAATATCAAAAAAATTCGTAGATATTTCTAACGACTCAAATTGGATATTTTTATTATCTAAAGGAGGATTAACTGTACCATCACCAGTTTGGATGGAAACGATGATGAAAATGGAAAATGCTTTCCGTTCTTTTCATGGCAGTTCTTTTCGAAAAGGTAGAGGTGTAATTCAGAATCTCATTTATGAACTTGAGAAACTTTTTCCCTCCGTGAATAAGAGTGCAATTCGTTTATTTTGCCGTTTACGAACATTTATAAGGGTTCGGCACTTGAATAGGAATGCAACCCTTGTATCGGCAAGAAAAGCTGACCAGAAAGCAAATAAATGGATAAAGAGTAATAGAGGATTATTGAACCAAACTATATAGGAAAAAAAAATCATGTAAGTTGATTCATATTATTCCTACCAAAAATAATAATTTGAATCATTACTTTATTATTCACTTAATTTGTGACCTAATTTATGCACGTTTCAATTAATTATTTGGACTACTATATAAAATATTATATTTATTATACACTAATTTAGACTGCTAAATTTTACTATATAAAATAAACCATGAAATTCTGAATAAACATAAATTAGTATCAGAGCATATACTTTTAAAATGTAAGAATACATGCTATTATTCCAAAATATATAAATACTATTTTAAAATATTTTCATTATTGAGTAATTGACGTTAAATAATAATACTGATACTGATATTCCATAATAATGCTTTAATAATATACATTGCAAAAGCTTACAAAATTCTACTACTCATTATCAACGCTAATTGAAAAGCAAAAATGGAAGAAGTGAAATTTGTTTCGTTTTAATGTGTTATAAAATCTATTATTAGCATTAACTAATTTTTAATTAGATAGATGTGTAATGTCTTTAGCATGTATTCTCAAAATGTATTTGCATATTTTTATTT